>NW_011494732.1:7112636-7113642 GCF_000754665.1 Bison bison bison | reverse complement strand
GAGCCTGTCACAGCCTAGCCTCAGCCTACCCGGCTGCAGGAGAGCTGGAGAGCCTGTCACAGCCTAGCCTCAGCCTACCCGGCTGCAGGAGAGCTGGAGAGCCTGTCACAGCCCAGTCTCAGCCTACCCGACTGCAGGAGAGCTGGCCTGCACTGTTTGTCCAGTGTCCGTGGTACCATCCGTCTCACCTGAGCCATCGCTGGACAGGCCCTCCTGGCCCGTCAACCTGTCTCCTCTTCAAGGCAAGGCTTTTACTGGCGGTGAAAGCCGTCTACAACCACCCCAACAGGCAACCAATTACTGCTTCCCAGGTATAATCTGAGAGGGAGGGGGATCACTGCACTTTTAATTTAAATGTAATTCACACAGCTTAAAATTTACCACTTTAAAGTGTACAGTTCAATGGTTTTTAGTATATTCACATCACCACTATCTAATTTCAGAACATTTACATCATCGCCAAGAGAAACCCAGTACCCATTAGCAGCCACCCACATTCCTCCTCCCCAGTCCCTGGCAACCACCAATCCACTTTCTGTGTCTATGGGTTTGTCTTTTCTCATTTCGGATAAATGGAATCATTCACTATGTAGCCTCTGGGGTCTGGCTTCTTTTACTCAGCAAGCATGATGTTTTCAAGGTCCACCATGCTGCATTGCTTTATTCCTTTCTATGGCCTGGTAATAATCCTTTGTGTGGATACACCACATTTTGCTTATTTGTTCATCCACTGCTGGATATTTGGACCATTTCCACTTTGGGGTTATTGTGACTAATGCTACTATGTACATCTGTGTACAAGAGTTTGTGTGGACATACTTTCCACACAAAATGTTTTGATTTCTCTTGGGTGTACACCTAGGAGTGGAATTCTCAGATCATCTGGTAACTCTCTGTGTAACACTTTATGGAGCTGCCCGACTGTCTTCTACAGCGGCTGCACCATTCCGCAGTCCCAGGAGCAATACAAAAAGGCACCAGGTCCTCGGAGGGGGGGGGGGGGGGC
>NW_011494732.1:7098426-7112536 GCF_000754665.1 Bison bison bison | reverse complement strand
CCGCGGAGTGGGGGGGGGGGGTTCATTTTTGTTGAGGATGAGCAGCTTTGGTCCCAGTCTAAGGAGCTGAGGAGACATCCCAGGATACGGAGGGTGGCCCATCCACAAGTTGGTGTGATGTGAGGGCAAGAGAGGTCTGAGGTCCTGAAAGCCCTTCTAAACCTGAGAGGCACTGGGAGCCAGCCTGTCCACAGCCATGAGATGGAACTCTTTGGTGTCCCCCACCCCGCCCACCAGGAGACAGACAGGGTCTGCAGCTTGGTTGGGAAACACATGCCAGAGGAGGCGATCTTTGGGGAAAGGGTCACTACCCCTCTGTCACGTCCCTCAGCCACTGCTCAGCTTCCCTTCTCTGCCTCCCAGTCTGCCCCTCAGCGCATCCTTTCTTTTTTTAAAAAAAAAGTTAATTTGGCTGCGTTGGATCTTTAGTTGTGGCTCGAGGGGTCTTCACTGCATCATGTGGGATTGTTTGTTGCAGTGCGGACTGTTTAGTTGGGGCGCTCGGGCTCCAGAGCATGTGCGCTCAGTAGTTGGAGTGCAAGGGCTTAGCTGCAGAAGCATATGGGATCTTAGTTCCCTGACCAAGGATTGAACCCATGTCCCCTGCACTGCAAGGCAGATTCTTAACCACTGGACCATCAGGGAAGTCTCTCGCCCTATCCTTTCTGAAACCCATATCTGATTCCCTCATGCCCTGACTTGGTATCTCTCACCCCTATGAGTTTGGAACTTAACCTGTTACAGGCCACGGAGCCATGGAAGGTTCATGATGCTTTTGGCTGCTGTTGTTCATGAAAGAATTTTCAAAGTGGCCTCAACACCTGTAAGGCTCTGGCCTCCTTCCAAGTAAAGTATGATGTCTCTTCAAGCTGTTTCATATACTAAGCCTCTGGACTTTAAAAAAAAAAAAAAAGATTTTCATGCTAAAAGAGTAGGGGGAAGTGTTTTTTAAAACCACTGATTTACTAAAAGGTGGAAACCACCAAATGTCCATCAACTGATGAATAGTAAAATATGCTCTATCCCTACAATGGAACACTATTTGGCCCTAAAAAGGAATGACTGGGTACAATGTGGATGAATCTTGAAAACATTAATGTTGAGTTAAAGAACCAGACACAAAAGGCCACTTACTGTACGATTCCATTTATATGAAATGGCCAGAATAGGCAGGTCTATAGCAACAGTAGATGCCAGGGGTTGGGGGTGGTTGGGGAGGGAAGAGTGAGTGATTGTCAACAGGTATGGGGTTTCTCTTGGGGATGATGAAAATGTTCCAGAACTACAGACGTGATGGCTGCACAATACTATAAATGTATTAAATGCCACTGTATTGTTCACTTCAAAATGGTTAATTTTATATTACATGAATTTGACCTCAATTTAAAGAAAGAAAAGAAAAATGCTGAGATAAGAGAACGAAGGCCATACCCCTTGACAAGCACGCATGGTGCCTCACTTGCCAAGGCCCAAGCTCTGTGGTTCCTGGAACATTCGGACCCGTTTCGCTCCCCCAGTGAGCCTGGCCAGCCCTCAGGACCCAGCGGAAGGGGCTCCTACCCTGCGAAGCCTCCCAGTCCCGCCCCTCTCCCCGCTGGCCTGTCACTGTGTGGACACTCAGTGTGTGATGGCACCAGAGGGTGATTTTTTCCAGATTCATCTTCCTCAAGAGGCCAGAAGCCCTATGAGGGCTGGCACTGTCCCGTGCTCATCTCTGTAACCTCATGCCTGGCACACACAGCTGAAGCCCCCACGGCCTCCTTGTCCCCCAAAATTCAGTCTCCATGTGGGACCTTCCTCAGGCCAACACTGATCATGCCACTCCCCTGAATCAAATCCTGCAGGTGTTTCCCACACTTCTGGGACCAAGATTTAAATTTCTGCTGTGGCCTCAGGACCTGTGTGCTCTGGCCCCACCTCCTGTCCAGCCTCATGCCACCCTCCCTCCACCTCCTTTGCCCTGTTTCAGCTGCCCTGATTTTCTTAAGGTTCCTCGTGGGCCTTGCCACCTCCCAACAGAGGGTCGCTGCATTTGCTGCTCCCTTTTCAGGAACACCCCACCCTTTACCCTCTTGGCCTGAACACCCCGCCATCCTCTTAGCATACGCCTTCCAGGAGGCTTTCCCCAACCCATCACCTGGGCTGCATCCCCCCAGGAGGTTCCCCTCGCAGCCCCTCTGTTACCTGCACGTTTACTTGTTGGTTCTTTGCCCAGCATCTGCAGGCACCATCTTGGTTTTATTCACCTCTGTATTCCCCGCTCCCACCACAGGCCTGAGACACCACTCAGTGTTCTAAGAAGTGTTTCCTGAATAATCAACGCCTATTTCAGACCTCTAGGATCAGACGCCTTCTCCCAAGAATATTCACAACCAGGAACAGAATAACCCACAGCGGGTGCTGGGAGCCCGACGTCAGCTGCCTTCCCCACCACAGGCTCAGGACATGGGTGTGGTGGGCGGACGAGAAGGAGTGGGTGTGGGTGAGTGTTCAACAGTGAAGATCATGCAGAGGCCCCTCGTTGAGGAGGCGGAGGAGGAGGAGGAGGAGGAGGATGTGAATAGATCCCCCAGGGCTCAGGTTCTAGAGGGAGAGAGAGTGTGGGGAAGCAGAGGGCGAGGTGCAAAGCTGGGAGCGAAGGAGCCAGCACTGGGGCTCCTAAGGTCACTCGAGGCTGGATGCAGTACCTGGTCCCCCCACAGAGCCCAGGGCCCTGCCTGTTGGGGCTGGTGTTAACTGAACACACCCAGGACTCCCGAGGTGGCCATGGTGAGGCAGCCCACTGGATTGCTCCCCTAGGACTGCTGCCCAACCCCTGGCCCCCTGAGGGTCTCCCTCCTGGAGTCAGACACCCTCTGGGCACAGTCTTGGCAAGTGGGTGATTCTCTGAGTCTCCAAGGTGATTCTCTAGCTCCATCTTCCTGGATCAGGTCCCAAATTTAAGGCCATAAAAGGGGATCCAGTAGTCCCTGAGAAAACACCCCCCTCTAGGAGATGGGAAGAGTCACCCCGGCAGTTGCCCACACTGCAGAGATGAGACGAGCTAAGCCGTCTGCTCTGGGGACAGGAGACCCAGTAGGGGTAGCCCCTCTAAAGACACCGTGGCTCCAGCTCCCCCCAGGCACCTGCCCTGAGCCTTCTAAAGCTCCTCCTTCTCCCCTGGACAAGCTCTGAAAGCAGGAATTCCACAAAGGGCAGAACAATCCTTAGAGAGGGGCTACCCTGTTTAAGTAACCTGGGACCCAGCTGCAGAGAGAACTCAAGCTAGAAGATGCAGGGGCCACCTGGCCTGCTGTGTGACCAAGGCCCAGGGGCTGGGAGCTGTGGGTGAGAGGCAGACCTGGCCAATCCCTGACTCTCAGGCCCAACATCTGCTTCTCAGTTGCCTGCCCGTGTCCTGGTTCATCCCTGCCAGGCTGCCTGTGGCTCTCTGGCCCTGCTCTTGAGCAGCAGTTCATCCTGCCTTACCACGGTTGCCAGGCTGGGAATGTGTTTGACCGAATTCTCGACCTCCTCTTCGGTCACCTCGACCAGCGTGCAGTTCTCGTCCTCCGATGGCAGCGGCTCCGCCCCATGCCTCGTGACCCAGGGGTGCAGCTTCAACGAAGGACAGGAGGGGTGAGGGGCCGTTGCCACTGGCTCCCAGAGACCCTGCCTGTGAGCAGAGCCAGGGAGGGGACGAGGGAGGGGAGAGCCAGTGGCCTGAGGTCAGGGATGCAAGAGAGCAGGCAAGCCAGGCAGAAGGTGGGGGTGAGCCAGGTGGGAGGAAACATGAGATAGATGGAGGGAGGGAGCCACAAGGCCAGAATGTGAGCTGGACTGGATTCTCCATCTCGCCCCGTGTCTTGGCAGAAGGGCCTGGAATTTGCCATCTGCCTTGCATGGTTGTCCGAGGAGCACCTATCACTCCTCTGCAACTCTCTCTGATGCCTGGAAGGCTCAGCTCAGAGCAGGCAGCATCCTTCCCATTTTACAGAAAGGGAAACTGAGGCTCAGGGTGGCACAGGGAGAACACTGAGAAGAACACAACTGGGAGGGGACTTCAGCAGAGGTCTGCCCCCCAACTACCTGCCCCTTGGATCCAAGCCTTTATCTGTAACATTTTGGGCTGCCCCCTCTTCAACTGCTAGTTAGTCGAGATGCCTAGTTCCCGAAGGAAATCTCTAGATTTCTGAAAGGTCCATGTGTGTGTACGTGGCTGCAAGGGATCAGTAGGGATCTTATCTAATGCTGTTCTTGCAACATAGCGGAATTGAGCAGGCGAGGGTCAGACGTAGATGGTCAAATTGCTCACTAACTTCCTCTCACATCCACTGTATTTTCTCAAAGGGATAGGAAGCGTCAAGGAAAAGACCCCAAGATTTCGGCAGCCACAATGGAGCATACAGAGACTCTGGTCTGGTCTAGGGAGGTAGAGGCCATCAATTTAAGCCAAGTGAAGCAAGTGCTAGCTGCCTGGCTGGTAGCAGATCCCACTTCCACAATCACAGTGAACACAAGTCCCAAATCCTCCCCGACCAGCTCCCAGCACCCCAGAGGCCACAGGGCATGGGAGGGCAGTGGTGCAGAAGAGAGTGTGGCACTGTAAACAGCGGAATGTGGGGCCTGACCGAGGCAAGGCTGAGCCAAAACACCCAAGCAGAGGAGATAGGCTGAGCCCCTGGCACACACCCCAAGGGGCAGCAGATACCTTGATCTCTGGCACCACAATCCTCGACTCAGGGTTCTTGTCCAACATGCGCGTGATCAGGTCCTTCAAGTCCTCGGCTATGTCAGGCCTTGGGGTAGGAGATACATCAAGGGTGGGAGACGTCACCAAGGGCTTGGAGAAGGTAGCGACTTATGGTACGTGAAGGATACTCACTGATCTGGAAATTCCAGAGCCTGGCTCTTGATCTTACTGTGTAAACACATGATCCGCTCGTCCATGAACGGGCACTGCGAAGAGAGGTCAGGGACACAGCGGCCATCAAGGGCTGGCACAGCTGTCCTTCAAGGGCAGGCAGCACTCCACATGGGTCACAGCAGAGAAAGAAACAGCCCAGCAGCCCAGTCCAGGGAGGAGGCAGTTCCTATTCCCCAGAGATCTAAAAGGACCAGGAGTATCTTTCCAGAAGGGTTAGAGCCTTCCTAACTACACTGGCTTTCCTCTGTAGCTGTGCTTTAATTTACCTACATAAAATGTTAGTCACTCAGTCGTGTCTGACTCTTTGTGACCCCATGGACCATAGCCCGCCAGGTTCCTCTGTCCATGGAATTCTCCAGGCAAGAATACTGGAGAGGGTAGCCATTCCCTTCTTCAGAGGATCTTCCCAACCTAGGAATTGCAGCTGGGGCTCTCCCACTGCAGGCAGATTCTTTACCATCTGAGTCATCAGGGAAGATCATAAAGCAAAGACCGAAAGCAAACACTCACTTCACCCACCTGCCCTGTGAACATTAATAATACAAAGAAAAATACAAAAGACAAAGCAGCAGTAGCTGTGATTGGTGAGGGCTCAGCCTGGGCCAAGCATTGTATTGAGGTTTCTCAGGACCAACATCTCATTTGGCTGTTACCTCTGCCTGGAATGTTCTTCACACCAGTATCTGCATGGCTTGTTTTATTCCATCATTTAGGTGTCTGATCAAAGCTCAGCCTCTCAGGGAGGTCTTCCAGAGCTCCTGTCTAAAATGGACACCCACTCCACCTCCATATGATTTCTCACCATCACATGTCCCCTCCTGACATTATATTCCGTATGTATTAGGGAAATTTCCCTGTGGTCAGTGGTTAGGATTCTGCGTTCCCACTGCTAGGGACACAGGTTCAATCCCTGATTAGGGAACTAAGATCCCACATGCCACATGGTGTGGCCAAAACATAAAACCATATGGATTTATTCACTGTTTAATTACTGCACGGGAATGTCAGCTCCAAGAGGGCATGGATTTTTGTCTGTCTTGCTCACTGCTGACACCCAGTGCCCAAGAACATCCCTGGCACAAAGTAGGGGCTCAATAAATACCTGGTGAATTAATGAATGCTTGAATTATTTCTGCTGATCCTCTCAGAAGCCATAAAATATAGTAAATACTGGACTTCCATGGTGGTCCAGTGGTTAAGAATCTGCCTGCTAATGCAGCAGACCTGGGTTCCATACCTGGTCCAAGAAGATCCCACATGCCACAGGGGAACTAAACCTGCGAGTCCCAACTACTGAGCCTGCACTCTAGAGAAGGCACACTGCAGCTACTGAGCCCACGCGACACAGCTAGAGCGCAGCTCCCACTCACCGCAACTAGAGAAAACCTGCGCACAGCAACGAAGACCCAGGGCAGCCAAAAATGAGTAAATAAATAATTCAAAAAATAGCAAATATTATTCTCATTTTACAGAACAGAAAAAACAGAAGCTCAGAGAGGTGTCATGTCCTAGGAAGCATGAAACTGGTATTTAAGCCTAGACTGTACCCTGAAGCCTGTTCACACACCACCTCCTGGGTGACAAGGCGATCTTCTCACAGGGGGAAGGGCCTGACCCAGGAGGAGCTCAGGGATTGTTTTGGAAAAAGAAACCTTTATGCAGGGTGCTCAAAAGGCTGCAAAAGGTCACAAAAAGTGACCTTGTCTACTCCTGTCCAAGGAAAATGATGCCATGAAAAACAGTAACTTGAGATGTCAGGATTGCACAGGTGCATCCATTTGACAACTCAGCAAATAGTACACTTTTAACATCTGTAGATTCCCTGATGTGTAAACGTTAGCCCAAAAGAAAAAAATGAAAGCCACAGATAGTGAGCTCTGGCAAATGACTGCACTCTGAAGCATATGTAAGAAGGTACAATTCTTACAACTTGACTACAGGATTGAAAATTTTCTAATCAAATGTTGGGTTGTGGGGAGATTATAAACTCCTTTACTTCTTCATGGGATCAGTTTCTTAAGCTTTCCTCAACAGGAGCATAAGCTCAGGAGAAGGAATAATTCTCATTTTTACTGCTCACATAATCAGTCTGAACTGTAGAATTAAAAATGCTGCCGCTGCTAAGTCGCTTCAGTCGTGTCCGACTCTGTGCAACCCCATAGACAGCAGCCCACCAGGCTCCCCCATCCCTCGGATTCTCCAGGCAAGAACACTAGAGTGGGTTGCCTTTTCCTTCTCCAATGCATGAAAGTGAAAAGTGAACGGGAAATCGCTCAGTCGTGTCTGACTCTTCTCGACCCCATGGACTGCAGCCCACCAGGCTCCTCCATCCATGGGATTTTCCAGGCAAGAATACTGGAGTGGGGTGCCATTGCCTTCTCCAAGAATTAAAAATAGAAGCCCCTAAATACGAGTAATATAAAAATAACAAAAGAACAACAAAATGAAGACAAACAGCACTCCCTAAATCAATAATGCCAAATGTTTTAAATTCCATTCCAATTCTATTCTTCCAACAACAGCTTCTAGGAACACTGTTGAGAAGAACATCAAAGCAGTACCAGGCCCAGAAAGAAAGACTGCAGTTATTGATTAGTGATGCCTATCTCCTGTTCAGAAGTGGAAAGAGGTGCACATTTGCTGTCCTTGACCTAAATTCATCAACTGTATTTACAACCTCTAGAGCCTCTGCCAAAATCCCGTTTCAGCAGGTTGTCTTTTCACAGATATGACTGTTATGTACAGCTATGTATATTTGGGAAGGCGTACTTTTTCATATTCAGATCTAACTGTGGAAATAAAATAACTTTTAAATGAGTAAGTACTACCTCCCTGCAAGGGTAACTGTTAGTCCAAGGGAGCCACCCACAACACCCAGGACACAGGACACCCCACCTTACCTGGCCAAACACAAAGCAGTACAGTGTCACACCCATGGCCCAGACATCCAGTGCCTGCAAGAAAAAGAGAGCTCAGTGTGAGGGGGCAAGGGGCAGTAAAGGGCATAACCTTCTTTCACCTGTCCAGGATCCAATCCTCCAGCTTTCCTTTGGGGAAGCATCTCTTTTTGACTGCTCAGACCATGGGAGTTTGAACAGGGCTGCTCCTGCCCATCAAACCCCACATGACTGAGCACATGATTCAGGCCTGGCCAATGAAAGCAATACTTTCCCCAGGCAGTGTGATTGGTTCAAGGATGGGCACATGACCCGGAACTGTCCAATCAGAGCAACACTTCGTCAGGCACAGTGATTGGTTCAAGGATGGGCCACACTGGGCCAATTACAGCCAATCCTAGGATTTTCATTTGAGTCCTACAGAAGGAAAAATGCTCTTTCCACTGAGGCTTGTAAACTGGTAGAAAATAGCCTGGAATTACTAATGACGTTCACCTGGGGAGGAAACTAATTCAGGAAAACAGAGCTGAACCCCACTCCTCACCCACAGATCACTCTTTACCAGGGAGTTAGATTTTTGCCACTTACAACTGAAAGGACCCTAACACAGGCAGAATTGCATATCTCAGGCAGGTCCAAACCTACCTTCCCAGAGAAGATCTTCCGGGTTTCCGAGAGCGACTCAGGAGCCATGAAGGCCGGGGTGCCCACAGTGTTAGAGAGAAGGGCATCGCTGCCCTTGAACTCATTGCTCACACCAAAGTCCGCGATCTTGATGTGCCCATCTTCTCCCACCAGTAGGTTGGAAGGTTTGATGTCCCGGTGGATGATCTTCTGGTAGTGTACTGGGGGCAGGATGGGAGAGAGGGGACAGAGAATCCACACGAGGAGCTCCATGTGGCCCACACAGCCCAGAGACACAGGCAGGAGGCCCTCTGTTCTTCCAGGGTCCCAGGCCCTTCCCAGCCTTCCCCTCCCAAACCTGTGAAACACCCTCAGCTCTAAGAGTTAAGGGGAATGTCTCTAAGGAAGCTGGCCCATCCTCCAAAGTGAGGAGTGAAATACTGACTGCCAATAGTAATTGGTAACCACCTGCCACAGTCTAAGTCATGTGTGCATGGAGAGCTTTTGCTGAGCTTGGCTCCCAGCTAGAAGCCTTAAAACTTGCGACAGTCAAGCATGTTTTCATTTATTAACGCCACCTCACAACCTGTTCACCAAACCAACAATGACTGGAACAGGTATGATTTGAAGTGTGAAACAGCAGGATTGGGACTTGGCTAACGGTTCCTGCCTGGGTGTCCGCCCATGGGCAAGGACAATCCTACAATCTGGAAGACCCAACTGTGTTTCCGGGGTGGTGATGATGATGATGATACTGGTAATAGGAGCAGCAGCTGCTTTTACTGAATGCTAAGTGTTAAGTGCTTCCCATTCACCCCATTTCAGTGTCACAACAATCCTGTGTAATAACAGGCAAAGGGTATGAGTCAAAATGTTTAACAACCAGTAGCAGAAAGGACACCCTGCCAATCAGAACACTGATGTCCTGGCTGATTTCAGACCTTGTGAGAGATATTTTATTCCCATTTTACAGATGAGGAACTAAGGTTCCCAGAGGTTAACAGGATCCCAGGGTCCTGGGAATAAAGGGTGATGCTAGGAAATTAACAGTGCCTGGTAGAAAGAACTGGATAAACAGTGACTAACACTATTGCTCTTAGTTTTTCTGTGTGGCCAGAAGAAGGGTTTCTGCTTGGAGCGGGTGTCGCCATAGCTCAGGCAGCTCTGTTTCCTGCCCACCTCCGTGTGCTTCAGGAGGGAAGTAAGAAACCTTCCACTTTCCATCCACTATCTGGGAACACTAACCACCCCCTGGGTGAGAGTCCTCCTGTGAGCCCCGCTTACAGTACTCGATGCCTTTGATTAGATCCTGGAAGTAGAAACGGGCCTGGTCTTCAGAGAGTGGTTTGAGGGTGGGCACTTCCATCACAGGCCTGAAAGGTCGACACACACATGAAAAGCAAACCAGAGACGCCAGCCTTTGCCCCCTCCCACCACCTCATTCAGCTTTGCAGCTCAAGGAGCTTTGGGCCTCATACCTGCTGGGAATGGGGACACTCACCCTTGGTTGACCAGTTCAAACACTGTAGGATAGAGAAGGGGGTGAATGGTTACACTGGAAAAATGGAAATCCATCTTCCTCCCCTCCTCCCAGCTCCCAACCACCCCTAGAAACACTGAGAAGCACTGAAACTAACATGGGGGCTGGGGAGGGGAACAGTCCACTGAACCAAAACCACAGAAGGTTCTGCTTTTCTAAGTTCCCATCAGGAAGCTAGGGGTCAGAGATTTCTGGTGTCCCTGGGACCCCAGGCTGGCTATACATCTGGTCCTCAAAACAGCTGAGGACCCTCTGCCAGAGGAGACAAAGCAGGGAGACTGGAAACAGGTGGGGACAGCCTCTTTCATTGTCTTCTCATACCTAGGTGGGAGGGGGTGGGAGGGGAGTCCCAGGGATACGACTGATGCTAAACCATGTCCTGTCACTCATCCACATCCTGAGCCAAAGACCTGCCAAAGAACAGGTCTAATGTGGATTTACGTGGACACAAAAGCAGCAGCCCTAGGGGTCTACTGAACCCTAGCAAAGTTTCAGTTCAAGAAACAGCAAGAACAAATTTCAATGACCCCTCTCACATTTTCCAAGCTGCTAGGCTGTGTCAGGCTACGTAAACCAAGAATTGTCGGATAATGTTGTTCCAGCTCTTTAGCACTCTGTGTCAGCTGGCGCTCCAACCAGTGACTTCGAATCAAATCAAGACTTGGAGCTAGAGGTGGGGAGGGTGATCTCCCTGCCACCTCAAAGGCCAGCTGATTCTGTTCCTCCTCAACAGGGCCTTTCTTGACTCACTACCTGCTAGCTTCCTCACAGCCCTGTGTATGTGGGATCCCCTATCCCACCATCAAGTATTAGATACACTACGTTTAGGGAACGCACAGGGTTTTTGTTGTTGGAGAGGGGCGGTATTTTTTGCATTTCTAAAAGTTGAGATGAAATTTCAGAATATACAACTATTCCAAAGTGCATGATTTAGTGGTATCCAGCAGTCCACTGCCTCCAGGGCAAGCATCGCCTCTAATTCCAGCACATTTTCAGTCCCCTAAAAAGAAACCCTGTGCCCATTAGTAGTCGCTCCCCACACCCCTTCCCACAGCCCCTGGCAACCACTAATCTGCTTTCTGTTTCTATAGATTTGCCTATTCTGGACATGTCATATATATTGACTCATACAATATGTGACCCCTGGTAACATGCTTTTTAACTTAGCATGTTTTCAGAATTCATCCACATTGTAGCATGTATCAGTACTTTCTCCCTTTTAATGGCTGTATAATATTCCATAGTATGGATATGCTACATTTTGTTTACCTATTCATCAGCTGATGAACATTTGGGTTATTTCCACATTTTGGCTATTATGAATAATGCTGCTATGAACATTCATACACAAGAATTCCTGCACAAGTGTTTATGTGTGGCTGTTTTCAATTCTTTGGGGGTACCTAGGAGCGGAATTGCCAGGTCACGTGGCGTAGTTATTTTAATTTTGTTCTGCTTGAACAGATAAAACTGGGACTATGAAGCAGTACTTTAGGAAATGAAAAAAAACAGGACAGTGGATTTCAAAGTCCCATGCAGAATGATTTTGGAGTTTTCTGTTTTCTAGAAGCACACACTGGAGCTTCTTATGGAAGAAAAGTGTTTCAAAGCTGTCCAAAGGCTGAGATGGCCAAGGGGAAACAACCAGCTCCTCAGACAAAAAGAAGGCTTAAAGGTTCAGATCAGAAAAGGAACTTAACTCCCCCAGGGCCGCACCCTGTTTTCAGGTTCATCAACCAGCAATGGCCAAACCCGAGTTAGGGCAAATCTGCTGTGGCTTCAGGCTGTGGTTAGAAGCAAAGGCAATGGCTCTGAAGGTAAGGCTCCCACCAAGAGGAGCACTGGGCTCCTCAGCTCCTGCTTTCCCACCTTGTAAACTTAACTTTCAAGAGCTGCTTCATGAATTTCAATGTTTCCTCCCAAGCACCAAAACTCAGTTGGCATGAGGGAAGCTGGCCTGTGGAAACAGGTGTATTTTCAAGTCGCTCACAGTTTAACCCCTCCTGGGCCTGAGTGGCAGGTGGGAAGTTTTTAACCCCGAGAAATACTGATCATGTTCTCTACCCTTTGAGAGTCAGGCCTGCAGGTGCAGAACCCTTGCCGATATCTGCTAACTGGCTTCACACGCTGCCTATTCTGTCCTAGCCACACACAGCTATGGCTGGAAACGAAAAAATAAAGTATTGGGATTGTTTCAAAATCACTGGAATCAACACACCAAAACCACATGGCTCCTTCCCACTTTGCCACCTCAAGAAGTGAAAAATCTGTCCATGAAGCTGCCTGGTCCAAACGGCTTAGGCAATCCTCTCTGAGGCTTGAGTCATGTTCTTTACACACTCATTCAACTCCTCAGCTCAGTACCCTCCAAGGGGGACATGCTTGGCAGTCCAGTGGTTAAGAATCAGCCCTGCAATGCAGGGCATGCAGGTTCAATCCCCAGTCAGGGAATTAAGATCCCACGTGCTGTGAAGCAACTAAACTCATGTACCACAACTAGAGAAGCCTGCATGCCACAACTAAGACCAATCACAGCCAAATAAATAAATATTAAAAAGAAAAAAAAAAGTCCTCCAAGGGCCCCCTTCTCTCTCAGAGTAAAAGGCAGTCTTACAATGATGTGAAATGCCCTCTGCCATCTGGTTCCCAGGGTCCTGCACAGGTCTCACCTCTGTGAGGCATTCCAGGAGCCACTGTTTCCCAAGCCTCCAACCTGGAACTCCTGATTCCCCTGACCCTGCTCAGGTTAGCTTTTGTCCATGGTGCTGTCACCTTCGAGCTTCCCTCGTGGCTCAGCTGGTAAAGAATCTGCCTGCAATGTGGGAGACCTGGGTTCAATCCCTGGGTTGGGAAGATCCCCTGGAGAAGGGAATGGCTACCCACTCCAGTATTCTGGCCTGGAGAATCCCATGGACTGTATAGTCCATGGGGTCACAAAGAGTCGGACATGACTAAATAACTAAACACACAGCACAGCTGTCACCTCTAATACTTAGGTCGAGTGTATCCATCTGCCCTCATCAGAGCACTAAAATGCCCTGAGGGTGGAGGGCCAGGGTTTGAGTTTCATTCCCTGAAGAGCCTAGATCAGGGCCTGACAAACTGTGACATTTGTTGAATGGACAACCCACCTCCTCAAAAACAGCTCAAAGCCATTCAGAGTCAGGTCCAGGGCCTCAGGTGAGTGAACAATGCTGGGGATGCCATTCTGGGCCCCAAATGACCTTTTATATTTTGTGTTTTCTTCTGTGTTCCCCCAAACTTCACTTGTTTGCCTACCATGGTTATAATCTGGCTATATCTATATACTATGTAAACTATCATTTATTTCACACTTTTAAATTGATTTAGTATGAAAACTTTTAGTCTTATCTCAGGTAATAAAATCCATGAAATCATGAGTTTAGTGTGCTGGTTATAGTTTTTTCTATACAAATGGTAAAATAAGTCTAAAAAATGTTTTAAATGGTTGTCCATATACCACCTAAAATGATCTCATATATTTTTTTCAAATCATCTTTCTTCTTAAATTGTATTTGTTTTTGTCTGTGTTGGGTCTTCATTGCAGCAAGCGGGGGCTACTCCTCGTGGCCGTGCATAGGCTTCTCATTGTGGTGGCTTCTTTTGTTACAAAGCACGGGCTCTAGAGCACAAGCTCAGTAGTTGGGGCACATGGGCTTAGTTGTCCTGCAGCATGTGGACATTCCCAGAGCCAGGGATCAAACCTGTGTCCCCTGCACCAACAGGCAGATTCATTACCAATGGACCATCAGGGAAGTTCCTGTCTCATATATTTAAAGTGGTGCATGTACCACATTGAGAAATTGTGACTCTGTGATGTTCATAATCTTATATGAATGTTTCACAATTTTTTTAGGTTTTCATACCTGATGGTATTTATTGTGTACTTCTAAAATGTTTCTAAAGGAAGGGTTTTAAAGTTCTAAAATTTGAGGATGACCTACACACTAGATGCTCCTAAGGAACTGGCATTACCTTTTCAGGTGCAATTGTGGTATTGTGGTATTGTGAGGGCTGCCCAGGTGGCGCAAGAGGTAAAGAACCCACCTGCCAATGCAGGAGACATAAGAGACATGGGTTTGACCCCTGGGTTGGGAAGATCCCCTGGAGGAAGGCATGACT
>NW_011494732.1:7098008-7098326 GCF_000754665.1 Bison bison bison | reverse complement strand
CTCAAGAGGCAGGTCAGGTGGTCTGGTATTCCCATCTCTTTCAGAGTTTTCCACAGTTGATTGTGATCCACACAGTCAAAGGCTTTGGTATAGTCAATAAAGCAGAAATAGATGTTTTTCTGGAACTCTCTTGCTTTTTCCATGATCCAGTGGATGTTGGCAATTTGATCTCTGGTTCCTCTGCCTGTTCTAAAACCAGCTTGAACATCAGGAAGTTCACGGTTCACATATTGCTGAAGCCTGGCTTGGAGAATTTTGAGCATGATTTACTAGCGTGTGAGATGAGTGCAATTGTGCGGTAGTTTGAGCATTCTTTGG
>NW_011494732.1:7086232-7097908 GCF_000754665.1 Bison bison bison | reverse complement strand
TGACTCAAGTATTCTTGCCTGGAGAATCCCATGGACAGAGGAGCCTGGCAGACTACAGTCCATGGTGGTGATGGTTTAGTCACTAAGTCATGTCCAACTCTTGCAACGCGCCATGGACATAGCCCTCAAGACTCCTCTGTCCCTAAGATTTTCCAGGCAAGAATACTAGAATGGGTTGCCATTTCCTTCTCCAGGGGATCTTCCCAGCCCAGGGATCGAACCCAGGTCCCCTGCATTGCAGGCAGATTCTTTACCGACTGAACTACCAGGGAAGCCCCTACAGCCCATAGGGTGGCAAAGGGGCAGACACGACTGAAGTGACTAGGAGATGCAGGCTAAGGTTGTTAGGAACTAATGTGTCAGGATGTCTGCTACTTTACTTTTGGATGGTTCAGAAAAAAAAAAATAGAGAAATGGATGGGTGGGTGGCTAAACTGATAAAGCAAATATGACAAAAAGTTACTAACTGTTGAATCTGGGTGATAGGTAAACAGGTATTCCCTGTACTCTTCTTTCAACTTTAACATTTTTCATAATAAAACCTGGGTGAGGGAACTTCCCTCATAGTCCAGTGGCTAAGATTCTGAGCTCCCAATGCAGAGGGCCCAGATTCAACTGTATGGTCAGGGAACTAGATTCCACATGCCACAACTAAGACCCAGCACAGCCAAATTTAACAAACAAACCAACAAAAAATACCTGCGTGGGGGCAAGAGAAATAAAATATCCTAAGCAACAACAGCATCCTTGGAATGAAACCATAGCAACTACTCTAGGGGAAACTGAGTTCTGAGCTCCAGTTCCAAACCAGACCCATTACTTTATGATTCATCACTCCCTGTGCAGCAAAGGATCGTGCTGTGCTCATCCAGCAGACATCTGGATTCCGGGCTGGGCTTGGCCCTGCCCACACCACTCATCTCCTTGATTCCCCTCCTGGCTGTCATCTGTACCCACTCGAAATACACAAGCTTGTCTGAATGCCTCCCCCAGCCACACATCACCGGGACATGTGACCTGCTGATCATGCCTTCCTGGGCCTGACAGTCTGCTGTCCAGCTTTGCATTAGTCCTGCTCTTCCCTCCCTCATCAGTGCTTATACTGAGAACTGAGCGCTGTCCTGTATCCCTATCATTTTTTAAAATAAGGTCTCTGAGGACATACCTGAGTCCTTCTAGGTCTGTGTGCAGGACCCTTCAACAGGCCCTCAAGGCTCCAAATGCCCCACCAGGGCCACCCACCCCCACCCCAGGCCCTCCATCCTCACTTTCCCTCCCTACATGGTTTTCTCTCCTGCAGCCACATTTTTTAAACTCTAAGCTCTCATCAGCCCTGGGGCCTTTGACCTGCTATTTCCTCTACCTGGAATGCTCTTCTCCAGATTTAACAGGGCTGAGTCCTCGACATTCAGGTGCTAAATGCTCACCTCCTATCTGCAGTGGCCCCTCCATCTCTCTCTCACATCACCCTATTTAATCTTCTTCAGAGCATCAGTCTGAAGTTGATCATCTGCTTTATTTACAGTTATCCCTAGGTATTCACAGGGAATTGGTTCTAGGAACCCTGTAGATACCAAAATCCACAGCTGCTCAAGTCCCTTAAATGGTGTAGTAGTTGCATATAACCTACACACATCCTCCCCTATACTTTAAATGATCTCTGGATTACTTTATAATACCTAATACAATGTAATATACCTAATACAATATACAATATACCTAATACTTATACAATATAATACCTAATACAATGTAATACCTTTACATTAATACAATGTAAATGCTATGTAAAGAGTTGCCAGTGCATGCCAAATTCAAGTTTTACTTTTGGGAACATTCTGGAATTTTTTCTTTGTAATATTTTTGATCCACAGGTGGTTGAATCTGCAGTTGCAGAACCTGCAGACACAGAAGGCCAACTATAGTTGGTGACTGGCTGTTTCCCCTAATCAGAACACCAGCTTCATCTTTCTTACTCATCATTGCATCCTTAGTGCCTAGAACAGTACCCAGCACACAGTAGGCACTCAACAGATATCAGAAGACGGATGAACAGGACACCCAGATAAAGTCCCAGCAAGAACTCCTCTCCACCTCCTGCTTTAAACCTCGGGTACAGCCTTCTGTGTGGGGCCCCGCTGGAGCAGGAAAGGGTGGGAGATGCCAGGCGCAGGGGCCGGATGGAGAGTTCCCCTGGGCTTTGGGCAGGTGTAGCTGCATGAGCAAGGGTGGCAGAAGGCAAGAGCTCTCTTACCCATGTACAGATGGTCCTCATTGGGGTCATCCAAGACCTGTTGGCACAGCCACATGGAACAGGCCGGAGATGAGAAGCAGGGGAGAGGAAGAGAGAGAAAAGACATGAGCAGGGAGGAAGCAGCATCCACATGACTGCACTTGCCAACGGGAGGGCTGTGCTTTCCACTGTTTTTCCCAGTTAAGATGAAGGGCACAGGAATGTGTGATCCAAACGGCCATCTGGAAAATAAGCGCTTTCTAGCCCAATCTTCAAGGGTCCAAAGCACCCAGAAAGGAGGTTACATAAGGGAGGGGGCAGATTCCTCCCCTGGAAAATGTCTCAGCTTGAATAAGAAACCCACTTGTCTCCTAGGAGACAATGGATCAGCTGTCAGAATTGTCAAAATTCAAATTCTCTCCCCATCCCCCTGCCCCAGCAGGAAATGATGTCCTCTTGCCTGGAACTGCTGCAGTGCCTTCTTTCTCTCTTTCACAGCCTTCCTGTTTTCACCTTATCACAATTTCTATCTTCCTCTCTTCAAAGAGCAGGCACCAGGTTGCATCCACCTCGGCTGCCTCCATGGTGCCCTGTACACGACTAGGGACCTAGTAGATGCTCAGGGAATGTCTGACGAGTGAATGAACAGGCAAGCTGTCAAAGGGTCTTGTTGGGAGCCCACACACCACAAGGCATGAAGGAGAAGGGAGATCCCGCCAGGACCCGACACACACCCCAACCAAGCGCCCTTGGGTTTTCTCTAGGACGGCAACTCAAGCATCCATGGGTTGAAATTGTGAGTTGTTGTGACAGATGGAGATGGCCTGCAACTGCCATCTCTTCTTTTGGGAAGAAACAAAGGCAGGCTCCTGGGCTAGACTGATCCTCCCACCTCTTGACACATCATACTCAACTTCCCCAGTCAGCCAAGAGTCACAGGACAAGAACCCTGAGAAAGGGACGCACCCGAGGCAGAGGCCCAGGACAGCCAGCCTGGAACCCCTAAGCCCTGCCCTTCCAGGAAAAGTCAGACCCAGGCACTTGCCTATCTATAGAATTCTGTTATTTTTCTTTTTTAAAAAATCACATTAATGTATAGGATTATTGTTGATTTTAAATGAATTAAAAAATAATTTTTAGCTTCTCTATTTTAAATCCTAATGTGATAAATATAACCCCCATAAGCAAAAGGTTTTTACAATCTTCAATTATTTTTAAGAGCATGGGGTGGGAGGGAGGTTCAAGAGGGCAGGGACTTTATGTATATTCATGGTTGATTCACATTGTTGTATGGCAGAAGCCAATACAACATTGTAAAGCAATTCAGTTCGGTCGCTCAGTCATGTTCGACTCTTTGTGACCTCATTGACTAAAGCAACTATCTTCCAACTAAAAATAAATTTTTAAAAAAATGCTTCAAAAAAAGAGCATAAGAGGGTCTGGAGACCAAAAAGCATGAGAAATGCTGATATAGAACAGTTTTATAAGTAAAGTTTTATCAAAACATAGCCAGGCGCATTTGTTTACAGGCAAATGGCTGCTTTTATGCTACAACTATACACATTTGTGTAGTAGAAAAAGAACCAGCTCCAGAAAAAAAAAAAGAACCAGCTCCAAAAAGACAAACAGGTAAAGGGCAAGCCTCAGTACTCCTCTGAGCCTCAATTCCTTCATCTGTAAAATGGGAGTAATAAACAGTCTAAGCACGGGGCGAGGATTACATGCAATGACGGGGTGAAGGAGCCTGGAGAAGTAACCACCACTCAGCCCTGTAACAGTGCTGGATGTGACGTGGCTCTACCCCGGAACCAGTGGTGTCGCATTTTGGTAATCACAGAGCCAAGGCTGGATCATCCCCATTCCTCCTCCCTCCTCCGTGTCCCCCTCATCTCACCTCCACCAGCTTCACTACGTTGGGGTGGTCCAGCTTCTTGAGGATGGCAATTTCCTGGTACACCTGCTCAATTGGGCCCCTAGGCTGGATGCAGCCCCCAGGGGCTGGTCGGGTACCTCGGGGAGGGGGGCGACCTGGAGGAAACATGAACCATCCCAGAGTCAAGACAAAGAGACTCTCCTCTGCAGAGGGGGACTGTAAGCAGGACAATTTATGGGGGGTGGTGTCTCAGAAAGACTGGAGTGGCTGATGCCACCAGGGGCTTTAATCAGCCTTCTTTTCATCTGTCTTCTCTGATGCTGGAAACTAATGAGGCTGGAGACCCAGTCCCCTTGCCCAGCCTTCTGTTAATTCTCTTCTTCCTGCGCCATGCTCCGGGTCACAGTGAGCATCAAAAGTTCACTGAGGTACAAGGAAAAGAAGTCTGGGGTCTAGTGGAGCAATCTCAACATTCCCTCCCTGGGGCTCGGTATTCCCACTCCATAAGAGGGACAAAAATATTATTCCTTGCCTCCACAACTCATGTGGAAATATAGGCGATAAAAAAAGTCAGGGATAGGAAAAGAAGTAAGAACTGATGAGAGGAAAAAAACGAACTTGCTTGGCCCAGTAGTGACTGACAGTCAGAAGGTCACAATGATGGAAAGGTCCACAGTGAAAACACTTACACTGCATATTACATGTAAGTGAAAAGTGAAAGTGAAAGTTGCTCAGTTGTCCAACTCATTGTGACCCCATGGACTATACAGTCCATGGAATTCTCCAGGCCAAAATACTAGAGTGGGTAACCCTTCTCTTCTTCAGCGGATCTTCCCAACCCAGGGATCGAACCCAGGTCTCCCACATTGCAGGTGGATCCTTTACCAGCTGAGCTACCAGGGAAGCCCTATTACATGTAAGTAAGGATCTAAATGTGACTAACAGAACGGAATGTAGATGTGTCAGCCTTGGAAAGTAAAAGCCGAGGTGCAGGTATCAGAAGTGGGATGTGGACTGAGGAAAGGCAAGTTCAAAGGAAAGAAACCTGCTGCACCTGCTGGAACAAGAAGGAAAGTGACAATGGTAGTGACAAGGGAGCTGAACATCCTGGAATCACCTCATTGCCCAGCTGGGGAAAGGGATGAGAAAGGACTGGTTTAAGCTGTCCTAGAGGAAGTCAGAAGTAAATGTCAGAAATTAATAAATCAAGAAATAATGACATAAGGATATTATCTGGCTCAGAGTTCAGGTAAGCAGGATCAGGGTGCTGGTAGTGACAGGGTGGGGTTGGGGGATTTACATTTATCTATTTTCTCTTTTTGGCTCAAGCGGACATTTTGCTCAGCTCCACTGGCAGGGAGCTTATGCTGGAGCCGCCTCTGATATGCTCACCTACACCCGATCACATGCAGTAATTACCAGCTCCTGAAAGAGCTAAAAGTGGTGGGTGGGGTGCCTATAGAGAGACGGAGGAGTACAGCAAGAAATCTGTGACCTCCATTATACATCCTTCTATTCTTTTGCATGTTGTAGATATAACTGAAATACCTTATGGTAATTAAATTTTGTAAATTGAGCATTTTAAAATGTGTAATGCAATGCTTTTTAGTACATTCACAAGGTTCTGCAGCCATCACCACTAAGTCCTAAACATTTCCAACGGACCCCCTCAAAAAAAAAAAAAACCCTTATCTATCATCAGTCATACCCAACTCCCTCTTAACCCCAGGTTCTAGGAATCACTAATTTGCTTTCTGTCTCTGGATTTACCTATTCTGGACATTTCATGTAAGTGGAATCATACAATATATGGCCTTTTGTGTCCGGCTTCTTTCATTTAGTATGTTTTCAAAGTTATCTGTGTTGAGGTATATATCAGAATTTCATCCCTTTTTATGGCTGAGTAATACTCCATTGGCTAGACAGACCACCTTTTGTTTACTCATTCATCCGCTGACAGACATTTAGGATTGCTTCTACATTTTGGCTATTTTGAATCATGCTGCTACGAGCCTTCATGTATGAGCTTGTGTGACTGTGTTTTCAGTTCTCTTGGGTACATATGCCCAAGAGTAGAATTGTTGGGTCATATGGTAATAGTGCATTTAACTTTCTGAGGAACCACCAGACTGTTTTCCTCTAACAGATTTTTTTTGTTTTACTTGATACCTATATTCCTTTCATAAATATTTTTACAAGAAAATGAATTTTTAAAAACCTCAGCCAGAGGCCCAGCACTATCTTTGGGGAATCCACCCAGGGCACACTCTGCAGGGGACACCATACAGTGAGTCTTCCCTGTCTTGCCCCAGCCTCTGCAACTAAAAAAAAAGGCCCGGCAAACTCACGTGGAAAGCCCGCCTGTCGGATCAGTTTCTTTTTGGACAGCACCTTCATTGCCTGTGGGAGAAAAGACCCCGCATCCTGATTAAAATGGAGAGGATGATGGAGGGAGAGTTCCTTCCACTCCTGAGCCTGCCCAAGCTCTTGGCACACCAGCAGCCTTGGGACCACGTAGTGAGCACCTTGCCATTGGAATGGGTCAACTCCACGGGTTATGTGGAGGCTGGACGTTCGGGGTCCCTCCAGCCTAGAAGGTACTTCTAAGGTTCCAGATTGGCTCTCCCATCTGGGAGACCACAAGCCCTGGGACTGGCTACCACTAAATCAAGACATGAGTGAGCTGGCATGATAGGCAAGGGATATTTCACATGTGGAGAAACTGATGTTCAGCATTTAGGTCATTTGCCCAAGGACACACAACTGGCACATGGGAGAGTCAGGATATGAACCCATACTGGACCGATTCCAAAGCCCCAGAAACAAGGGCAATTTATCTTATGACCACTTAGTTCTTGGTGCTATGGAGGATGTAGAAAGGGCAGCCCAGAGAAAGGATATGAGATATTTGCTGAATTTATTCACTCAATCTTCCTGGGCCAATCGCTTCACCTCCCCACCTCCCCACTTCCTTCCTAATGCATAAAATAAACGTGACCTAAAAATAAAATGAGACAACAGCTAAGAAAACCTTCCAGGAAACCAAGTTCTGGATAGAAGGCCTTTTCTCTGGACAAGGAGGAGGGCAGGGAGGAGGATGTGGGTACTCACGTAGTAGGTATTGTCATTTTCATTGTAGGCCAACTTGACCACGCCATACGAGCCCTGGAGAAAGGGAGATGCCCGTGACACAGTATCCAGAAATTATGATCCACAAAATAAGGACCCTAATACAGAGGTGACAAAGTGGTAGCCTATTGGCAAAATCTGCCCTGTATTGTGTTGGATCTCCGGTTTTTAGAATGTTTGAATTAATGGCCAACATTTAAAACAGTTCAGATATAAAAACCCAGATTCTGATGTGGATATGGAGTCATAATCATTTCCATGTGTTAACAGTTTGCCACAGTCCTCACCACTCCCTATTGTATTATACCTAGCATGTTTTTTTCACATATATTACTCACTTGCTCTCTATTGACATTTGAGTTTTTGAATTTTGATACTGTCCATCGATACTGATGTAAAAGCAAAAACAGATATGAGAATACCTTAAGAAGGAAAAAAAACCAACACCAGTGTTGGTGATACAGAATTACTCTGGAAGCTTTGTGAGCTTTTGTAGAAACACAGTCTGATGTAAAAACAAAACAAAATAAAGCAAAACAGACGGGCCATTAATAACAAAACCCTCCCCCTCCTAGCCTGTTCTCCAAGGATTCCTCACTCACTCCCAGCTCTAGTCGGGTAGAGCCACAGTATCCAAGACATCCTTGGTAGGTACGGAAAACCAGCCTGTCTCCTGGGATAGTTACCTTTCCAATCTCATCCTTCAGTGTGTACTGATTCAGCTGTACACAATCCTGGAAAGTAAGTAGAAACGCACAGAATATGAATTGTAAATTTGTAGCAAGATACATTTTTCACAAACAAACGCCTTAACCAGAATCCAAGCCAAGAAAGGGAACATTCCTAGCTCCCCAGAAGCAGCTCCCATATGCTGGCCCCTGTCCAGGGTGACCATTATCCTGACTTCTAGTACCACAGTTGTTTTTGTTTTGTCCACGCCACAAAGCACGTGTGCGCTTAGTTCCCCAACCAGGGATTGAACTTGTGCCCGATGGAAGTATGGAGTCTTAACCACTGAACCTCCAGAGAAGTCTCCACCAGCACAATTTTTTTACACTGTGAGACTGTAATCATATAGTATGTACTCTTTTAATACCCATTTTAAAGGTTCATCCCACTTTTCAAACGTTCATTTTATTTACTTATTTTTTAAAAGTTAAGGTAAAATTAAACAATAATCCATGACTGCTATTCTGTAAAAAAAAAATGCAAAATGATACAAGAAGAGAACATCTGAATGGCCTTAGGGCGGAGAAAGGTTTCTTAACAGTTTCTGAAAGGGTCTCTTTTGTACAAGAAGTGCAAAATATAAAAGGAAACAAATGATAAATTGGATTTCAAGCAAAGTTAAGACTTTTGCTCTTTGAAACACTACTAAGAAAACAAAAGGCAAGCCACAGACTGAGAGAAACAAATTGCAATACATAGTCAAAGGACTGGTAATCAGAATATATAAAGAACTCCTATAACTCATCAGTTAAAAAAAAATTGGCTAAAGATTTGATATTTCTCTAATGAAGATACACAAATGATCAATAAGCACATGAAAAGATGCTCAGCATCATTACTCATTGGGGAAATGCAAATTAAAACCACATTCACCAAATTGGCTAAAGTGAAACAGACTAACCAAACCAAGTATTGTTAGAATGTAGGGCAAATGAAACTTTCAGAGGCTGCTGGTGGGAATTTAAAAAGTACAGCCTCTTTGGAAAACAGTTTGGCAAAACTTCTCAACAGGCATTTCCCATATGACCCAGTCACTCTACATCCAGGTTCTCACTCTAAAGAAAGAAAAGGAAAACCCGTGTCTATGTAGAGACGGGTATACAAATGTTCACAACAGCTTTATTTGTAGTAATCAAAAGCTGGAAACCATCCAAATGCCCATCAACAGGTAAGTGGATAAGCCATGGTATATCCGTACAGTCCAATACTATTTAGCAATAAAAAGAAATGAACTACTGATATGTGCAAAAACATGGATAAATCACAAAAATCACTATATCGTGAAAGAAGCTAAGCAAAAAAAAAAGTACATACTAAATGATTCCACATATATAAAATTCCAGAATTTGAAAGCTAATCTATAGTGATCAAAAACAAGTCAGCAAGTACCTGGGAAAGGGGAAGTGGGGGAGGGATGCATTGCTGGATGTGCTGGAAAGGCCTGGGATCTTGATAGGGGTGATGGTTTTACAGATGTATACATACATCAGAACTGACCATACTGCACATCTGAAATATGTGCAGTTTATCTCACTTCAATTATACCTCAATAGAGTTAGGGGGAAATGTTAAGTGATATAGGAAACTGGGAAGAGAAGCATGATAGAAAGCAAACCATCAAGTGTTTCAGAGAAGCCCAACTTTCCCTGGAACCCCCTCCCAAGCCCCAGTTCTATCCCTCTCCCCGAACCTTGATATCAGTTTGATGTATAAACTTCCAGGTCTTTTTCTGTGTACATGCACGCATACGTGCACCTGCAGAAAATACAGAGCACTGTTTTGGGATGGGGTTAGGGGAGGCCTAAACAGTGTCACACTAAATCAGTTCTCAACTCCCTTTGACTGGAGGTGGTTCCACTCAGATCGGTATCTTTGACCTGGCCAGGTCAGGCCCACAGAGCTCTCCCCTCACTGCTGGGCTTTTTAGTTTGTTTCATGTTTCTCTCCAGTACTGTTTCATTCCCCCGAGTCCTGAAGGGATGTGACAGGCAGAGGTGGGGCCCTGCAGAACTGTCTTAGGGGGTCTCACTGCCTTCGAATCCAACCCCCACATACTGCTGAATTCATCTTCAAGAATCCACTCTGACCACATCAGCCCAGCTCTCTGCTGTTTCCAGGGTCAAGTCCTGACTTCATGGTCTAGCCTTCAGACCCTCGAAAGCTCTGACCTTGGCAGAGATGACTAGTTGCCCACCAAATACCAGTCTCTCCTTTCTTCCTTATAACTGGAACACTGGGTGGCAACAGTCCACGCTGGAAAACTGCAATTTTCCAGCTTCTCTTACACCTAAGGTGGCCATGTCACTATGTTCTGGCTAATGTGAGACAGGTAGAAATTGCTGGGTAGAGTTTCCAGGAAAGAGGACTGACTCAGGAGGCACACAGCTTTTGCTTTCCTTCCCTGTTCATTCTTCTTGCCTGGAATGGAGCTGTGAAGGCTTGAGCCACAACAGCCATTTTGACATCATGAGGTTTTAAGGACCAAAGCAACAACAGAACCATCTCACCAATACACAATGCCTAACCCTATGCATTTATTTTACATGATAAATAAGCCTTATTGTGTTAAAGCCACTGTTGTTGGGAGATTTGTTTCTCTAAGCTGATATAAACGGAAATTCTCCCTCCAGCCTTGTTGCCACAGTGTTCCCCTTTGGGGCCCCACACTCTCGCTAACTGAATCCCTAACCTATCCTGAAATCTATGGAAAAGAAATATGTTGGTGTACATAGCTGGTACTTAGCTGGAGTATGGTAATCATACTTTTAAAACTAAAATATTAGAGGAATGAAACTACCTCTGTCACCTAGGTGGCCTGTGGCTAGTTAATAAACTAGGAAATGAAACAAACAATAACAATTTTAAAATGGCTTTCTCCCTTGGGGGTCTTTGCTCATGCTGTGCTCACTCCCCTGCAGTGAACTCTCAGTGTGTACCCATCGCCAACTGAGAAAATTATACCTAGCCCTCAGAAGGTAGTTAAATATCAACTCCTTTAGAATGTCATTCTGGATTTCCAGCCTTCTCCCAGTCAAATTTATTCCTTCCTTCAACAAGGAATTTGAGCCACCATGCACCAGGCACTATGCCAGGTGCTAGGGACCCTGTGGTGAACAGGACTGTTCCTAACATCCTAGCTGGGGGTGGCAGGGGGACAGCAATAAACAACTTAACAGACACAGATAATCAGATGGTGACAAGTATTATGAAGGACAGTCAACAGGCCAGAGAGGGGCTGAAGGCTGCTTAGAAGGGGTGTCTGAGAGGCCTTTCCAAGGAGGTGACATCTGAGTTGAGATTTGGAAGCCAGATGGAGATGGCCTTGAAGAGATCTGCAGGAGGGAGGGGTTTCAAACAGAGGGCACAAGAAGGTAAAGGCCTAAGGGACTGAATGAGCTTGGACATCTGAGGAAGACAAAGAAGTGGGTAAGGTTGGAGCCCTGAGTTGGCAGTACAAAGGTAGGAGGTGGGGTAGGGGTGGATCAGGCCCTGTGAACCAGCTGGGGATCTGAGTTTCAACCTACCTCCCAGAAGTTTATAGTAAAAATCATGGGAGAAGTGCACTTACAGTGCTGAGGACTCTCACTGACCCGTCAGCCCCATTTCAGAGTCCCTGGCACAACTTCTAACTGCCATAGTGAGGGTCTCTTTGCTAGAGGCTCTCTCTGACCGGAAGATGCTCTGGGTCCAGGGACTGCCAGCAGCTGGTGTA
>NW_011494732.1:7085239-7086132 GCF_000754665.1 Bison bison bison | reverse complement strand
AACTGGCTCCATCATGTATGTTTTATTGACATCTCTCTGGATTTCCTAGGGTAGCCTTTCCAGTCAACTGGTTGCACGGGGATCCTTCCGGGGGACCCCAGCCCAAGGTACAGACATTCTGGGTGCAGGGTAGGGCACCAGGGGCCGCCGCTCACGCACCTGCATCCCAGTGATGGAGACGTGGTGCGACTCCACCGTGGGCCGCCGGGGCAGCCGTGGCGAGGACTGCGGGGAGCCCACTGGCGAGTGGGGCAGCGCCGGGTAGACGCAGCGCCCGT
Source organism: Bison bison bison (assembly GCF_000754665.1). NCBI lineage: Eukaryota > Metazoa > Chordata > Mammalia > Artiodactyla > Bovidae > Bison > Bison bison. The sequence goes on along the minus strand of NW_011494732.1, from coordinate 7,085,854 downwards.
TGGCATCCAGCAGGGACCGCTCCTGCAGAGAGAGCTTGCGACCGGAGAGGTGGGGCCGGGCCTGAGACCCCGAGGCGTCAAGGGTGATCTCTCCGCCATGGGCCTCCAGGGGCCGGTCCCGGGTCAGGCCGTGGTCCACAGCGCAGACCGGCTCGCACTCAGTGACCACGATGAACGACTCCATGCCCAGGCGAATGCTCAGGGAGGAGAGGCCCCTCAGAGCCTCACAGGGCTTCTGGCCTTCGCTGCTGCTGCTGCCGCCCCCGCCCCCCAGCTCATCCTGGGGGGCGGCCCGGTCGCTGCTGGGCTGGCTAGAGATGCATGATGAGATGGTGCATGTGCGGCCCTCATGCAACACAGACGCGCCCAGGCACTCCCATCCGGCAGCAGCGCCACCTGCAGGGAGAGGAAGGGTCAGCTGCCCCGACCCTGGGCGGCAGGGCTATAGCCAAGAGGGGTCTCTCCTGCTGGCCCAGGCCCAAACTTCATTCCTGCTTTGAGTTGACGTCCTTAAAAAAAAAAAAAGCTTAAAAAACTGTGTGATCATACATCTTTTGAGTCTATATACAAGAGCTTAGGGCACTTTTCCTCACTGTATCCTTTTTTTTTTTTTTT
>NW_011494732.1:7080851-7085139 GCF_000754665.1 Bison bison bison | reverse complement strand
AGCTGATTTACACAGCAGTTACATTAGTTACTGCTGTACAGCAAAAGTGATTCAGTTATGTATTGTATACATTCTTTTTTATATTCTTTTCCATTATGACCCATCGTGCATGCTAAGTCGCTTTGGTTGTGTCTGACTCTTGGAGACCCCCATGGACTACAGCCCGCCAGGTTCCTCTGTCCAGAGAATTTTCCAAGCAAGAATATTGAAGTGGGTTGCCATAATCTCCTCCAGGGTATCTTCTTGGCCCAGGGATCAAACCTGTGTCTCCTGCATTGACATGCGGGTTCTTTACCACCTGGGAAGCCCTATGACGTATCACAGAACACTGAATCTAGTTCCCTGGACTATACAGTAGCCCCTGGTAGTTTCACATTTCCTTATTTTAAAAGCTCCTCCTCACACAAAACAAGAATCCCAAATTCAAACCTGTAGAAACCAAGTATGAGAAAACCCCCAAAATTGAGCACCCGCACCCCTACAGAGGTGGCACCTAGTTCTAGCTCAAGCCAATTGTTGTTAAGCAAGGACTGGAGCCTAGAATTGTCTGGTTACCTCCTCACCTCTCTCTCTCTTTTTTTTTCCCAAGAGAAGATCTAAAGCCAGGATGTTAAATGAGATCTCTTTTTTTTGTTTAAGTCAGCAGTTATTTTAAATATTTTAAAATGCTGGGCAGGTGAAATGAAACACTTTTGCATGGTGACCTCTAGGCTGCATCATTTCACAAAAGCAACGATTCAGACAGCACTTTACAGTTTATAACATATCTTCCACACATCAGGATAATTTCACAGGCACTCTACATTGTTGGTTTGCCATTATAACCTCATTTTGTAAATGGGGAGACTGTGGCTCGAGAGAGGGAGAGGGATTTGTCCAGGTCTCCTAATGTGAAGACCATGCACACGGGAGTCCAGTCGCCTGGCCTGATCTCAGGCCAACAATTCTCAACTGAGGAGTAAGGGGTCAGGGGTCATACCAGAGGAAGAACAGGCGCTCAAAGAGTATGTGAGCCTGGGTGATTTGTGTTGTGTGAAGAGTCAGGCTCCACATACTTATGATCTAATGTTCCCCTAGTTCAGCCCCCAACTAGTACCTGCAAGATGAAAGGCAAACATGAGACTAAAAAAAAAAGAGGTTAACATCAAATAACTTGGTGGTTCCTCAAAAGATTAAACAGAGAATTACCATATGACCAAACAATTCTGTTCCTAGGTATATACCCAAATAGCTTTACTCACAACAGCCAAAAGGGAGAAAACCAACCCACACATCCACTGACAGATGAATGGATAAGCAAAATGTGGTCCGTCTACACAATGGAATATGACTAAAAAGGAACCGACACAGGCTACAATCCCCATGAACCTCAAAAACATGATGCTAAGGGAAAGGTGCCTGACACAAAAGATCACATGTGCATGATCCCATTTATATGAAGTTTTCAGAACAGGCAAATCCATACAGACAGGGAGCAGATTAGTGGTTGCCTAGGAGTGGAGAGGTGTTGGGGGAAATAGGGAGTGACTGCCAGTGGGTATGGGGTCTCCTTTGGGGGTGATGAAAATATTTTGGACCTAGACAGAGGTGATGGTTGCCCAACACTGTGAATGGACTAAATGCCATTGAACTGTACATTTTTTTAAACTATTTTTATTTTAATATTTATTTAATTATTTATGTGGCTGAAGCAGGTCTTTGTTGCAGCATGCAGGATCTAGTTCCCTGACCAGGGATCAAACCCGGGCCCCTGCATTAGGAGAGCAGAGTCTTAGCCACTAGACCACCAGGGAAGTCCCTGAATTATACATTTTTTAAAAGTTAATTTTATGTTACATGAATTTAGGAAAAGAAAAAAAGAGATTGACACTCCCTCAGACTGTCAATTCCTTCTGTCTCTGGGACAGAATATTAACCTTTGGTTCGTATGTTTGACAAATTCTGCTGGACAAATGTCACAGGTACCACTGGAATTCAGGAAGTACATCCACAGATGGCAGCGCCACACTGATCACCCACGTCACGAAGGTGCCAGGAAAACAGTGAGGACCGAGGAGAGATATTTTATGAATGAATATAATGATATCTCTTTAGGACACTGGGTGACAGTGGTGAGGGGTCGTGGAGAAGAAAGCACAGATGGGAGCAGAAAACCAGTGCTTCCTGGAGGGCCTGGTTGAGGGCCAGAGAAATGCAACCTGCCCTCTTGGGTCAGTACTATGAGAGTTATTTATTTATTTATTTATTTTTGAGAGGTATTTATGGAATAATGTCTATGTATGCAATCTGGACCATGACTGGGCAGATGGGGGTCCCTTGTGGAGCAGGGTAAGACGACTGGGAAAGGCATTAAGGAAATAAAAACAGCACCCTAGCCCAGACATGGCATGATTTATGAACCCACAGAGTTCCATGTAAAGGAATGACAAAGTACCCAATCATGTGACAAGATGCTCAGCCTCAGTTACAATAAGAGAAGTGCAAATTCAAACTACAAGAAAAGCTTCCCTGGTGGTCCAGTGGTTAAGAGTCTGCCTTGCAATGCAGGGGACACTGGTTTGATCCCTGGTCCAGGAAGATTCCACATGCTGTGGGGCAACTAAGTCCATGCATCACAACTACTGAGCCTATGCTCCAGAGCCCACGAGCCACAACTACTGAAGCCTGTGTGCCCTAGAGCTCGTGCGCTGCAACAGGAGAAGCCACCAAAATGAGAAGCCTCAGCAACGCAACCAGAGAGTAGCCCCTGCTCACCACAACTAGAGAAGCTCACATGCAGCAACACAGACCCAGCACAGCCCCAGATAAATAAACTACAAGGAAATGGTTTGGGGGGTCATCAAAAAGTTAAATGTAGGATTATCATTTGACTCAGCAATTCCATATATATATATATATATATATATACATACATACACACACACACATATATATATACATACACCCCAAAAAACTGAAAGCAAGGATTCAAACAGAAACTTATACACCCATGTTCACGGCAGCATTATTCACAATAGCCAAAAGCTAGAAACATCTCAAGGGTCTATCAATGGAAGAATGGATAAACAGTATGTGGTTTGTTTAGACAATAAAATATCAGTCAGCTATAAAAAGGAATAACATTCTGACATGTGCTATAATATGGATGAGCCTTGGAAACATGCTAAGTGAAACAAACCAAACATTTAAAAAGCCAAATACTGTATGACTTCACTTAGGTAACAGGCAAATTCAGAGAGACAGGACGTTTAGAATAGAGGTTACCAGAGGGTAGGGGAGAGAGAAACAGGGAGTCATTGCTTAAGAGGCACAGAGTTTCTGTTTGGGGTGAAGAAAAAGTTCAGGAAATGGATTAGCAGCGATGGCTGCACAACATTCTGAATGTAAACAGGGCCACTGAATTGCACACCTGAAAGCAGTTAAAATGGTAAATTTTATATTATATATATATTTTACCAAAATTAAGAAAATAACAATAAAGCTACAAAAAAATACCTTTTTTCCAACTATCAGATTGGCAAAGACAAAAAATATAGTAACAGCACTATTTTCATGGGGAGGATGATCAATCCTAGAGGCAATCAACCCTGAATATTCATTGGAAGGACATAAAACTGAAGCTCCAATACTTTGGCCATCTGATGTGAAGAACTGACTCTTTGGAAAAAAACCCTGATGCTGGAAAAGACTGAAGGCAAAAGGAGAAAGCAGCAGCAGAGGATGAGATGGCTGGATGGCATCACTGACTCAACGGACATGAGTTTGAGCAAGCTCCGGGAGATGGTAAAGGATGGGGAAACCTGGCGTGCTGCAATCCATGGGGTCACAAAGAGTCAGGCATGACTGAGAGATTGAAAACAACAAATGACTTAGTAGCATCCTTATGAAGGAAAATTCACCACTATCTAATAAAATTCCAAATGCACATACCTTTGACTCAGCAATTCTGTACCTGAGTATTTAGCCTATAGGCAATCTCACACATAAAAAATGATATATGTACAAGATTATGTTGGTAGTGTGGTTTGAAATGACTATCCATGGTGGACTGAGTAAATAAAATGAGGTAATGTAGCCCAGGAAAAAATCATGCATTTATTTTAAAAGAGGTGACTCTGTATATCCTAACATGAGTTAGCTCCAAAACATGCTGTTCCATGGGAAAAAACCAAGGCACTAGCATGCTGCTGTTGGCACAGGGAGAAAGGACTGTACATCCGTACATAATCGAGTATGCACAGCATATTTCTGAAAAGATACACAAGAAAATGATAACAGTGGCCTCAAG
>NW_011494732.1:7074782-7080751 GCF_000754665.1 Bison bison bison | reverse complement strand
GATAACCAGTTTGCAGAAGTCGGGGTTGGGGGCAGGGTGGGAGGGACTAAATTTTCACTATATTTATATTTACTCCTATAAAAGTAAGTATGCAAATAGTAACTATTCAGAAATGAATTTTTAAAAGAAAGTTAACTGTAACCATAAGAGGAATTAGGATGATTAGGCCTGACTGCAGGAGCAGTTGGAGGAGGGAAGAGTTGACCCTGTCTCCTAACCCTCTGTCCCGCTCTGGCTGCATCTGAGAAAAAAATCATTAAATGGTTCCCCTGTCTTGGCTTTCTCTTCAGTGAAAGAACACAACCTGAGTTCAATGTTCTCCATAGTCCCAGTCACTGTTACTTTACATATCCTTTTTATCATCCTTATTTCCCAGAAATGGAAAAGCAGAGCCCCTGAAGTTTGACTGCCTGGGGTTGCAGCCTCGGTTTTCTTATCTATAAAATGGGCACTCAGCCAAGTCATGAAGATTAACTGAGCTAAGAACTCAATATTCATGTTTGGTGCATGCTTAAAGTGCTCAAAAACCTCCTCTTCCAACAAAAACCTACTGAATGCCCACGACCTGCCAGGCTGTGTTCCAGAATGTTCTTCCTCCTGTGTGTGTTCTGCAGCCTTGGCATCAAGGGCCTACGTCTCCTCCAAAAGCCCGTCCTCCTTCCCAGGGCCACTTCTGACAGGGCTGCGGAGTTCCTGAAAAGAAAACTAGTCTGGCAGCACCTGATAAAGTTAATGGAGAATTTTTTTTTTCTTGCCAACAGGAAAACAATTGCTTATCGATCGCCACTCCAGGCCAAGGACACCAAGCCATCCACTCCCGGCAAAGCTGTTTTTAATCAGTCTCCATGACAAGCTAGTGTCTGGCCTGTGCCTTGGCTCTTGAGGCCTGGAGGAGAAAGGAGAGGGAAAAATTGCACCTGCTGGGGCAGGGCCAGCGGTTGGGATGGAAGTTGAGACCTCTGTACTGGAGGGGGAGGTGTGTCCAGGTCTCAAGAAAGAGCCTCAAGGGACACAAACCTCAGTGCCTCAAGGCCACCTGGCAGTCAAGGCCTTGGCCATTCAGCACCACTGACCCCATAGAGTCTAAGCTGGAGTCTGATTGGTTTTAAGGTCACATATCCTCTGAGGTCACAGCCTTTAAAGGAGCTGATGAAAGTTATCAACACTGGGGGTAGGGGGTGGGGGGGTGGAATCACACACAAGACAGTGGTTTGCATTATAACAGCTACATCCAACTGAGCACTTCTTTACCAATCATGGTTAAGGCTCTGTCTAGGTTATCATTTAATCCTCACAGGCCCTCTGCAAGAGAGGGACAGCTAAACACTCGATTTTGGGGGGGCGGTGGGGAGAGTTGAGGTTTGAGAAAATTCGAAAAGTCCCCTCCTCGAGCCTCCTGCCCAATCCATGGTTCCTTCCCCAGGCCCTGAAGCCTCCCTACCGCCCTTGGCTGGCAACCCCTCCCTCGACTCCCTCCCCTTTCACAGGTGGCTCAAACGGAGGACCAGAACCTTCCTGGAGCAGATGGACCGGGCTCCAGGCCAGGATGAAGGGAACACTCCTTCCTCTGCCAGGAAGCCAAGTGCACAGGCCTCCAGGAAATGCATTTCCTGGGGGCAGTTTCCAACCTGCCCTGCTTACCAAGTGCCAAGCCACCACCACGGGAGCCTCAGCACAGCAAGTAGCCAGAGAGCAAGCCAGCGATATGCCCTGACCCATGTCACAGGGTCCTCTGTAGGCTCCCCAGAGGTCCCAGCAGACACTCCAGGACAACAGAGGGGCCCAAAATAGCTGTGTGGATGCTGCCAAGGCCAGAGATGATGTCCTCCCTGGGATAACAGGCTTGGCCAGCCACATCCTCTCTCACCTGGGGAAACTAAGGCCTAGGGAAGTCCAAAAGAAAATTCACTCATCCATTCCTTCCTTCAACAAGTAACTACTGGGGACCTACTATGTGCCAGATAAACAGAATAAATGTAATTTCTGAAAAGCAGGCACACAAGTGACTCTATAAGCACAAACTGGAGGAGAAAACCAGGATAATATCAAAGAGAACAACACAAGGACCCTGGGAGGGGTACGGTCTGAGTGGGAGGGTCTGGGTCAAGAGAGGCCTCACTTGGGGCAGTTACATTTCGGCTGAGACCAACAGGGTGAGTTGGTACTAAGGGGGCAGCAACTTGTTCCAGGAGGAGGAAAGATCTTCTGAGAAAGCCCTGCACCAGGAAAGAGGTGGGAGAGGGGAGGCAGCAGAAAGAAGACCCCTGGAGCTGAATGGGGCCAGGGGACAGTGGGCGGCTGGGGGGGCCAGAGCACAAGAACTTTGTTGGAAGCTGATGGGAGCAGGCGGGGTGGCCCAGGCAAAGCCACAGAGGCCCCACTCAGCACCTGTTATGGGTTATGGAATTGTGTCCCCCAAAAAAGATATGCCAGAATCCTAATGCAATATGACTGGTGTCCTTAAGAAAAGGGGGAAATCTGGACAGACCCACACCACATGGAGAACACCATGAGAATGTGAAGGTAGAGACTGGGGTCCTGCGCCTACAAGTCAAGGAACACTCAAGACTGCCAACAGCCATCAGACATCGGAAGAGAGACAGCAACAGATTCTCCTTCACGGCCCTGGGAAGAACCAGCCCTATAACACCTCCATCTGGGACTTCCAGCCTCTGGGACTTTCAGCCTCTGGAACTTTCAGCCTGTTGGACTTCCGGCCTCCAGGACTGTGAGATAATGCATTTCTATCACTGAAGCTGCCCAGTTTGTGGTACTGTGTCATGGCAATCCTAGCAAACTAACACAGCTTCCCACCCAACCACACAAGCCTGCTGCCCCAGAGGCCACGATGCAGAGGGTATCTCCCAGAACTTAAGTGGGAGACCTGGGAGGCTCAGCTATAGCAGCTGACACAATGCTGAGACTTGACATCAGCTGGAATACTCCAGATTCTGGGCCTTGGCCCAGCCAAGCAGTCTTTATCAGACTCAGTGACACAGACTCTTAAAACTGTCTCTCCTTGTATAGTCTTTAGTTTGGAGGCATTGAAACTGATCATTTCCCCCAGAGACAAGGGTCCTTCCTTTACAGAGGACATGAGGGATGGTGCTGGCTTTTTTTCCCTTTCTTTCTTTAATCTATTATTTATTTATTTATTCTTGGCTGTGCTGCACAACTTGCAGGATCTTAGTGCCCCGACCAGAGATTGAACCAGGGCCCTGGGCAGTGAAAGTGCAGAGTCCTAACCACTGGACCATCAGGGAATTCCCATAGTGCTGGCTTTGGAGTGAACAGACTCCATCCCCATCACAGTCCCTGGAGCCCAAAGTCCCTCTCATGTGATGGGGGTCACCCAATGTATTTTGCTTGGCCTACACTGTGTTTAAAACTATTTGAATGAGATGCCAACATTTCAGAGCCAGGAGATTTCAGATAAAAAATCAAAACGTCCAGGCTCTTGAAAAACTGAACACTGATAACACTGGGCCTGAATTCTTTCCTGAACAACTCCCTGTAGCTGTGGACAGTAGACGCACTGGCCTGCATGCCACAGTCCTCACCACTCCCCTTTGGCTTCCCAACGCCAAGGACAGGCTGAGTGCCATGTTACACATCCTCCTTCTTTTCCACCTCTCACCACCTATCTCGCCCCTACACGCCCTACTCTGAGATGCACTGGACCTTAGTGCTATAAAGGGCATGCGTCAGTGATCACCTATTCCAAATGTTTCATTTCACCAATGAGAAAAGGAAGGCTCAGACAGATTTATTGATTTGCCCAAAGTTATGCAGTGTTCCAAGCAGGGCTAAAACTGGTTGAGTTTTTCAGAAAGGGGCTAAAAATGACAGGTACAGCCTTGCAATGTCCACATATTGTGTCCAGAAGGAAGTCCAGGCTGAGCCAAAATCTCTAACAAAGAGGGATACCTGAGCCCATTCCTCTGGCTCCCCGACACTCCAACCTGTGTGAGAAGCGAGAATGTGAAGGTGCGGTGTCTTACAGCACTCGGGAATATGTGCCTGGGCACAGAGATGTCAGTGCAACTGAACTTGTAAGAGCGTTGCCTTTCCCTTTCTTGTTTATTGGACTCCAGGACCTAGAACTTTCTAGAACACTGCCAGCACTCAGTAAATACTGGCCAGAGGTCACTGTTTATTTTATTCACCCCAAGACCACTCAGAAGGTCAGACGTTTTCTTTAGCCGGCCTTGAATCCATCCAAGTTCCTTTAGTATGATAACAGCAGCCTGATTCACGTCAGGAATCAATCCTTGTGTGTCAAAGGGGACTCCGTGGAGCTGGCCATGCTGTCAGCTTTAGGGGTTCCACTATGACTCAAGTCTGGTCAACTGGGCATCAACTGCTCTATTCAAGTGATTGTTTCAAGAGTGGATGTGTGACCCAAGTCAGTCTACTAAAGTCTCATTCTAGGATTTTGTGGAAGTATTAAGAATGTCTCTTTCTGTGGAACACAGAGCAGTGAAGATGTACTTCTAGAGTTACCAGGGGCTTGGGAGAACCCTTCATTAGAATGAAGCTGAGAGAGAGAGAGGAGAGAGACAGAAAAGAATTAAAGTTGGAGATACTGTGTGGCACCTGGATCCAGCCCTACCTGCAGTCCATGTATCCCCAGGAGTTTTTAATCTACATGAGCCAGTAAATTCCCATTTATTGCATAAGCTAGTTTGCAGTTGGTTTTCTGACATTTACAACCAAAAGTCCTAACAGATAAATGATACAGAGTTGATTGACAGAAAAGCTTCTCCACTAAGCTCCCTGACAGATGATCAGTTCCCTACACTTTAAGGCTCCCAACCAGGCCAAACTGCCAAGCAGCTGAAACCCCTGACAGCCTTCACACTGACAGCTTGGCAGACACCAGCATTTTCAAGTTGCTTTAAAATTTTTTTTAATTTTAACAGGAAAAAAAAAAATCAAAAACAGGGAAGGAAAGGGCTTATCAACAGGATGGAATGAAGGGAAGAAACTGACTAGTATTTTTAACACAAGAATCGACAAGTTGAGAAAGTGGCATTGACATATAACAGAGGGAGCTATATAACAGAGGGCGCTCAGCCTGGCATTCTGTGATGACCTAGAGGGGTGGGAAGGCGGGAGGGGAGGGAAACTCAAGAGGGAGGGGATATGTACAGAATTAAGGCTGATTCACATTGTTGTAGGCAGATACCAACACAACATTGTAAAGCAATTTTCTTCCAATTAAAAAAAAAATTTTTTTTAATGACATCACTATAGCAGCAGCCATAGGAGTTGTAGATGCAATAATAGTGATAACTAGTCTTTAGTGCTGGCCTAGTGGCAGGCACTACCACACCGTACATGTATCATCTCATTTAACCATCACAACAACCTTATGAGTTAGGTACTATTATCATGCTTATCTCACGGATAAGGAAAACTGAAACACAGAATCTGAGTGACTTGTAATACTCAAAATTCTCCAAGCCAGGCTTCAGCAATTTGTGAACTGTGAATTTCCTGATGTTCAAGCTGGTTTTAGAAAAGGCAGAGGAACCAGAGATCAAATTGCCAATATCCACTGGATCATGGAAAAAGCAAGAGAGTTCCAGAAAAACATCTTTTTCTGCTTTACTGACTATGCCAAAGCCTTTGACTGTGTGGATAACAATAAACTGGAAAATTCTGAAAGAGATGGGAATACCAGACCACCTGACCTGCCTTTTGAGAAATCTGTATGCAGGTCGGGAAGCAACAGTTAGAACTGGACATGGAACAACAGACTGGTTCCAAATAGGAAAACGAGTACGTCAAGGCTGTATATTATCACCCTGCTTATTTAACTTATATGCAGAGTACATCATGAGAAACGCTGGACTGGAAGAAACACAGCTGGAATCAAGATTGCTGGGAGAAATATCAATAACCTCAGATATGCAGATGACACCACCCTTATGGCAGAAAGTGAAGAGGAACTAAAAAGCCTCTTG
>NW_011494732.1:7067848-7074387 GCF_000754665.1 Bison bison bison | reverse complement strand
GATCAGCCCTGGGATTTCTTTGGAGGGAATGATGCTAAAGCTGAAACTCCAGTACTTTGGCCACCTCATGCGAAGAGTTGACTCATTGGAAAAGACTCTGATGCTGGGAGGGGTTGGGGGCAGGAGGAGAAGGGGACGACAGAGGATGAGATGGCTGGATGGCATCACTGACTCGATGGACGTGAGTCTGAGTGAACTCCAGGAGTTGGTGATGGACAGGGAGGCCTGGCGTGCTGCGATTCATGGGGTCGCGAAGAGTCGGACACAACTGAGCAACTGAACTGAACTGTACCAAATCACACAGTGATTTGGGAAAGTACAGGTGTGAAATCAAAGGCTCCCAGAGAGGGGGAAGCATTTGTGATCAAGGGCACAGCCCTTCTTTGCTGGTGACCTTGAGGATAACAATGCCTACCTCAACTACCACCACACAGGGCCCTGCACACAGCAAATGCTCCCTAAATAGAAGCTGTTGCCAAGAAAGCACTTCAGTGGCTATCAAGTTCAAGCCCCTTCAATTTATATTAAAATAATTTTTTTTCTAATCACACCATGCTAACTTAACTCTTTCCATCTTCCCTTCTAATTCTTATCCATATGCATCACTTTTTACAAAATTAAAAGCAGAGTGTGCCTATAATTTCGCATCCTTGCTTATCTGTGTCAAGAATTTTGCACACACTCTCACAGCTTTCATAATCAACACACTAGGGCTTCAAAAGTAGTGGTTGAGACCCAGGGAGGTGAGATGACCTCTCCTAGGCAGCCCAGCAGGTCCCAGGCTAGGCCAGGGTATGACCCCTGACCCCTGCAGTGTCCCCTTCTGCCCTGGATGCTGGCAGAGTAAGAACCTCCACTGTCTTAAGAGTTCCTAGACCGCTACTGTTAGGTCAATAATGAAGTATCGCAGAGAGAAAGAGCATCCCCCATCTCATGCCAGGTACCTAAGGTCAGGTGTGTGCAGATGGTCCTTGCCTTGAAGAGCATGAATGAATGGGTAAGTGTGGGTGTGGATGTTGGGGGTATTTAGAAAAGTGAGGTAGGAATCATCTTACTTCCTCTTCTCCCACCGAATCCCTCCCAGTCTTTTACTGAACCTAAGGAAGAAGTCCAGCAGTTCATGGGGTCCCAAAAAGAGCTGGACATGACTAAATGATGACAACAACAAGGAAGAAGTGGGAAACAATTGAAATTTCAATTTGTAATGAAAATAAAACACTTGACTCCAACATTCTGCAGCTTGACAAATCAGAGGGAGGGGGCCAACTGGGAATCTAGAGGCATCCGGGCCTCGCCCACCCACAGCCCTTCTCCCTTCCTCTTCCCTGCTGTTTGGAGGTGATGCTAAATCTAGCTTCCTCCCTTCCCAGCTTTCAGCACAAAGCAGCCCCAGCCAGGGGCAAAGACGGGCTGGAAGCTGGCTCTGGGGGTCCAATCGTGTCCCCCACACTTGGACCCAGAGGGCAGTAGAATTGTCTGGGAACAAATCTAAATAAAATCTCTGCCAGAGGCCTTAATGGCAAAATCCCAAAGCGGTTTTAAAAACTCACAAGGGAGGTGTCCTTCCCTCCGCACCCTGCCCCCCCACCAAACCACTGGTTCCCCAGTTAAACTTCTCCAACAGAGGCTTATCTCAGGCACCTCCCACTGTGTGCCTTCCCCATCCCACCCCCACTCACTTCCCACCCCATGCCCAAGCAGGAGGGGCAGAGGGGCAAGACCTTGGCCTTCCTCCCCATTTCCTTGGGGGACTATCAGTGTCTCCTCTCCAGGTTGGAATTAGCATTTTTATCCCTGCAACCGCCATCTCTCAACTATTTACAGAAGCCAACAGGGATAAAAAGGGACAACATAAAAATAGTTGCTCAGCAGCTTTCTGGGGGTGAGGAGGGTAGGGGCACAACACACTCTTCCCATTTTCTTTCTTCTTTCCTTTTCAAAACGGAAAAATGCTAGAATTGTTCATCTTTTCCAAACTGACCCTCAACAGTTCCAGACCGCTCACTCAGGCGCTCCTTAGGGACAAGGATCAAGTCCCAGCATTCCTTGGTTCCCAGGACGGAGCTTGTCACCAGCCCCTCCCAAAAGTGTGGGTTCAGTGAAAAATCACCAGCACCCTGCTCTGCCTCCTTTCTGCCCCTGGGCCTCCTTCCAGCCTTCCAAAACCATGAGCCAGTCAACAACGAAAAATTTTTTTCTTCTATCCACTTTTTTTTTTCTCTATCCTTAAAATGTTTCATAATTGACAAGAAAAATTCAGCAGCAACACTACACACATGACTGAAACTGAAAACACTGGCAGCTAAAATAATTCCTTCCCCGTTTTGGTCACTAGCATCCCGCAGCAGGGAATGCCAGAGGTCTTTTCTGTGAAGTCAAACAGCGCTCCTTTTAAATATGCCCTTCTTTTTGGTTTTATCAAGGAAGGGATCCAATCAGGGAAGGAAGAAAAAGTAACCATTCAAAATCTTTTTATTTTTTTGAGAGCACAACCATTTGGAAATCATTTCCACACCATCATCTCCTGGGGAAGGTTGATTCCACTCCATGAGAACATGGGCATCGTTTGGCAGCATAAGGAGGCCAAGGGAGACACGAGTGCTCAGGACGAGAAGGTATGTCAGGAAACTATACAGATCTCAGGGGACTTGGGCCTTGATTTTCTCATCTGTAAAACAGAGCTGCAGCAACCTACCTAGAGGGTAGCTGTAGAGTCAATCTTCTAGAAAAATGCCCAACATACAACATGGCCCATAAGCAATGTTCTCTCTAAAAAGACTACATTCTCCCTTCTTCTCTGTGCTCCACTTTTCCCAGCCATCATATAGCAGGGGTTCAGGGACTGGAATTCTCTGGGCTTCCTCCCAGCTCATTGATCACACCACTCCATTTCCATGTTCTTGGTGGGCTTTCCTGGCAAAGCTATCAGGACCTGAGCTGACTCCATGCCTGGCCACAGGGTGCCAGCACCATCTGTCTGGTGAGGCTTTCTCTACTCTGTGGATTTCCTTACCTGGAAAAGGATCTCACAATATACATACCAAAAAAATCACACAGGAACCTGCATTTAACAAATCATGACTGAAATGAATGAAACTGAATAAAATCCAGGCTTTCCCTGAAAATCACACTGTGAGCTGACCTGGGAAGTGATGGGCTTAGACTGGAGCTAGGAGGGTGAAGTGAGAGAGTTTTGAAAAGTAAGGGAGTTTCCTTGTTCCAGGAAGCTGGTCTCCAGTTGATTTCGGAGAACCTTTCTTCCATCACTTTCTCCCTGCAAACAGAGTGACAAAGTAATGTCGTGTACTCAGAAGTTTATTAGTTGGGGGCTGCGGAGGCAAAGGAAAGTACAAAGAAGTTTAAGAAAGTACAAAGGCCTTAAGAAGCTCTTATGGGGCTTCCCTGGTGGTCCAGTGGATGGGAATCCACCTTCCAATGATCCAGGAAGACTCTACACGCCACAGGGCAACTAAGCCACAACTACTGAGCCGGAGTGCTTGAGCCCATGCTCCACAATAAAAGAAGCAGTGAGAAGCCCACACACCCCAACTAGAGAGTAGACCCTGCTCATCGCAATGAGAGAAAGCCCAAGTGCAGCCATGAGGACCCAGCGCAGCCAAAAATAAGTAAATTAATTAATTAAAATTTAAAAAAGAAAAGAAGAAGCTCTTATAGCAGAAACAATACAAGAAAACAAAATATAGTGTATCCATACACAGATTATTCAGTCATAGAAAGGAAGCAGTGATACATTCTACAACAAGGGACAACCTTGAAAACAGTATGTTCAATGAAAGCCAGACACAATAGGTCCTACATTCCTAACAGGTCAGTATATAACAAGCATAGCCTTAAGGGAGAAAAGTCAGTTCCCAAAGGGAAATGGCGATTTCCTCAACTTTCCAGTTAAGAAGGCACAGAAGTGAGGCTGAAGGCCGAAGCCTGCATCTGGGTTATCTGGCCCAGCCCAAAGGGGAGGAGCTACTGGGAAAAGCAAAACATCTGTGCAAAATAGCAAAACAAGGCCCTCTGACCCAAAGGAAAATCTGAAATAGCATGTGCCCGAAATTACCGGCATCAGGAAACGAGAACCATATGCTTCCCACAACCACCATGATCCTGAACGAGCTACTCAGCCTCTCCAAGCCCATCCATGAAATGGGTTCATGATGCGGTCAGGGCAACTCCGTGGCCCACGTTAAAATCTCAGCCAAAAAGCCTTGAAAACAGGCTTGGCCTGCCCCACCCGCCTATCCCTTCCTCCTGAGAGAGGTGCTTCCCCACCAACCAGCCCATCTGGGATGCAGTTCTCAAGAAGGGGATTCCAGGTTACTCCAGAAAGCTCCCTCTGCTAGGTCATCCCATCCTACACCCCTTCCCTCGTCCTATCCAATCTCCACTTTTCAGCCCATCCTTCAAAGTTCAGCACGAATGACACCTCCTTCAGAAAGCCTCCTGTATTCACACCTGCCAGAAGGGATTTCTCCAGAATCCCCACTGCCCTCTGCTTCCTCATTTCCACAGCACTTATTCCTCCTGATATTTCTCAGCAGGAGCACTCTTAGCCATTTACGGCAGGGCAATTCTTCACGCCTGCTGTGAATCTGGCCTGCCTGCAGGATATTTGGCATCCCCAGCTTCTGCCTACCAGAAGTCAGGAGTGCTCAGCTTCATTTTGACAACCAAAAGTCACCCCCACACTTCTCCAAATGCTCACCAGGAAGGTGGAAACACCTCTGATGAGAATTACTGCATAGTTATTAGTGAATATACTTGTCTACCAGCCCACTAACAACCTGGAAACAAACACAAGCCCAAGTCAATCAGCATCACCACCGTGACACCTCAGGCTGTTTTAGCAAACATTTCTGGGCTCCTCAAGAAGCCTAGGGCAGCCTTGCAAAGGCCTCTGTTCTAGAACAGGTGGTAAAGTGCACAGGCTTTAGGACCACAGCCTGGGTTGGCTGTGTGACCCTGGGCAAGTTACTTAGCTTCCCTGAGCCTTTCTATAAAATGGGCTAACTCCTAGCAAACTGCAGGATTGTTTTTACCCTCAGTTTCCTCATCTCTATACAATGGAGATAAAAATCCCCACCCTACAAGATTTTGGTAGGCAATAAATGGGATAATGCCTGCAACACACAGTATAGTATTTAACACATGCTCTCAGTCAGTCAGTCATGTCTCTTTGTGACCCCATGGACTGTAGCCCATGGAATTTTCCAGGCAAGAATACTGGAGCAGGTTGCCATTTCCTCCTCCAGGGGATCCTCCCAACCCAGGGATCGAACCTGCTTTGGCAGGCAGATTCTTTACTACTGAGCCATCTGGGAAGCCCATCTAACACACAGTAAGAACTCCATAAATGCTGGTTATGAACACTATTATTATTATCCAAGTTAGGGGCCCATCAGATGGGCATTACTTTTTATCACAAAAACAGGCTGTGCGCTCTCCCTACAAAAGGCTGCTCTCTATACAGGAAGGGTTTAGGACCCGCGGTCCGGAAAGAAGTTCTAGGACCCACCAGGAAGCATGCACAGTTGGTTCCTAAGTTGAATGTTTTTGTGAGGCGCTTTGGCGGGGTGGGGTGCGGGGTAGGGGGTAACTCCCGCAAAGCCCTCCCCGTGTTGCTGCCCCTGCCTCCCCCTAGGAACAAGGGGCTCTATGGGGACACAGCTATCTACTTCTCTCTCCCCTGGGGGCAGAGCCACCTGAGGTGGGTGGTAAATAACAGCAAAACTCTATTTAGAGCTACATAGATAGCTCTATTTAGCTCTAGATATCTCTAGGGTTGTGGGAACTTCCAGACTGAGGAAGGTAAAAGTTGCCCCTGAGGAGGAGGGCACTGCACGACTCACCCCGGGCCAGCGTGCCCCTGTTACTGCGGGCACCGAGATCCCCGGCCCCGCAAGCATCATCCCTCTGCCCCAACCTTACCAAGGAGACAGGAGGGGCTTCGGCGCCACCTCTTCAGCACCAAGTGAGAGCAGCAGGGCCGCTGGCAGAGCTGTGAAAACACCCCGCTTCCCAAACTGGGCAGTGCAGGGGGTGGGGAAGCCAGGAAAAGCGCAAGGCTGGAACCCGGCGCGGGGGGGCGGGCGGCGGGCGCGGCGGGCAGCCCAGGCACCTAGACCAAAGCTGAGCGGGGACCGGGCCCAGCATCCCCGCGTCCCCAAGAGTCAGGTGGAGGATACCGGCGAAGGCACCTCCCCGCGTTCACAGAATGCAGCGGCCCCGAGGTGAATTTAGGTCAAAAAAAGACCAAGCTTGTGAGGTTCCGGCTGAGAGAAGGGGGCGGGGGCAGAGAGGGCCAAGAGAGGAGAGGCTGAGGAGCCCCCGGTCCCACAGCAGACGGTCCAGGGTCCCGCCGCCAGATGTCCAACCCACCACGGCGCCGGTGTGCACCCGCCCGAGACAAGAGGGGAGCGGGGATGGGTCGCTCAAAGTCTGTCAGCCCTCTCCGCCTGCGCGCCCCGGCTTTCGCCACCTGTCAAACGCGAGGGGGTGGGCCTAGGCCGCCTCCGAAATCCTAAACT
>NW_011494732.1:7051225-7067007 GCF_000754665.1 Bison bison bison | reverse complement strand
CCCGGCTTCTCCCCGCCGCGACCGCGGCACTTCGCGCAGGCCGGACGTGCCGGCTGAGCTCGCTTCATTTAGTCAGACGCTGGGGCTGCGGGGCGGCGGCTGAGCCACGGAAACTTCCCCAAGCCTGCGAGTCACCCGCGGCCCCGCCTCGAGGCTCGGCTCAGGTCCCGGGCTGCTATCCCTGCCCCAGGCGCCCGGCGGTGGATGTGGCCTGGATTTCGGGTCACCACTCGTTCGGGGGACATCCTTCCGTCCCCGCCTCCCCAGAGACCGCTGCTCGGGGCCCGCCCTAAAGGCTGGGGACTGTGTTCCTTTCCCACCGCCACTCCACCTGCATGTACCGAACTACAGGAAACCCAATGAAGTTCTGGCTTTCCCAAAGACTACTTGAGATGCTTTTCGTGACAGACATCATATTCTTCCCAAACATTTTACCCCTTTGGCGCCTGACTTCGCTGGAACCCTTGGAGAGTGTTTAGTCTCCCAGCTGGGTGACAGCGCTCCGGGGAGGGGCTTAAGACCTCACAAGGGCTGCCTGACGCCGCCTGTCCTTGGATGGTTGCAAAACTCAGTCCTGAGTCAAGGTCCAAATTAAAGGTTCGATGTCCCTTTCAGTTTAGTTCCTCTGGCATTTTCACGCAGCAGAAGCGCTCACAAGCAATTCGGAGCGTTCCACTAAGATGACCGCCCATTCTGGTGTTATTCAACGTGCCAGCGTTCGTTGGTAAGAATAAAAACCTGGGAACAACTGTCCTAAATGTTTTCGGGAGAATGGATCAGTGAAACGTGTTATAGCCACTTGATGGGATATGATGCAATAGTTCAACTGAATACCTCATATCTATTTGTACAGACGGGGGAGAGCTCAAAACAAAGTGCTGAGTAAAAAAGCAGGTTGCAGAACACAGTCTTTGTTGTTCACAGACACATTCCCTACATACAAGTGGTTTTTTTCATTGTTTTATTTTTTCATACAAGTGTTTTAAAAGGCAAAGGGAAGGAGACGTATGTATACCCGTGGCCGATTCATGTTGAAATATGGCAAAAACCCTCACAATTTTGCAAAGTAATTATCCTCCAATTAAAATAAATTAAATAAATGAATAAAAGCAAAAAAAAAGGCAAAGGGGATGCATGCAAATGACAGTTTGCCACTAAGATAAGGAGACAAGGATAGAGAATAGACATGGGAAGCATAAGGAATGTTGTAAAGTGTCATGTGAAAGTGAAAGTCACTCAGTCCTGTCTGACTTTGCCACCCAGGCCAGAATACTGGAGTGGGTAGCTGTTCCCTTCTCCAGGGGATCTTTCCAACCCAGGGTTCCAACCCAAGTCTTCCGCATTGTAGGCAGATTCTTTACCAGCTGAGTCACCAGGGAAGCCCAAGAATACTGGAATGGGTAGCCTATCACCTCTCCAGGGGATCTTCCCAACCCAGGGATCAAACCCAGGTCTCCTGCATTGCAGGTGGATTCTTTACCAGCTGATCTACAAGGGAAGCCCTTGTAAGGTGTCATGCCTTTTACTTATAAATGAATTTGAAGCATATGGCAAAATTAATCAACAGTCAATTCTGAATGGCAGATGCATGGTTCTGTATTTTTCTATATTTTTCTATTGTCTGAAAAAAATATATTTTGGGGAGTTGATGGGGAGCATTTTGAACATGTCTGACTCTATGGCAGGAGTCAGCAAACTTTTTCTGTAAAGGACCATGTAGTAAATATTTTAGGCTTTGCAGGCTCTATGGTCTCTTTTGTAACTACTCAACTCTAACATTCTGGCAGCCATAGACAAAAGTAAGTGAATGGGCATGGCTGTGTTTGAATAAAACTTTATTTACGAACACTGAAAGTTGAATTTCATTTAATTCTCAATGTCACAAAATATTATTGTTTTGATTTTTCTTCAACTATTTAAAAATGTATAAACCATTGTTAGCTAGAGGGACATATAAAAATAGGTGGCATGGCAGATTCAGCCCCTGGGCAATAGTCTAGCAACTCCTGCTTTGAAGAAACCAAAATAAATATTGATCTTTCCCCGTTGCTTGTTAAAATTTGCAATTCTATGTTTACATTGTGTTACTCAAGTGTCTGTATTTTAGTAGAATACTGGAGCTAATACAGGCAAACACAGATATATCTGTGTGTGTGGTAGTCACTCAGTCGTGTCTGATTCTTTGCAACCCCAAGGTTGCAACTCAACTCAATGCAACCCCATCGACTGTAGCCCACCAGGCTCCTCTGTCCATGGAAATTCTCCAGGCAAGAATGCTGGAGTGGGTTGCCATGCCCTCCTCCAGGGGATCTTCCCAACCCAGGCATCGAACCCAGCTCTCCCACATTGCAGGTGGATTCTTTACTGTTGAGCCACCAGGGACAGCTATGTAAAGTAAGAAGCTAGTTATGTGAGAAACGTATGTCCATTCAAATCTAAATTCAAACCAAAGACCCACTTCTGTCTGGAAGAATTTCCTGAAATGCTGTGACCCAGGCCCTCCTTGACTTCTCCCCTTTCTTAGCTCCAACAACAAGGACTGGCCCACTTACTTGATGCTCAGCAACTGTGTCTTCTTTTTCTTTTATATATTTATTTAGTTATTTGGCTGCACCAGGTCTGATTTGCAGCACTTGGGATCTTTAGTTGTGGCATGTGAGATCTAGTTCCCTGACCAGGCATTGAACTCAGGGCCCCTGCATTGGGAGCACAGAATCTTAGCCACTGAACCACCAGGGAAGTTCCCACTGTGTCTTTAGTCTTTACTTTTCACTCCTGCCTTCTGACTTGCCAATAGAGCTATATATTCCTGGAGTACAGGTAAATACCACAATGAAACATTTGCTTACTGTGAACATTGTGGTTGAAAGCAGTGACTTTGGAGTCAGTCAGACCTAACTGAAATCACAGCTTCGCTAGTTACCAGCTCTCTGATGCAAAGAACTGACTCATTTGAAAAGACCCTGATGCTGGGAAAGATTGAAAGCCGGAGGAGAAGGGGACAATAGAGGATGAGATGGTTGGATAGCATCACCGACTCAATGGACATGAGTTTGAGTAAACTCCAGGAGTTGGTGATGGACAGGGAGGCCTGGTGTGCTGCAGTCCAAGGGGTCACAAAGAGTCACACACGACTGAGTGACTGAACTGAACTGAGCCTTGCATGAATGACTTTGGGTTCATCAGCTGTCAAATGGGGATAATAAACCTAACTCAGAGGCTTGGCTTGAGGTTTAGATACAGTTTTGTGTGTAGGGTCCATTGATGGATAAATGGATAAAGAAGATGTATAATATTTAAACCTAATAGAATATTACTTAACCATAAAATGAATGAAATCTTGCCATTTGCAACAACATAGCTGGAAGATACTAGGAGGGTATTATGTTAAGCGAAATAAGTCAGAAGGTGAAAGACACTATATGATTTCACTCATATACGGAATCTAAAAAAGAGGAAAACAAATAAAACAAATCGAAACTCATAGACACAGAGACACATTGGTGGTTACCCAAGGGGAAGAGGGTTGGGGATGGGCGAAATGAGTAAAAGGAATCACATGTATGCTGATGACTAGACTTTTGGTGATGATTACTGTGGAATGCACACAGACGTCAAATCATAATGTTGTACACCTGAAAGATAATGTTACATAACTATTTTACCTCCAAAATAAAAGATAATAACTCAGTGCCTGGCACTAAAGTGCTCAAAGGTACTATTAGTATACTTAGCACAGAGCTAAAAACCCCATCAATTAGGTGCAGTGCTTATTAAAGTGAATCAGAACAGAGCTGAGCAAACACAATTGCCTTTCACTAACATTCAGCCGCTGTTAGGATAGGAGTCATCCCACTCAAGGGAACTGTTTTCTTCTTAAAAGATATGAAATTAAGAATTGGCTTTGCTTTTTGAGTTTTCTTCTCCAAGAACACCAGAGAAACCTATTCTAGGCAAACAGCTCTTGTTGTCTTGACAACACAGATTGCCAAGAAAATAAGTAAACAAAGCATCTGAATCTTATTTTTAAGAAAACTTGGACAGTACAAGGGAGGGGATGAAAAGCAAGACTTTAAAATTATCTCGCCCACTAGGAAGGCATCAAAGTCCTGCCAAGACTTTGTCTCTTCCTTTCTGAACTGTTCTGTGTTCTACTCACGTTGTCCACTGGAATGTTCCACCTCCCAACATCCAGATAGAGACAGCAGAATTAATCGCACCAATGTACCTTATTTGATGAATTCTCTCCCATTCAATAAGACAGTAGAAAATGATGGGATTAACAAAAAAAATAAAAGACACTGGTGGGGGGTGTGGGGGGGACCTTCCCTGGTGATCCAGTGGTTAAAACACCAGGCTTCCAATGCAGAAAGCGTAGGTTTGATCCCTGGTGGGGGAATTAAGATCCTACATCCCACATGCATGACAGAAAAAGAGAGAGAAAGGAAGGAAGGAAGAGGACCCCAAGAAGTTTCTTGGTTTTCTTCAACAGGCAGTGAGATTAATATGTGTGTTAGTCCCAAACATAAGCAACAGTATAAAAGGGGAAGTCATCAGCAGGAGCATACATGAAGTTCATTTGCCTTCTATGTATTTTGAGAAAGAAGATAATTAGCCTGGCCATCCAAAAATAACAAAACATAAAACACTCTTAACAAGTAGTAGTATTCGAGGTACCCAGATGAGCACAGGGCCCCCCAGGTGGCACTAGTGGTAAAGAACCTAACTGCCAATGCAGGAGACTTAAGAGATGCAGGTTTGATCCCTGGATCAGGAAGATCCCCTGGAGGAGGGCATGGCAACTCACTCCAGTATTCTTGCCTGGAAAATCCCATGGACAAAGGAGCCTGGCCAGCTGCAGTCAAGTGGATCGCAAAGAGTCGGACACAACTGAGGCGACTTAGCATGCACACACACAGATGAGCACAAAGGCAGCCTGATGAGAAGGAATGAGAACCTTATCACACCTGCACTGAATCCTGACTGGCCTTCCCTAGTGAGGGGGCTGAGTCAGGTCAAGTCTCTGGGCCTCAGTTTCCTCACCTGTAAAATGGTATTTGGCTCACAGGCATTAGAAATGCTATGTGTGAAAGTACTTAGCTCAGCATCTGGCCTGTACTGGGTACTAGATAAATGACAACTGATTTGATCAATTACGTATTCAACAGACAGAATGTTCTCCCAAACAGTAAAGTACTTTTCAAAAGTCTGGGGCAAACAGCTGTAGGGTAACACAATAGCAACCTATTAGCTGTTATGGGTTTGGGTGGTGAGTGACTTAACCTCTTCATGCCTCAGTTTCCACATCTGTTAAATGGGATTATTATTATTGCCTACCTCTTAGGACAGTTGTGAATAATGTGTTCTTAGTCAGTGAAAATAACAACACTCTGTAAGTGTCAAACTGTGTACTCACCTGCCCCAGGACTGAAAACACAGTAGCAAACCTTAGGGGGAGAGTTCCCACCGTGCCACACCCCTGGCATAGGTCATGACCCCACTCCTCTCTTTCCCTTTGAGGATCTATCCTCAGGTCTCTGGTAGAAACCAAATGCCCATTGGCTATTTACTTTTAGTTTTCTCCTCTTCAAACATCTTCTTCCTTTAACCAAACCTTCTTTTTCTTTTATATTGGACTATAGCCGATTAACAGCATTGTGATAGTTTCAGGTGTGCAGTGCAGGGACTCAGCCATACATATACATGTATCCATTCTCCCCCAAACTCCCCTCCCATCCAGGTCCCACATAACATTAAGCAGTGTATCTTGCACTATACAGTAGGTCCTTGTTTGTTATCCATTTTAAAAACAGCAGTGTGTACACATCAATCCCGGAGAAGGCAATGGCACCCCACTCCAGTACTCTTGCCTGGAAAATCCCATGGATGGAGGAGCCTGGTGGGCTGCCGTCTATGGGGTCGCACAGTCGGACACGACTGAAGCGACTTAGCAGCAGCAGCACACATCAATCCCACACTCACTATCCCTTTTCCCCCTTCTTCCCTTGGGCAACCAGAAGTTCTTTCTCTAAGACTGTGAGTCCATTTCTGTTTTGTAAATAAGTTCATTTGCATCATTTCTTTTTAGATCTGCATATAAGGGATGTCATACAATATTTCTTCTCTGATTTACTTCACTCACCATGATAATCTCCAGGTCCATCCATGCAAATCACTGAGTCTTATACCTCTACATTAAACCTCCTGCAATTATACTGTTCTGATTCTTCATTCCCAAATGCTTCACCAGGAAAAAAAAAAACAAAAACTAATTAGCTGTAACCCAGACAGTTATGAGTTTGGGGGTCACTCTGGTGTTTCCAAATTTCCATTTAACCTACTATTCCTTCCTGAAGAAGCCCGGCTCCAGTCAGCCAATCTCAGTCACAGACGGCCGGGAGCCGCAGACTCTCTTTATTAGCTTTGGATGCAGGCCTGGCAGGGTGAACGTGCAGCAAGCTGAGAACAGGGTCAGGCAGGAGACTTCACAGGGGTGCCAACTGTGCAGTCAAACAGGGCTCTGTGTTTAGAAGGGCCCGCACCTGGTTTAATGCTCTGCTTAAAATATAGGCCTGGTATTTTTATTTTATTCAGGGCCTCACAGTTTACGTAGCTGGTCCTGGTCAGGTGTAATGATGTCTGGTTTTTGTCACCCCACCTCTTGGACTTTCGTACACTAAGGGCAGAAAGATCCCTTTTTAGATTGGAAGGAGCTTAAGTACAATGACGAAAAATGACACTGGATGACAGAATACATGGGAAGAATAGAAACTGATAATAGTGGTTACTGCCTGGGAGGAAGAATTACATTTTACTACACAGCCTCTAACAATATTTAAGTTTTACTGTCTATATATATAACCTTTCAAATAATTTTAAGATTTTTAAACATCAACATACCAATTAGTGTCTCTATCCATACTCTTTTATTTTCACAGCAGCTGTCTTTGGCCAGTGAACAATCGCACCCTCATGAGTGGGAGTTGTTTTATACTATTTCAAAGAGCTCCGGGGGTAAATTGTTTCCCATCCGAAGGTTTAAATTTAACAGAGAAAGAGCCAATGATAGAAGTTGCAAGATTTGGTTGGTTCCTTGTTGCTGTTCTGGATTTGAAACACAGGGATTTTTCTGTGAATTGCTGAAGACAAATTCACAAACAGAACAACAACCGGCTTCTGCTTAATTGCAGGGATGAGATATGTAAATTAGATACAGTGCATATTTGAGTGATAGCATCCACACACCTCTGAGCTTCAGACCCTTTCTCAACTTATAATCACCTTATTCAGGAGGAATTCCTTATCTCACCCCTCATTTACTTAGTTAAGTAAAGAAAAAACATACTCATGCAGAAGAGATGAGAAAGTCAACACCCACAAAGTGACTGAAATATGCTTCTTGTCATGGGTCCAAAAACCCATAAAAAGACCTCTTCCATCTTAATCTCCAGTCAGGGATTGACATGTGCTTGCAGGCACACACAGGCCCACAACGAGCAGCAGTCCAACAGAACAAAGCAGGGCAGCTTCGAAGGAAAACTCAAGCCTCTGAAAAACTGGCCTCAACCCCCTTGAGAGATCTACCAATACTCACAAGAGCTCTTGTCTGAGCACAGATGCAAGATGAATTTTACACAGTGGTGGAGATTGTGCACGATTTCTAATAAGATATTGGCAGTTTTGCCTGGAGAGAATATAATCTTTAACACTTGCACTAATTTAGCAATAAACCAGGCATTTATTAAGAAAAAGTCAGTATCCTTTCTATCTTTTCAAAAGAAAGAAGAGGGAAAACAAATGTGTTTATTTTAGCAACAAAATAAGACAAGACTAATCAGAATGCAGTTTACTGGTAAGACAGACATCATATACATCATGTATGTGGAGGGAGGGAGTATGAACAAGTCCAAAATCTTATACTTTTTGCACAGGCATCCAGTGGGGGTGTTCTCACTAGAGAAGATTTATCAAGGGCACCCCGTGAAAGGGCAGGTCCTGATGCAGCTGCCGGAAGAGCATCGCACACCGATTCCTTTCCTGAGTCTTCCCCAGGGTGTGGTAGAGTCTGGCCTGGAAGTAAACGACGTCTCTGATTTGCTCTTTG
The DNA here is from genome assembly GCF_000754665.1 of Bison bison bison. Taxonomy (NCBI): domain Eukaryota; kingdom Metazoa; phylum Chordata; class Mammalia; order Artiodactyla; family Bovidae; genus Bison; species Bison bison. Next base: position 7,058,903 of record NW_011494732.1, on the reverse strand, counting down.
CAGTCGACCTTTGCAAAATAGTTCTTGGCTTCGTTGAGGTTCTCAATGGCGGCCTCCAGAGCTGTTGGAAAATGGGGGAAATACCACACATTTTTAACTCAATGCTTCACATGTAGTTTTCAGACCTTCATATCTATTTTTATTGATTTAGCATGTACCAGAAACTTTTACATTCTACTCTTTGAGAAAGAGAAAAAAACAAAAAACAAATAAAAAACTAGGTCTTTAGTCCTGCTTTCCAACCTGGCACCTAGTTCTGCAGGGTTAAAATAACAATTCACTTGCCTTCAACCTTCATGCAAGCACGAAAGTGAAAGGACTTTAAATGGTGCATGAAATTTTCACATGTATTTGTGAACACTCAAAATTTTACAAATGTTTTTAACAGTATTGCCTAAAAATCTTGTATGGTTTCCTACCTTCTGCTTTCTTCAGTGGCTCACAGGAAGCTGCTGATGCCACCTGGCACTTGGCCACCAAGAACATGGCCCGGCCTTTGTCCAGGACAGCCCCATCAGCCAAGATGGGCTCGATGGCCATATGGAGAAGACTTAAGGCCTGTTCTGGGATTCCAAGGATGAGCTGAAAAAGAAACATCATGGTGCTATACACACCCGCACCCACTGCCCACTACAGGAAGGGCTTCATTTCTGGCTCTGCTCTCCTGAATTGCAATGTCTGGCTTACTTTCTCCCTAACACGTACTATCTTTAATGTGTACCACACTCTTAGAGAACAGAATGCGTGACCATCTGATTTCAGACTACAAGAGATAAAGGCGGGAATAGTTATTTATACTATAGAAAGGTTTCTGTCTCTACAAAAATCTTTTACATTGATGATTCAAAAAGGCTGAAGTAGCTGTGTAAGGGAGGACTTCCCCGGTGGCCGGATTCCCTCATAGCTCAGTTGGTAAAGAATCTGCCTGCAATGCGAGAGACCCTGGTTCAATTCCTGGGTTGGGAAGATCCTCTGGAGAAGGGAAAGGCTACCCACTCCAGTATTCTTGGGCTTCCCTTGTGGCTCATGTGGTAAAGAATCCACCTGTAATGTAGGAGACCTGGGTTCGATCCCTGGACTGGGAAGATTTCCCTGGAGAAGGGAAAGGCTACCCACTCCAGTATTCTGGCCTGGAGAATTCCATGGACTATACAGTCCATGGGGTTGCAAAGAGTCAGACACGATTGAGTATGGCCGAGTGGGTAAGAATCCACTTGCCAATGCAGGAGACGCAGGTTTAATCCCTGGGTCGGGAAGATCCCCTGGAGAAGGAGACAGCAACTTACTCTAGTATTCTTGCCTGGGAAATTCTATGGACGGAGAAGCCTGGTGTGCTATAGTCCATGGGGCCACAAAAGTGTCTGACACGACTTAGCGACTAAGCAACAATAAGGTGTGGATCCTACCAGGTTGATATACCCAGGAAGAAACAGTCCCTTCTCTCATGGTCTTTACAGTCTACAGGGGGAGATGGAAAACAAATGCAAAATGCAATTTAACTTCTAAAATATTTCACTGAACACACGACTTCCTTATTTCCTTATCTGTTCTCTTGTTAAATCAAGCACAGCTCTGGGCTGGCTAAGTCATTAATACCATGCAATATCCTCAGTAAAGAGGCGCATCCTCCTTTGTAAACACACAGCTCTGTAAAGCCAGTGCCACTGGGAGGTGTCAGCTTGTCACCAAGTTCACAACTCCAGACTTCCATGGAAGGCTTGCACAGTGAGACTCCATATCCAGATTTCAATATCGAGAAGCAAAAAAGCTCACTACGATCCTTTTCAAAACCAAAGAGTAGTAACAGACTCACCAGTTCTCGAGTACTAACATGTGCTATATAAACAGCAATTGGTTTACCTGGGCAAAAGCCAAGTTCAGCACCGTTTCAGAGGCCAAGTGCTGCAACCGGTACTCCTTGGAGAGAGCCAGGGCCTGCAGGAGCACAGGCAGTGCGATGGTCGGGGAGGAAGACCGCCAGTACAGCTCCGCCACAGACAGCAGGACGCTGCCCACAAAGAGGAAGGCACGTGTGAGGAAAACCAGCACGAAGCACCTCCGAGGGCAGATGCACAAAAGCCCTCCCTTACCTGATCACCATCTCCGTGTTCCTGGTTCTCTGACAATGAATCAACAATTTCTGTAGAAGCTTGTGTGCCTCTGACATTTGGTTCTGAGCTTGTAGGACAATTGCTTTTCTGATACAGAAAGAAAATAGACGCGAATGGTTATGTCACTGTTTTGTGAGGGTTTTAAGGAGAGTCAGCTTCAGGGTTAGAATTCCTGTTTCCTCGATTAGCATGTAAACCTCCCAAGGGGAATAATTGCATCTGATATAATTTGTGTTAAAAGAGAAAAAAAAAAGTGTATGTGTGTCTCTGTGAGCACATATGTGAACACACACACACATATACATGCACACAAGAAAAAAAATCTGGAATTAGAGATAGCATATTAGTGCTTATCTCTGAATAACTTTCTCCATTTTGCTTATTTGGATTTTCTAACGGCCTATAATAAATAGGTAATAAACAGAAAAGAAATTTTTGTTCCTAGGCCAAAGTTAATAAATTAATTCACGGACAAAACTAATAAGAATAAAGCCATTTGAGAATTATTTCATTCTGGGGTTGAGGAGTTTTCAAAATTTCTTACCTATATACACCCTCTATGCTATTAAGAGCTGTGATTCCTGTAACGAGCGAATCAGCTAAATGATATTTGCCATCATTCATTGCTCTGTCAAACTGTATTTTTTGATCACACAGCATCCATAACTAATGAGAAAAAAAACAAGTAAAAACAGAATGACAGATGTTCACCTCATTATTCAATGGAAACAAAAGTATTTTGGCTCGCTTAGTAAATATCCTTGCAATTCACACACATTTTTTTTTTAGACTTAAAAAAAATTTTTTTAATATGTCAAGTATTTAAAGAAAAAGCACTAAATAAAATAAACACATGTGTGGCAACCATCAACTTTGTCAAATCACAACATTTTGCTTTATGTGCTTGAGAAACTGTTACATGTTGAGGTCCTTTGAAAATTCCATTCTCCTCTCTGTTTTCAAAGGAAACATTTGATTTGTTATCATTCCCATTCATGTTTTTATACTTTTACAAAATATTTACTCATCCTGAAACAATATATAGTATAATCTTACATTTTTTTAAACTTTGTATAAATAAACAGAATCATACTGTATGCATTCTTTGACAACGTGCTTTTGAGCTCAACATTATTTGGGCGGGGGGGGGTGCTTATGCATGTTAACACAAGTAGTTCTAATTAATTTCTTTTCACTGGTGAATAGTTTTCAGTTGTATGAAAATGTGACAACTTATCTGTTCTCGTGTTGATGGTAGTTCCAACTTCTCACTTTTCTGAACAGTGCTGCAGCAGACACTCTCCTACATCACTTGGGTGCAATACTTATCCTGGGTACACAGCAAGCAGCAGAGAGGCTGGGCTGTAGGATATATACACCTTCTCCTTAACACAGCGGCCACTTGTTCTTCAGATGGGTCACACCAGTTTACAGTCCCACTGGCAGTGCATGATATCTTATTGCTTCACACACTCACCAACAATCAGTGGTGTCAGATATTTTACTTCTGGCTGATCTGATGGGTATGAGTATCTCACTGGTTTTTCATTTGTATTTCCCTTGATCAATAGCCAGGTTGAGTGCCTTTTCATCTATTTATCAGCCCTATATAGATGTATTTTGTAGAATGTGAGTTAAATTGTCTCTTTCTTTACTGTGCACCTTCTTTAAAAGTGAGCGTTACCACAGAACCACGCTTAATTCTTTTTCCCCACAGCATCCTTGGGTGCTAAGCTTCTCTTTAGTTTGCTCACCACCTTTCTGTCTGGGTACTTTGAATTTAGCTCACAGTCTGCTGAATGCAGCAATGAGATCCCAGCATAGCTTATAAGCAGATGGGCATCCACACCGCATCTACTGAGGTGGGGCCAACAACCCATGTGAATGGCAGCCTTCCTCTAGGGACCAACAGGAGGAGATCCTCAGGCCATGGTCTTTTATGATTTCAAATTCCCTAATTGTCTGAAGGCTAAACTGGATAAGGGGAGGAAGAGAAAGATGACCTTCGTAATAGATTTTCTTGGCTCCATCAGAGATGGAAATCTGTGCAACAAGGAACAGAGAGCCTAGGACTGCTTTATAAAGCTCATTCCCTCTGGATACAACATCTGCCCAAAAGGTTGGCAGCTGGAGCTGAGAAGTAAAAGACAGAGTAACAAAATGGAGACCTAACTCTTGATCTATCAAAGGACAATTGATTAGAGATATAAGGGATATTCATTTAAAACCATGAAGACAGGAATGAAAAAATATCCTACTTTAATCTCTTTTCAGAGTTTATGTCTCAACCTTGAACACATCTTACAGAGTCTCCTATGCTGACCAGACGTCACAGAAAGGAAGCAAGAGGTGATGCTCCAGTATTCTATTCCGACAATAATACACTACATATGGTCTTTTCAAAAATAAATTGATGACACACAAAAGGCAGGTTACCTGGGCATGCTGACTATTAGGTGGGAATCTCTCCTTCAAGTGCTTTAACACTTCTGAAGCGGCAGCGAAACAGCCCTGAAAGAGAAAGCCACGGTTTGTTTAGCACACCTGTGCTGATGCCCTGCCTGCTGCCCCACACACAGGATGTTGCTGCGACTCACCTGTTTTTGTGCAGCAACCTGGATGCCCCTAGGCAGAGAGTGGCAAATATCAAAGGGCCTTTTTTTTTTAGGCTCTAATGTATTTCACGTATACTTAAAATCATTTTTTTTAATTACATGTGTAACACATGTTCACTCTAGGAAAAAAACTTACAAAATACACATGAACAATGAGAAAAAACACAAATTACTTTTAATCTCCGAGAAGATAATCATAGTAATTTCTTGGCACATACCCTTCTGAACTTCTTATATGCACATGAATATGAAACATGTAAATATTCCAAAAATAGGTATATGTACCATTTTTTATACATTGCCTACAGTACTCCTTACCACACAATAGGCACTCAATAAATATTTTTTCAATGAGTGAATCTTTCCAGTGTCAACAAGCCCAAATCTATACACCATAGTACTTTATTAGGTGAATAAATTATAGTCCACCAAAATAATCTCCTTGCTTGGAATATTTTGATTGCTTCCAATTTCTTCCATTTTAAAAATGCTAGAATGACTATCTTACTGCATATATCTTTTCATACTTGTCCAATTATTTCCTTAGGATAATACCTTAGAAGTAGAATTGCTGGGCTAAGTGGTAGGCACGTTTACGCTTTTTGACACATGTATTACTAAATTGGGCTTCCCTGGTGGCTCAGATGTTAAAGAATCTGTCTGCAATGCAGGAGACCTGGGTTCAGTCCCTGGGTCAGGAAGATTCCCTGGAGACAAGAATGGCAACCCATTCTAGTATCCTTGCCTGGAAAATTCCATGGTCAGAGAAGCCTGGTGGGCTACAGTCCATGGGCTCGCAAAGGAGTTGGACACACCTAAGCAACTAACACACACACACATTACTAAATTACCATATAGAAATGTACCAAATACTTTTCTTTTGTTTTTATTTGTCTTACATTTTGGCTGTGTGGTACGTGGGATCCCAGTTCCCTGAACAGGGGTCAGACTCGTGCCCCCTGCAGTAAAAGCACAGAGTCCTAACCACTGGACCGCCAGGGAAGTTCCCTCAGAAATATACCAAGTACTTTTACGCTGGCATCCTGCACCTTTCTCCTCCCCTTATATTTAATTTTCTTTGCCTACTTGTTTGGTGAAACTGGTTATTTCACTGTATTAATTTTAATTTCTTTAATGACTAGATTGAAGTTTTTTTCATGTTTTATAATCATTTATGTCTTTTTCTGTGAATACATGTCCATGTCTTTTTCACATTCCTAAATAGCTGTTTATCTTATTAACCAAAAAGCTTTTCAATTTATCCCAATCCTCTGATTAAGTAATTTATCTTTAAAAAAAATATTTATTTTGGTGTGCTAGGTCTTAGATGGGGCATGCAGGATCTTCCATCTTCACTGTGGCATATGGGACCTTTAGTTGCGGCATGTGGGATCTAGTTCCCTGACCAGGGATCAAACCTAGGCCCCCTGCATTGGGAGAACAAAGTCTTAGCCTCTGGACCACCAGGGAAGACCCTGATTAGGTAATGTATCTTCAGTCTATATAGAAGCTCACTTAAGACCACAAGTGAACTTCTATTTGAAGTAGATGAAATGCAAATTACAATAGAAGATCATTAATCTTTTTATTTTTGTGATTTTAACTGGCTAATATTGCCAGTTATTTTCATGACTACCCTATGGAGTGGGGCGTGTGGATGGCTGTCAAACCTTCAGGCCAAGTAGAAAGAACAGTGCACAATTGGCAATACTCGTCCAAAACACTCCCATCGTGACCTGTCACTTCCTGAGGCCGGGAGAGGAACGTGACAAACCAATCAGAATTACGCAGAGAGAGGAAAGGGGGCCAGCTCTCTCAACACTTCCTCTGGCCTGTAGGAGGAAGCTTGCCAACAGCAGCTCAGACCCCATCACTTCTTTACAGGTTCACCCAAGCGCCAGACACTGCCATATACCACAGGGCAGCACCCAGTTTATCTGGAGATCAATTTCAGGATACAACTTAGAGCACACACAAAGGAAATAAAAGAGCAAATAGAAACTTGTGATAAAACTGCCTTCTCCGCAGCTGGCCAAGCTTAATTTCACAGGTGTAAATCTAATCTGTGTAATTGAAAATGTAACAGTCATCAGCCCAGTGGGTTCATCTACATGGTCGATGTTCTAACATTAGAGAAGTCTTTCTAAGGCAGGTTGAAGAGCGGTGGGGAAAGGGACTGAATGGAAATAAAGCAGCCACTGTCTTCTAGCTGTGCAATTAGAGCCTTCCAATGGAACCAGGCGATGATGAGAGCTTTCACAGAAGCCCAGAGATGGAAGCGGGGGCGGGAAATGCAAAGATTAATACAAAGTCAAAGAGTGAGATTACTTTTCAGGTCTGCTGCTGCTGCAGCGGCGCTTCAGTCGTGTCCGGCTCTGTGCAACCCCATAGACGGCAGCCCATCAGGCTCTGCCATCCCTGGGATTCTCCAGGCAAGAACACTGGAGTGGGCTGCCACTTCAGGTCTAATCCCCAGTAAAAATCACAGAACAATTAACAACTGGCCTTGGAGAAAGTATCAAGGCTAAAGAAGTGAGCCAAGACCAGATTTTTGTCAAGTAGTTCTCCATTCCAGCAGAAAAGAAATAATTTCTACCCCACATAACCCAAAAAGGACCAAAGGGAAGTTATTTCACTGTTTATTTTTACTTTTTTGGTTGTGCCGCTTGATTTGCAGGATCTTAGTTCCCCAACCAGGGACTGAACCTGGACACTCGGCAGTGAAATTGTGGACTCCTAAACACTGGAATCAAGATTGCCAGGAGAAATATCAATAACCTCAGATATGCAGATGACACCACCCTTATGGCAGAAAGTGAAGAGGAACTAAAAAGCCTCTTGATGAAAGTGAAAGTGGAGAGTGAAAAAGTTGGCTTAAAGCTCAACATTCAGAAAACAAAGATCATGGCATCTGGTCCCATCACTTCATGGGAAATAGATGGGGAAACAGTG
>NW_011494732.1:7022764-7050768 GCF_000754665.1 Bison bison bison | reverse complement strand
GAGGGATTGGGGGCAGGAGGAGAAGGGGACGACAGAGGATGAGATGTCTGGATGGCATGACTGACTCGATGGACGTGAGTTTGGGTGAACTCTGGGAGTTGGTGATGGACAGGGAGGCCTGGCTGCTGTGATTCATGGGGTTGCAAAGAGTCGGACACGACTGAGCAACTGAACTGAAACACTGGGCAGCCAAAGAATTCCCTATTTCACTGTTTAAGGCTCAGGTGAGTGAGAAAGGGGCTTCCCAAGTGGCTCAGTGGTAAAGAATCCATCCACCTGCCAAAGTGGGAGACGCATGTTCGATCCCTGGGTTGGGAAGATTTCCTGGAGAAGGAAATGGCAACTCACGCCAGCATTCTTCCCTGGAAAATCTTATGGACAGAGAAGCCTGGCGGGCTACAGTCCATGGGGTCGCAAAGAGGCAGACATGACTGAGCAACTAAATAACAGCAACAGTGGGGAGAATACTATGAGAAAGAGTCACCAGGGGACACTTTAAATGGGTGGATTGTGGGCCATGTGAATTACATCTCAATAAAGCTGTTGGGGGAAAAAGGTTAATATGAAGCTTATACCAATACCTAACTGAATGTGCCCTGACTCATTTGTTACAAATGCTCCGCTTAACCAAGGCACCAGCAGAGGAAAAGAATCAATGTTAAAGAGGTTCCAGTGCCATTACAAGAAGGAGAAAGTGATTAATGTGCAGCATTCCTGGAGGAGAGCAAACAGCAAGAGCCGCTGGCCTGTTTTGATGTCAGGAAGCATGGGTGATGCTTCCCAGGTACAAGAAGAAAGCAGCTGATGGAGGTGCAGGCAGATGCCATCGGCCAGAGCCCATTCACGCCCTCTGTTTCCACAGCTAGTTAGAGAATTGTAAAATGCTAAAATATATCCAGTAGAGAGAAGTATTTACAGACTTCTGAAAGGGGCGGAAACCACTCAAGGATCTTCAGGCTGAGGATTAAAGAATATTGAGTGCTATGATGCAACCTAGCGATCATTATTATACCACAAAGAGGTGGAGAAAATAATATGATCAAGGAAATGCACTTACAGCAAGGCAGCAGTTAGTGAGTTAGCTCTAGATAAGAGCGTTCCCCGACCTTTTCTCATGAAAGTAGATGTTTTTGAGCAAAGGGAAAAGAAAGCCGAGAGCAACATGAGCAACCCTTGCATCAATCCCCTATAAAGAGATTTATGTAAAATTACTTGGGCTGTAAGTCAAGGTTATGCCCTACTCCCAATGTCTTTCTTTGGAATCAGTAAGCCTTGGGTTGAAGATCTGACACTGACATTCACTGGTCTAGGACTTTGCTCCCAGGAACTCGGTTTCTCTTCTGTGAAATGGGATGATACCAAAGCTGACCTGATGGGGCTACTGTGAGGAATCTGGATAATCACACATGGAAATCACTGAGCCCGGCACAGAACAAATGTACGACACACCTTAGCTGTTATCATTTTAGCTGTGTTCTTATTATGTTCTTCCCTTTCCCACAAACACACAGCTCTTCCACCCTAAATTTCAAAGGCTCCTTTTTATTCCATCTGTTACCTAGAAATAGCTGATCTCTTAGTCCCTTCCCTGATGCTGGAAGAGGTCCTCAGCTCCACAAACCTTGTAGACTCTGTACCCAGTCCATTTCTACTCATGGGATTTCACCCTTTCCGCCACTTCCATCCAACCAGAGCTGTCCAGTGCTTTTGTTGGAGAAGACTCTTGAGAGTTCCTTGGACTGCAAAGAGATACAACCAGTCCATCCTAAAGGAGATCAGTCCTGGGTATTCATTGGAAGGACTGATGCTAAAGCTGAAACTCCAATACTTTGGCCACCTCATGTGAAGAGTTGACTCATTGGAAAAGACCCTGATGCTGGGAGGGATTGGGGGCAGGAGGAGAAGGGGACGGCAGAGGATGAGATGGCTGGATGGCATCACCGACTCGATGGACATGAGTTTGAGTGAACTCCGGGAGTTGGTGATGGACTGGGAGGCCTGGCGTGCTGTGATTCATGGGGTCGCAAAGAGTCAGACACAACTGAGCGACTGAACTGACTGAGAGAAAAGAAACGGCAGAGCCTGTACTGCTCCAGAAGCACGCTGGCCGGGTCACCTGCCTACCTGCTCCGCATGCAGCTCAGCGAGGTGACAAAGCGCTACAGCGAATGACTCCGTGTTGTTCTGCTGCACGCCCGCGTTCACCGACTCCAGGCTGTTCATGCTCAGCAACATCTGGGCTTGCTGCAGGGCCATAGTGCTGGGGAGAGGACATAAAGGCATCCCCGTCAGTTGAGAGACCCAGGTGCCCCTCAGCTACACCCTACAGTTACCCCGAGAGGAAACGGGAGGAGGTGACGCCTCTCTGCAGGTTCTGGTTCCGTGAGAGCAGCTGTCTCCCAGTGCCAGACCTCCTGTCCTTGGGACAAGGAGAGCAGGAAAGCAATCTAGATGTGCGGCCTCAAAGGAAACACATGGTGGTTATGACACAACGGGGAGCTCCAAGTTCCAGACCTCCCCCACCCCATCTCTGCCTGTAATCTTCCCTGGGGCCACAGTATGTTAATTAGCTTTCACGGTAAATTCAGACTTGATGCCATCTTGGCACCGGCTGCTCTGACAGTGGAAGCAGTGGCCAGTGTCTGCATCTGTTTCACACCACACTGTGCCAAAAATTATTTCAAGTACAAAAACAAGACTGATACAATAGGCACTTCCTTTCATCACTGAATTCCTAGAAACAGCAGATTGTCTAGGTGAGAGGTGAGGTAGCAACAGGGCTCCAGGATTAAAAATCTGGTTCAGAATTTACTTCCAAGCTTGGACATGAATTTGAGCAAACTCTAGGAGAGACTGGAGGACAGAGGAGCCTGGTGGGCTGCAGTCCACAGGGTCGTAAAGAGTCAGATATGACTTAGCAACTGAACAGCAACAAAGGAGGCTAAATGGAATTAAACACCAGGCCAGAGATGGTCCAGAGAACACACCCTGGTTAACAGGGAAGCAGCTTTCATCACATAACAGCTTTGGGGTTAAGAGGGTGCTCAACTTGAGTGACTGTGGCCCATGGCATCTCAGAGTACGGGCATGGTGTTTGGAGTCCAAGGATCTCAGTTTGAGTGTGGAGGTCCATACTTGTTAATTTGTTAACTTGTTAACTCAATTGTTATCTGGGGCAGATCAGATGTGTGAACCTTGTCCTACGTATCTGAGAATGGAGATCACCCCCCAAGCCACCTCCCAGAGCAGCTGGGAGGAATAAATAAAAACAGGCAGAGAAGGAGCTTCCCTGGTGATCTAGTGGTTACGAGTCTGCCTTGCAATGCAGGGGACACCGGTTCAATTCCTGGTCATGGAAGATCTCACATGCCTCAGGGCAACTAAGCCTGTGGACCACAGCTACAGAGCGTGAGTCCTAGAGTCCTTGAGCCACAACTACTGAAGCCCACCTGAGAACGAGAGCTGCACAGCAGGAGAAGCCACTGCAGTGAGAAGCCTGTGCACCGCAGCTAGAGTGGGCCTGCCTGCAGCAACTAGAGAGAGCCCGCACGCAGCAACGAAGACCCAGTGAAGCCAAAAATAAATAACTACTTAATTAATTTTAAAAAGAAGTAGATTAAAAAAAAAAACAGGCATAGGAAAAACCTTTGCAAAGCCTGTGTGCAAAGTAGAAAATATTTTAAAACTTTAAAGCACTTTCTTTAACCCCCTGCACAAACAACCTCCATCCATTTGGCCCTCAGAGCACCGGTCTGCTGGCTTCCGCTCATCTGTAAGAGGACTTGTGTCCTCGCAGCCCTGATGGCGGGCTTGAAGACACACCTACGGCCATAGAGTCTCCAGATGGCTGTCTTCTGGGCGATGCTGATATCGATGAGCTCTGACAGGCTGTGTTTCCAGTGCAGGAGGTCCGAGTCCTTTAGGGCATCCATAAGTTTGTTTGCCGTCTTCCCAGCAAAAGCTCTCTGCTGAACCAGGGACTGTATTCCTAGGGAGGCGAGGTACTAAGGAGACAGACAAATGCACAACTCAAGATAGAGATGACAAGACAGAATTTGTTTTGCTCTTCAGAAAGTTGTGATATTTCAACATGTGCATAATGACATCACTATTTATAAAGAAAGTACCTGCAGCCTGACCCTGACCCATATGAGAAATGTTCCTGAAAAACTAGAGGATGGAAGAGAAGCTAATGGTACAGTAAGAAGGGCCAGCTCTGAAGCTAAATGGATCTGGACTTAAACACTGCCTCTGCTGCTGACTGTGTGACCTAGGGCCAGTCACTCAGCTTCTTAGACAAGCCTATCTGTAAAATGGGCATCAAACCCTATCATGCAGACTTATTTTAAGGATTAAAATGAAATAGTACATGTTAAACAGTGCTCGGTACATTATGTAGTAGGAGATTAAGGAAAAAATGCCTATTAGGAGCATAACTATCTCTTCATTAACTTCTGGTATAATTTTCAAGGATGAAAGCTCAACTAAAAACAAGTCCACTTAAATCCATAACAAAAAATGTGCTTACAAAGTCTATCATTTGTTTTTGGTTTTTTTTGAGGCAGAATAAGGTTCTTTGAGCAATAGTAATCTAGATTCTACAGTCATTACTACTTCATGTGTAGGACTTGTACCCTTTCAATGCCCCTCAGTATCTGTCATTGGGGAATACAGGTTTACTGGTTCGTGGCTTTGTTTATTACTTCAAACAGGGATCAGTAAATTTGTTCTATAAAGGGCCAGAGAGTAAATAATTTAGGGTTTGCAGGCCACATTTGGTCTATGCCACATATTCTTCTTTGTTTTTTTCCCCCAACTATTTAAAAATGTAAAACCCATTCTTAGCTTGAGGGCCTTACAGGAGCAGGCAGTGAGCCAGGTTTGGCCTGTAGGCCATAGAGTTTGCCGGTCACTGGTTTAAAAATAAGTCTTTCTTAAACATTTTCTAAATAAAGACGTGGAAGTTTAGTGCTGATCAATACACTAAACAAAGATCTCATCAAATTGATAAATGGAACTTGCACGGATGTTATTAGGATAACAGGAGGAGAGAGAAACCTATTCAAAGAACTTAGTGGTTTGATTAATAATTAAGGTCACATGAAACTACCAAGAATAAAACCACCCCAATTGTTTAAACAATCTCATAGAAAGATGAGCCTTACTGGTAACCCAAAATGAACAGCTTTCTTCACAGAATGTTCCAGCAGAACATAGCTATCAGATCTCTTCTGTCCCAGCACGTAAAGCCAGCTCTGGCAAGAGAAGTCATCAAAATGTATCAAAACAATGATAATGGCTAATGTTCTACTGAAAGCATCAGCATGATTGTAAGAACAAATTAACAAGGGACAAAATAAGCCCTCTAAAACACACTTTCACAAATTATGAACCGAAATGAAACCCATCTAACACATTAAAACCATCAGACTGAAATAAACAAGCCATTTATCTTCTTCACCTCTGAGAGCCATGAGTGGCAAATGTTCCAGAAAAAAAAGACACGAGGCCCCTGGAAGGCTTGGAAGTGAGACAGTAAAATTCTCAGGTGGTTGCTGAACTGGGTTCTACTTGTTTGATGATGTGTGTGGTGATGACGCTTTGACAGCACAAGCTCTTATCCAGTTACCAGGTGCTGCAAACACATTTCCTTCATGCCAGTGTCTGGTGCAACAGTTTTGCATGGCAAACTGCCTTTAAATTTGTAGACAAGAAATGCCCCCGAACAAAATGGACGTCAAGAATTAAAAAAGATAAATACAACTGGGTTGCCTTTCCTGAATCCCCCTGACCATCTAACTAGTTTCCCATCACCATTGAGGACCTTCCAACTGCAAAACAACCTAATTCATATGGGGCCTTTCAGAGGCCAACAACCCAACCCACGGGCAGAACTTCCAAGACAGGAGGGTGACCTCACCAAGCAATGCTGGAGACACACGTGATCGTTGGACTCCTGGGCAATTCTAATTGCCTCCTGCAGGGCAAGCTCTGCCTGTTGACTAACGACAGAATGAACATTAATAACTCATTAACAACCGCAAACATGTGTAAGCAACGGTAACAGGAAGTCATCTATATGGTAATTCACCAGCGTGCAGGCCTCTGGGTTGGAAGTTGAAACCATGGGCTTACTCCTCAGAGACACCCCCATCCCAGTAGCAAAAGAAACTAACAATAGAGATATAGAACATATCCCTGCTAAGGTGGAGTTCTACTAAAAGGGACCTGAAGTACTGGTTTTTCCCTATCTCAGCTCCTAAGATTTTTTTTTTTTTTAGTTGTCTAATGCTGAGGGCTTCCTGGGTGGCTTAGCATTAAAAGAATCCTCCTGTCAATGCAGGAGATGCAAGAGACACAGGTTCAATCCCTGAGTTGGGAAGATCCAATGGAGAAGAAAATGGCAACCTGCTCCAGTATTCTTGCCTGGGAAATCCCATGGACAGAGAAGCCTGGGGTGCTACAGTCCATAGGGTTGCAAGAGTTGGACATAACTGAGTGACTAAGCGCGTGCACGCGCGCGCACACACACACACACACACCCCCTGCTGAGGGGAGGGACAAGGAGAGGATGTAAGATTTTACTTCTCATCACCTTCCTTTCAGCATTATTTGAAAAATTTTGTGAACTATGGCATTTTATACTTCTATAATTTTTTTCAAAATTAGTTTTGAAAAGTATTTGGAAGATTTTCACTTCTGAGATTTCTTTTTTCTACTCATGTGGTTCCTCTCCATCTGGGGTGTCTTCCCCAGCCTTGCAACTTTTGTGAAAATTCAGTCAACTAACTATTCTTGGCCCCACTGAGCCTTCACTTCTGAAAAAGTCCATAGAAATGGTATCTGCTTGCAGTGCTTAATTAAATATTAATACTATTGTATATCACCCTCTATTTAATGTTAGTTTTATTTCTTTAACCTGCAGGGGGCACCAGAGATGTCTTAAACTTGGAGTTTCCCAGTCTCAAGTCACAGAAGTTCTGTAAATGCTGGGTCACTGAGATCTCAAAATAGAATCAGAAATTCTATGGGTATCACTTATGTAGGGAAAATTTTATGCAAAATTTTTTTCAATAAGAGCAATATTAATTTTATTAATTTTAACAGGGAGAGCTGAATTCTTCCTCAATACTATCTATTTGGATAAGGAAACATTTTTACCTATTTCATATTTCTCTTAAATCCCCTTTAATGCTAAGATGCACCAGAATATAAGCTATTTGAAGGCAGGAAGCATATCTTCACACAGAGGCCCCTTATAAATGCCAGTCAATTTAACTTTGTTGAACATCTGATGACCAAATAAGTTATGTTATGTTTAGAAAAAGTCTTCTGGGAGAATTGTACAGATAGGATGCTAAACAGGACTAAAGAAAGATTATTCTTCCCAGAGAGGAAGAAAAAGTAGATAACCAACACAGAAACTTCAAAGTTTCTGGCAAATCCTTGAAGAACCAATGGTTTTCCATTGCTGCTAATCAGAAATGCCTTTGATAAAAATTTTCATTAAAGAGCAAGAAGCAAACTGGTTGAAATATTGGAAACATGCTGGCTATCACACTGTTTGCAAAATGCCAGAGCAGAAAGATCTGTAGCCTCTAACAACAGCTTCCTATGTCATTCAGAGTAAAAGCCAGTGTCCTTACTTGGGCCTACAGGACCCTAAATGCTCTGACCCCTGCCACTTCTATGACCTCATTCTCCTCTATTCCCCCCTTACTTATGTCACCCTGACCACACCTTTTGTTCCTCCTCAAACATGCCAAGTAAATCCTGCCTCAGGGCCTTTGTACTTGCTGTCCTAGGCGACATGAATACTCTTTCTCCAAATACACACACAGATTACTCACTCCCTCAAATCCTTTATTTAAATCTCTGTTCAAATATTAACAAAGGTTAGGAAGGGCCTTAATATTTAAACAGAAATTTTACAAATTGAAGATTAAGACCAGTGCAATCATCTGGAAGAAGAGTGTTACTTATGAAAACAATAGCACTCATCACCTCTCTTTAATCCCTTATCCTGATCTATCACTACCTGATAAATTTAGGGTTTATTATTTATTTTTCCCATTGGAAGCTCCATGAGAACAGAGTATTTTTTTTTTCCCCTTTTTTCACTGCTGTATCCTTAGCACCTAGAACAATGCCTAGCACATAGATTTTTAAGAAATTACCACAATCCTATTAGCTCAGGGGCAATTATACAGCCTCATAGCTCCAGGACTAAAAATAAAGAAGCCTGGAGTTGAGTAAATCAGAAATTATCTAGTAATTAATTCCATACAGTTAGCTGCCTATCCATTGATAATATTGCAAACACAGAAAAATTCTATACATCAACAGACTTATTATTTGTATCTACCAGACTACATACAAACTTCCAAATGCAAGGGCAAGCTGTGTGTAACACAGAAACAAGTTATTGGCAAATATTCAAATGGTGTTGCTATTTATTATGAGTACATAAAACATGAAAGGCTGTGATCAAAGAGGTTACTAAAGCTGGGCAGACGAAAAGAAGTTGACTCTTAGAATACGGAATCTCACAAAATCAGAGAGTTCAGAGTAGCCTTAAACATTTTTTGGCTCAAGTATCAATATGAGGCTTGAATTCTCTGAATGTCACCCCCGCTGCACACCTGAGCACTCTGCTGACACCTTTCTCAGAAGGTTCTACACAAAGAAATCTCCTCCTCATAAACAGCAAAAATGTTTTGCCCTTTAACTGGCACTTACCAGCTCTCAATCTTCTCTAGTAGTCACACCCTTGATCAATCTAAGTCCTTTTCACATGACCTTCACTACAGAAAGATGTCAAATAAACGCTTGGCTAAACTGTTTCTTTTCCAGGCTAAACATTCTCACATCCTTCCCACACTCTTCATATGGCATGGCTTTGAATGCCTCCAGTGAGACTGTTCCCCAGGCAAGCTCCAGCTTGTCTATGTCCCTTTGAAAATGTGACAATCAGAAGTTATTAGAAATTCCTTACTGTTGCCTGGGCCATAGAGCAAGGTGCAGAAGTCTCAGTTCTTAAACTCTGGACACTACACTTCTAGAAATACACTCTAGTCTCTACTCAAAGATGCCTGTGACAGAAACTAATTTTTCTTAAATGGGAAAAAGCCATAGGGAAGCAGAGAGACTATCAGTAATTTCCTACCTTTTCACCATTATTCACATTATTTCATTATTTTCAAAATAGATTCCATATTTTGCAAGACTATCCTGTTAACTCTATTTACTAAATATTAATAAAATAACTGATCAATTTCCTATTTTTATTTATTAAAATCATAGGCATACCTTAATAATGGCATAAGTCAGTGTCACCTCACTGAGCCCCCTGAATGCCAACCAAAACCACAAACATGTGACTTTCGGCAATCCACATAGTCTTTTGTCAAATAAAGGCACAGCTTCCTTTTGGCTTTTTGAAATACTGAAAATAACTTTTACATACCCATTATTTCCTCTGAAAAATCCTGTTGGGAATCTTTGGCCTAATGACCCAATTTCCTTTTAATTCAGTGCCCACTGTTCTTAGAAGTAAAGCAAGAGGCCAAGCACTTAGACGGTAATGCTAAATTGTGACTCCAGGGGGCAGACTCTTTCATTATCTTCTGTTCAGTGGAAAAAGCTTCCTTCTTTGCAAGTTATTGACAAGCTCAGGTTGAACAATCTCTTTTTCTCTTTTCTTCCCCCTCCTCCTCCTTTTTTAAAAATATACAGCATATTTTTTAAACTTTTTATTTTATATTGGTGTATAGTTGATTAACAATGCTGTGTTAGTTTCAGGTGTACAGCAAAGTGATTTGGTTATATATCTATTAAATACATGTATCTATTCTTTTTCAAATTATTTTCCCATTTAGATTATTACGTAATATTGAGCAGAGTTCCTTTGCTACACAGCAGGTCCTTGCTGGTTATCTATTTTAAATATAAAAACAGTGTGTGCATGTCAATCCCAGACCCCCTAACTATCCCTACCCCCCACCCTTCCCCTCTGGTAACCATTAAGTTCATTCTTTAAGTCAAATACAGCCTATTTTTAAAAACACATCTCAATTAACATTTGAGAGATAGTTTCTTCAATTTCTACATGGACAAGTTTATACACTTACTAGTGACCAAAGCGGCAGTGCAGGGCAGCCAGGTTTAGAGCTGCATATCTCAAGCTCCGGCCATAGCCCTCTTCCCCATTACTCTTGCTTTCGGCTCCAGTAAGAATCAGGCGGTCAAAATAATGAAGGAGGCTGTGTGTTGAACTGAAAACGTCTTGAACTCGGAGGTTGTTTAAGTAGCTGAGGTAGTGCTAAGAGGAGGAACATTCAACATATTTTAAATGTTAAGTTCCTCTTGTGTTAGATTAATTCAGAGAGGTCCACTGGCTGTAGACATCCACGTATCCCCTACCCTCCTAAGTCACGGTTTAGCTTAATCTTTTCCCCACAGGCAGAATAAAATAGACTTAAGGCACAGTAGGTGGTTTCTTCCCCAGAATGTGTCCCCAAACAAAATAAAGGGAATTCCACCAGCATGGGCGTCAGAGTTTTGTCCTAAATACTCATCCACTGGTTATATTAGGATCCATGGATTATACGTGAGGATGGAGGGGGAATCACCTAGCTTAGATATTAAGGAATTGTGTCAGTATAAAAAAAAAAGGTCTTAAAACCTGAATTCATACAAATATAAAACCAATTTTTCTAAATGTCCAAGTTAAAACCCAGTGAGACTTTTACTAGTTTATTAGTTTTCGAAGTTAATTATCTTCTATTTTGACACTATTTTCATTTTGTTTGGTTCACTGAATTAAAACTCCCTCCAGCAGGCAGATCCCAGTTACTAAGGAGCAAAGCAGATGTATTTCTACATGTGGATAAAGTCAGATGGCAAAACCCAGGTGCTATTAAGAAAGTTCTCAGGATAAGAATTCAATAAGGAATAGAATTATTTAACTTAAAAAATATATACACCAACAAAAACATTTACAAAAGAGGAGAAAAGAATTTTGGGGCCTCAAACTTTAAAAAATCAGTCTGTCATCTCCTTCATCTCCTGTCCGTAATTCACAACATCAGAGATGAATGAAAGAGAGCATCAATAGATTGAAGAAATCCCTCCTGGGTGGGGGAGGAGCCTAGGCTAAGTCAATTACATGCCAACCACAGGATTTCTTTCTAAGAACCCAGGTCAGCGGGCCAATCCACATTTACTTGACTATTCAAAAGTCTTGTCCCTGCTTT
Source organism: Bison bison bison (assembly GCF_000754665.1). Taxonomy (NCBI): domain Eukaryota; kingdom Metazoa; phylum Chordata; class Mammalia; order Artiodactyla; family Bovidae; genus Bison; species Bison bison. The sequence continues at coordinate 7,039,513 of NW_011494732.1, read as the reverse complement.
CTAATTTAGGAACAGATTCTGGAAGAGGCTCACCGCTTCAGCAAAATCAGGATTAAATTTCAACAAGTTGTTCAATTCTTTCTGCAAAGAAGCTGGAGTGAGGGCTTTGGTCTCATCATTCTTCAACAAAGAAGCCTGAAAGTTAAAAATGACAACTCTCAGTAGAAAGAAATGGCCAATAAACATATGGACACATATATTAAATATCTGATTACTTTCTTCTCTGCACCTACACTTTCCTCTTTTTTTTTTTTTTTAACAATTTTATTCATTTATTTATTTTTGGCTGTGCTGGGTCTTCATTGCTGTGCGGGCTTTTCTCTAGTTGCGGTGCGCAGCTTCTCATTCCAGTGGCCTCTCTTGTCACAGAGTGCAGGTTCTAGGGCACTTGGGCTTCAGTGGTTGCAGCACATGAGCTCAGTAGTTATGGCTCCCAGTCTCTAGAGCACAGGCTCAGTGGTTATGGCGCATGGGCCGAGTTGCTCCTCACCATGTGGGACCGTCCTGGAGTAGGGATCAAACCTGTGTCTCCTGCATTGACAGGCAGATTCTTTACCACTGAGACACCAAGAAAGGTCCTACACTCTCCTCTTGACCTTGCAGAACACTGTTTCCTCTTCCTGGAATTATGTCTCGCAACCACCAACCCCACCCACACACTCTTCCATGCAAAAGCCTACTCAGCCTTCAGGGCCCAGTTTAGATTTCAGCCACCTGCTTCTCCCATAAGCACCTACATGCTCCTATAAGCCCCCTCCACTAACCCTTCCTGCAGTACTTATTAAATTATATTACTAGTGCTAGCTGACCCCACCCCCAGACTGTAAGTGCCTTCAAGGCAGGAAGTATGTATTCATAGTCTGGCAAAGAGCCTTATGGCACACACTTGCCCTTCTCCTGGTTTTCTGTTTCATATGGATGTTACCAGCAACAATTATATAAAATATGTAGAAAACTACTTCTAAATTAATGATTAGTACTTAACTGGGTTCTAGACACTTCAATTTTACATAGACAAATTTTTCTTTGATTAACAATAACTTCTAACTCCATTTTAATTCATTGTAGCATTACAGGAGATTCCAAAAATATGAAAAAGCATACAGAAGAAAACAGAAAAGCACACAGAAAATCATCTGTTACTCCTCCATCCAGAAATAACACCATTTTTATGTCAGTGTATCTTATTCCAGTCTTTTTTCTGTGCGTGGGTATATGTATGTGTGTTTGCGTGTGTATGTACTTATACATATACACTGGTGGGCTGCCGTCTATGGGGTCGCAGAGTCGGACACGACTGAAGTGACTCAGCAGCAGCAGCAGCATGCACACTTTTTTAATAAAATTAGAATACATCATTTTACTATCTGCCCTTTTCATTTAATAATATATTATACATTTGTCTCATCATCAACTGGTCTTTGAAAATACCATTTTTAAAGCAAAAGTATCAATCCTTTGTCATATGTATTGCAAATCCTTTTCCCATTTTGTTGTTTGACTTTTAATTTTGTCAGAAAATGTACTAACATGCAGACATTTTTCATTTTTATGCTGAAAAACATCAAATGATCTCCTACATATTTTCTTCCACAGTTCTTATGTTTAGAAAGTTCCCCATCCAGAGATCAGTTAAAAGTTAATATGGAGTTCCTTCTAGTCTAATTATAACTTTAAATGTTTACAGTGAAGCCTTTAATCTACCTGTAAAGTACTGAGGTGCAAAGATGAGGTGAGGGTCCAGCTTCATTTTCTCCTCTACAGGTAACCAATTGTCTAGATGGGTTTTTCTAATCTGTCTAAAATTCATTTGCAGGGGTGACTCTATTATCTGCATCTAGATCTAAACATTACATCTTTCAGCAGAAAGAAAATTAATAATAAAATTAGAGGAAACTTAAAAATAGAGCAAAAATCAAAATTCTTTGCTGAAAACAACATGAAAGAAAAACGTTCAGCTTGTATTACCAAAAAAAAAAAACTAAAGTAGGTTTGAAAACACTAGTAAGAAATGTCTGGGCTAAAGTGTACTGGTGTTTGCAACTTGAAATGTATCAAAAAAATACGATGAAATGGTGACTAGATGGGTAGATATATGATAAACAGAGCGAAATATTAATTGTAGGACCCAGATGATGGGTATGTGGGTATTCGCTGTACAAGGCTTTTCAATTTTATTTCTGTTTGAAAATGTCCTTGATGAAAAGTTGGGAAAAGGGTAGTAAGTCTTCCAAATCACGCTTTGGGGCTGTGTTAGTCACACACCATTACTAAATGAACATGCATTACGACTCTAATAGAGAAATAAAATCACATACAAAATAGGGAGGGACATATAGCTACAGTTGCATTGTTAGTGAAGAAAAAAGGACCAAGAGTAAGAACAATGCCGCTTTACTAATAAACCTACTCACATAACAAACATATGTCATGACAGCAGACAGTGAAGGACAGGGAAGCCTGGTGTGCTGCAGTCCATGGGGTCACAAAGAATCGGACGTGACTGAGCAACGGAACAGCAACAACAAATAATGTCACAGAATGAAAAAAAAAAAAAAAAAATATGACAAATCACAGAACCAACTTACCTGTTGAGAAAGAAAAAATTCTGCTTGTTTTTGGGACAGAGGCCCACTGCATGATACCTCTTCTTCTCTGGAAAAAAATTAAGTAAAAATAATAAAGAATTAAACAATAGTGAAAATGGTAATGCTAACAAAGTCAAATAGATTCATCAGAAAAGCTTAAAAACTTTTAAAATTAATTCTCTTCTCAGGAATGATGCTAAATGTCCTGATAAAATTTACATGATTTAATAAGCAGATCTCAACTCTATACAGCCTCCAGCATGATCTTTCTAATATGCAGGTCTAGGGACTTCCCTGGTGGTCCGTGGTTAAGACTCTGCTTCCAATGCAAGGGATGCTGGTTGGATCCCTGGTCAGGAAACTAGGATCCCAGATGCCGCAAGTGTATCATCCCTGACTTAAAGCCCCTCTGGGGAATCCCACTGCCTTCCAGAATAAAGCCCACGTTGCTTAGCAGGGCAGGTGCAATGCTTCCTGAATGGTCCTACCTCTCTCTCCTGCCTTCTCATCTACACCCCAGCCCTGATGAACTCCTTGTAATTTCCTATCTATCAGGAAGGGCTAGCACCCCATAGAAAATACTCTGGGAAAAGCTGCTCTAATATTCTCTTGGTTTCACAAGGCAGCAAGTGTATCAGATTCTGTAGGTATCAGAGATGCCCAGGACCAGCCCCGACCCGGTACAACAAAGATCACTGAAACAACAGTGACCTAGAGGAAAGTGGAAAGAAAACGCATAGGCCAAGCTCTCAAACAGAAGAGTGAAGTGTCTGGGCAATAAGATGCCCTTTTCTCTTAACATATCCCTCAAAGAAAGTAAGCCCAAGTCCTGAAATAAATACGGCAGTACACAAAAAGGCTAGAGGCCAATGAGGATCTGGATGAAATGCAATACACTGCTCCCGGCCCACCCTCCTCTAAGGTCCATGATGCTCACCGTCACCAGATGCTTTATTTACTTAATCCTTTCCCCCAAAAAAGATTTGAGGTAGTTAATAAAGGACACAAGAACAATAAAAGTTAATAAAATAGAGAGAACCAAAACCACACAAAGCAAAAAGCTACAAATAAAGGCAAATAGATTTACTATAAATGAAGATCAAGTTTGGCCTTGGACATGAGTGAGCGACTTCACTTTCACTTTTCACTTTTTTCCTTGGTGGCAACAGTGGCCAACGTGAACAAGGTTGGGAAAAGCAAGTGAGAATACCACCACCACCCCCATCCTTTTACTGACTCCTCCCGTGCTTCCTCAGGGCCTCAAATACATGCCAGAGAAAGTAACTCTTAACAGGCCACAAAGGTATTCAGTTTAGGAAGGGTGTTATTCATTTAGGAAAAGGACACCAATAAATTTGTTTATGAATCCAATTACCAGCTGAGACAGAATTTTAGACTTACAAGTGGCTGTATATCAAAGACATTTAACCTGGGCCTGTGAAGGGCTTTAGGAGCCCATGAACCTTGTAAAGCTGCATGCAAAATACACATTTTTAATGCGAGGATAGTGCATGGCATTCATCTGATTTTCAAAAGGACTCTGGAAACTCCTCTAAAGTGCTTAAATCACCCACTATAACTGAAATTTAAAAAATACAACAGGATTAGACAATCAACAAATGGAGCCGGGGCACACATAAAACACAAGTCTAGGTCCCTGAAAAGACAATGTCTTTATGGGCTCACAGTCTTAGTGAAGGCTAAGTCCAGCCCATGTGACGTGATGGCAGTAAGCAATATGAATGAATGAATGAATGTATATTATCTCTGCATTAGAAACGGGAGAAACCACTCCACTTGGAGTGATGAGGACTTTAAAAGTGGGGAAGGAGTGGAGAAATGATGAGGATGGAAGAAGGCATTCTAGGAAAGGAAAATAAAAGACACAGAATGGGAAAATGCCCGGCCTGTTGGAGGGATACGAGCAGAGCTGGACGGCTGGGGTAAAGGACCCAAGTTGAGGAACAGAAATTGAGGTCAGAAAGGTCAACTGGGGAACACCTCAGATACCAGGCCGGGAGACTCTGTCTCTGGAGATTCCTGAGCAGGGTAGAAACAAAACAAAAGCAGGGGAGGGGAAGGACTGAGACAGGGAACAGTTTCAAAACACCCAAGAAGGCCATGAGGACCTGAACGCTTGGAGGTATGTGACCAGAGGGGTGACCTGGCCCCTCCTTCTGACCTCACGTGCTCAGGCCACACTGTCCTCCTTCTGTCCCTCCGGTATGTCAGTCTGTCCTGTCTTGAGAGCTGTGAGTCTGCATGTGCTCTGACAACTCTTCTCAGGGCTGGTTCCTCTGCCAGCAAGCCCCCAGTCTTAAAGGGCCCTTTCCTGACAGCACTCCACAGTTACTCTGTATCCTCGAGCCCTAGGTATTCCTTTCCTGCGTGGCATACCCTGAAGTTACATTACCTGTTAATGGAGTTACCTCTCGACTCCCCTCTCACCCTCCCCACGTAAACTCCGCGAGGACGGGGACTTTCTCCTCCATGAAGACAGTGCAGCACCTAACACAGTACCTGGCCCACCAGAAGCACTGAATAAGCATTTGTCGAATAAATTAATGAAGTTGGGAGATTTTTATTAAATCATTGACAAGTGAAGAAACACCAAAGACTTTCTACTTTTGTTAGAAATTTTTGTTAGTTAAAAGGGACTTTGGGGCTTCCCTGGTGGCTCAGTGGTAAAGAATCAGCCTGCCAGCGCCTTTCTCCCCTGCCTCTTTCACCCCTGGCCCTTCAGCCCTCCTCCCCACAGAAGCTATGGAGCTAACAGGGCAGCCACCCTCTAGCCAAATCCTGGAGGTTTCCTCTGCCTGGCCACCCAAGCCAGTTCACCTGGATTTCCCCAAGCTCTTCTTCTGAGATCCACCTGCATTTTAGGCTTAGAGTGTGTCTAGGGAAGAAGGTAGGCTTCTGGGTGCAAAGACTAACCAGAGGCTTCAGCCCTCCCTTTGCTCTGTCCCAGAGAAACTCAACCTCCATTCCTATTCCTCTACACGAAGTGTCCAGGAAACAGAATCGGCAAAAGCCAGTGGGCCTAATGCCATTCTAATTCTTTTCTGGAGTGAAGATGGTTCCTCCTCTCTCAAGCCTGGGAATAAAGGCTCTTAAGTTGTTAGTTCCTCAAATTAAAGGCCACAGACCCTTCTGGGCCCTTGGTGTTCTCCCCGTGGGAGGGCAGTACTGCTCCCTGTAACCTTTAGCCACACTGGAGAGTCCCCCACCAGGGGAGGAGGACAGTTCTGGGAGTGCCCCCCCATCCCAGGTACCCCATTCAGTCGGCACCAGAGCAGACAAACAGCCACTCCCCCAGAGGCAGCGCTGGCCTGCCTGGCCGTGGACCCGCCATCCTGCTGATCCTGGTGGGCATCCTCAGGTTCCTGCTCACCTTCTGCGGCTGCATCAGACGATCTCTCTGCGAGAACGTCTGCCTCCTGCAGATGCTCTCCCTCTGTCCCACCATTGTGTTCCTGCTACAGCTGGCAGCTGGGGTCCTGGGCTTCGTCTTCTCAGACAAGGTGCGGGGCAAAGTGAGTGAGATTATCAATAATGCCATTGTGCACTACCGAGATAACTTGGACCTTCAGAATCTCATAGATTTTTGGCCAGAAGGAGTTCAGCTACTGTGGAGGGATTTCCTATAAGGACTGGTCCCTGAACATGTACTTCAACTGTTCAGAAGACAACCCCAGGCATGAGCACTATTCTGTGCATTACTCCTGTTGCTTGCCTACCCCTAACCAGGCAGTGATCAACACCATGTGTGGCCAAGGTATGCAGACCTTTGACTACTCGGAAGCTAGTCAAGTCATCTACACCCATGGCTGTATTGACAGATTGGTCAACTGGATACACAGCAACCTCTTCGTACTTGGTGGTGTGGCACTGGGCCTGGCCATCCCGCAGCTCGTGGGAATCCTGCTGTCCATGAACCTTGTGAGTCAGATCAAAGATCAGATCCAACTATAGCTCTACAACCAGCAGCACCGGGCGGACCCATGGTACTGAGGATCCATCCTGCACCTCCTCGGTAGGGCAACAGGGGAGCCTCGTCAACTGACAGCAGTGGTTACAGCTGCCAGCACCCAGCGGAGATTGGATTCCAGCCCTGCAAGCCACAGCCCAGCGGGAGGAAGCAAACTCCACAGACAGCAGAAGGCAGGGTGCACAGGTGGCCCTAATCTGAGAAGAATGTGCCTCCTCCCCACCCCAGCTCTCAGCATTGTTATTTTGTATTCTCTCTAACCTCAATCATTTGGGTTGTTTTTGTTTTGTCTGAGCACAGATGCTTGAGCAACTGCAGTTGAAAAAAAAAAAAAAATCCACCTGCCAATGCAGGGGACATGGGTTCGATCCCTGGTCAGAGAACTGAGATCCCACCTGCCTCAAGGTGTGACCAAAAATAAATAAATGAATAATTTTTTTTTTAAAGGACTTCTGTTAGGTCCTTTATGGAGCACAGAGAAGATGTTGTTCCAGCGACTAATAGTCTCCGCTACAAACCCACACGGTGTAACCCTATAAGCCTCCTCTATTATTGCAGGAAACAAATGCTGCCCCGTAACAACAATAAGCAAATGAAAAGCTGAAGCTAAATGTCAAGTCTGCACGTTCTTCTGTAATGGGACTTTTTTTTTTTTGGCCACACTGTGCAGCTTGTGGGATCTTTAGTTTCCCAACCAATGACTGCGCCGAGTACTAACAACTGGACCACCAAGGAACTCCCTAGAATAACATTTAAATACATTTCTTCTATTTCAGTGATGAAATTCAGTTTACTGAATGCATACCATTTTCTGAAACCATACACCTTAATATTAGACATACTGTTACATTACACACAAATGAATTCTTAGAACAGGATCAAAACAATGTAATTAGACCTAAGTAAATCAGATTAATTTAGGAGAAAGTCAAACCTAATTAAAAAAGTCTGAATTTTAACATTTCTGAAGAACTGACATTCTTCTACTTTAAAAGCATATAAAGTAGCTAGGACAGAGATCACATTGTTTCCTGGAAGCTTCTTAAAAGAGAAATTTCAAAAAGAATAGCTACATTTGTCCAATGTTTACTATATACCAGGCACAGTTCTAAACACTTTATACAGATTTATCATTTAATTCTCACAACAACCCTCTGAGGCGGTCACATAAGCCCCATTTTGCAGGTTAGAAATTTGAGGTACAGAGAAGGTGACCTGCCCAAGGTAGGGAGTGGAAGAGCCAGAATTCAAATCCAGGGGTCTGACTCCAGAGCCAGACTCAACTCTACAAGGTACAGCCTTTCCCCTCCACGACAAACATTGTGAGCAAGTCTTGAGTTTTTGCAAGTACTCACTGGTACTATAATCTTCTTGTTCCCAGTGTGTGCTGAACAAATCATATAACCATACAAAGGCCACTCCTAGGAACTGCAGGGAAATATTCTCTGGCTATACCTGCCAGCCCCCAAGGGGGTTGGACCAGTCTATACAGGGCAGGTGGGGGCTTGCTTCTCTCAGAGCTCTGAACACACCGTTACTGACAAGGTCATTATCTGTTTCCATGTCAGTCTTCCTCCCCAGACCGTGGGCTCCCTGAGATCACACACACACACACACACGTTTTCCCCTCCAAACACAAGTGGTCTATTTGGGAGGTGATCCCAGGTAACAGCTGGGGAGAGGGGATGTGAAACAGCAAAGGGAAGGGAGTCAACATGAAGTATTTTATGGGGCAAATTACCAGTGCGGGCATTGGACGACATGTTCTGATTCTCTCACTGGACATGTCTCATTGGACGATATGTTCTGATTCTCATTCATCCAACACATATTCAGACACCACAAGCCAAGCTCTGAGGAAAAGGAGGTGACATATAACAGAGAAGGAGGGTCTTAACTCTTGATGGAGTACAAAGGCAAATATAAATGAGTAAGTAAATAAATGCAAAAGGTTGCTTACTGAGGAGATCTATGAAGGAAAGAAAGAAGATGGAAGTACTTAGGATGGAGGTTACTTCACACACGTAGTCAGGGAAGGCCTGTGTGAGGTCACGGAGCCCAGTGGTGAAAGGAAGGGAGGGAGGTGAGAAGCCAGAGAGAGTACACCAGGCACCCCGAGGCAGAGCTTGGCTGGGCGTATTCAAGAAGCTGAAATCAAGCCAGAGCTGTTAGACTCTGACAGTAAAGGGAGAGGCAGGAAAAAGAGGTAAGGAAGATGACAGGGGCCAGATCAGACAGGTACCAGGGCCACAGTAACTCCGATTTCTGTCTGAATTCCATGGACAGTCAAGGAGGGTTTGGGGCATAAGAACATGTGGTGTGATTTACATCCGTGATGGTTCCCTTGGATGTTTCAGGAAAAACTGAGAGTAAGGAGACAAGAATGGAGGCAGGGAAAGCAGCCAGGAGGCTGGAGCAGTCATCCAGGAAAAAGACCAGGTACTGAGACCATCGGGGAAGCAGTGGCGATGGAGAGAAGTGAACTGATTCCAAACATACTGTGGAGGAAGTTCTGGCTGGATATGCAGAAGGACTGGCTGTTGGGGTGAAGGACGGGAAGGACCCAGGGACACACCTAGGCTTTGGGCTTGAACAACTAGCTGAACAGTGCCACCACATCCCCAGGGCTTAAACTTTAGGAGGCACTCTATAAGTTTTCACAGAATTAATCAATTGTTAATTCACTGTGATATAATGAACACTACACTACCGCTCAGGATCCCAGCAGAAAACAAATGGCATATTCAAATGGGGTAACATGAGATAAGTTTAATAAAGGACCACTTTCAGAAACAGTGGCAGGGGATGGAGAAGCCATAGTGAGTAATACAGTCCCCAGTGCTGGGAACAGTGGGGCACCTTTCGCACCAGGCCTGGGAAACCTTCCCAGTAACCAGACCCTTGAGGTCTGCAAAGCAGGCCACCTGATGGAGGCGGTGACCCTACACCCAGTCCACCGTGACCTTGAAGGGAGGGAACCAGTGAATCAACACCCTGACCTTACTCTCTTCGACCCTCTGGATTTCCCATCAGTGCCTCCCAACCAGAAGTTAGAGGGGAAGAAACTAACCGATGCAGCCTGTAAAGGTCCACTTCCTGGATCTGGAGGGACAGAAAGATGACAGCCAATGCAGAAACTCTGGATGAGTGAGGATTTACTGTGCCTGTAATGACGCTATTTCACAGGAAAGGGATTCACGCTGGAGAAACCCAAGTTACCTTATAGATACGTCAAGTTCTTCTTTTTCCATTTTCCTTTCGCACTCCTCTCTGCTGGCCAGTTCCATATCAGCATCTTCCATGGTCTTTTTCTCACCATTCTGGAAGTACTGCTGAAGGGCAGTGTACAGTTTAAACACTTGACTGAAAGACAGCTTACTGTAGGCCAAGATCATGTGACGCAGAAATAAGCCTACAAAACAAGACACAGACCAGGCAAAGGCATTAACTCAAAAACTGGGCGACTCCAAGTCAATGACTATTTGTTGCAATTCTTCCTTCAAAATAATTGAAAAGAAGATACTTGCAGTTGTTGTTTCCTCCACAATGTTCTTTCATCACCTTTGAAGCTGATTTTCTCTTTATATTAAAAGCTCAGTCCTCCCACCCACACTCCACTTTTTATCCAGCCAATGTATCCTCTCATGACTGTTAGAACTATCAGAAGTTATTGTATTTGTTTACTTTTTACTATCTGCCCGCCCTTCTCCCCAAAACCACAAGAATGTAATCTGCCTTAAGAGAAAGGTTCCAGTCTCTCTTCAAGTCCAGAGCCTGGCACATGGAAGATCAACAAATAACTGATGGTAAATAACATAAAAACTACCAGGAAAGAAAAGTCAGGTGGATGGAGCATGGCTATAAAGCTAACAGAAAAGTATCAGGAAACTTCATGTATACCCTAGACTTATAAACTGTAACAATAATCTACTCTTACTCTCTTCATAAAACTTTAGCTGGTGACCCTGACTTAGTTGTGCAATGTGTACAAGTGAGCAGAGGACTGTGGGAAACAGCTGAGAAACCCTGAAAGGCTCCACAATCAGTCTAATACTCTGATGACAGTAGACAAAACAGAAGATGCTTTCCCACGAGACAGTTATTTAAACACAGATCAAAATGGCAAGGCAATGGATAAAACATGTCCAACATCCCCACTGCCTGTGCTCAGATTACAGCAGAGTTAACAACAGATGTGACTCAGAGAGCCATTCACTTCAGTGAAAATATTCTCTGCTCTCCTTAGAAGAATTTCATACCTACTACACTTGTTTTGTGAACCTCTGGTTCAGTTCCAGAAAAAGAATCTGAAAGGTCATCAAAAAATTGTTCCATATCCTTCAATTCGCCTTCAGCCATCAGTTTGATTCTGAACAAGAAAAATGAGGTAAGGATTTTAGGAAGGCCCTTTGAACATCTTCCCACATTTCATATTCCACAATCACCAAAAATGAATCTATTTGAAAATCCAAAATGTCACCCCCATATTCTGAAAAATATCATTGCTGATGTTTTCTTGATTATAAAATTTCTCAAAGTAGCGTATCAGCCAGTAAAAATGAAATTCTCTGCAACAACTAAAAGGAACAAAGTAGATCCATACACAATAATAAATTCTGAAGCAGTATATTTAATGCTATCCATTTAAAAAAAATCAAATTAAGGTACTTAGGAAAACAAGCCAGAATAACAAAGATATCTTTTTTTTAAGGAAATAATCACCATGTGCCATTTTCTAATTTCCATCTACTTTGACATCTTTTCATATATACAGAAGAAAATGGAGTTTACCTGATCTGCACTGAGTTTGCCAGCTGAGGACAAGATTCTTCAATTAATTTGTAAAGTTTAGACAGTGTAATATCTGGGCCCTGGGTAAAGGAGAGATTGAAAGGTTACAGAAAAATTTTAAAGAGCTGGAGATTGATAAACAGCTGCATACATGAATTCATTTATCAACCTCTCTGCTTTCTTTTTTTTAACTGGAATGTAGTTGATTTTCAATGTTGTCTGAGTTTCAGGTGTACAGCAATGTGAATCATATGTATATATACACATATATACACATATCCACTCTTTTTTAGATGCTTTTCCCATATAGGCCATTACAGAGTATTGAGTCATTTTCCGTGCTATACAGTACATCCTTATTAGTTATCTATTTTATGTACAGTAATATGTATATGTCAATCCTAATCTCCCAATTTATCCCTCTCCCTCCCCTATCCAACCTTTCTGTTTTAAAGTTATTCCAAACATGAAATCTCAAACCAGGAAGCAGAAAAAAAAAAAACCTATCTGCATAAAACACTACAGCAATATTTCACATTTGCATGCATTCTCTCTTAGTTGGAGGAATGACTTAAAATGGAAAAAAAAAAGCATAGAATCTGTAGTCTGAGGTTCTTTCATTCTCAGTTTGGTAATTGTAGCAAAGGTGTTGCCTCCCTGGGCCCTTCATCAGTAAGATGGAGATAACAATAACGTCCCATGTTTGTGGCAACTATTAAGTAAAATAATTCAAATTGTTTTGTACCCTGGAGAACATATACTAACACAGGGGTCCTATTTTTCAGAAACATAATCTCATTTGATCCTCCAAAACACCGGAAGGTAGGCAGTCATATTATCTACCCAAGTTCATAAAAGGTATCGTTAGAGACAGAGAGTATGTGACCTCAGCTATCAGGAAGATTTCAACCTAGCTGAGGTTTACAACTAAACACTGAATACTTTTGGAGAGTAAGTTGACAGTACACATGTCACTTTCAGTTGTGGATAACCCAGCAAGCCCGCTTCCGGGGAAGGTATGTTCCCCATACGTTTGAAATGAAGAAAAACTAAAGAATCTATAAGGCCATTAATAAAGAGCTCAGTTATAATCTATAAATTTTAACATTAATTAAAAGTATGAGTTAAGGACTTCCCTGGCAGTCCAATGGTTAAGACTCTGGCTTCCACTGCAGGGGGCATGGGTTCAATCCCTGATGTGAGAGCTAAGATCCTAGATGCCTTAAAGTATGGCAAAAAAAAGAAAACTGCTTAATTTTTTTTAAGTATGAGTTAAATTATGTTTCTTTTCTCACTGTGGAATAAAATGCAGCCGTTACAAAGGATGAGGTAAATCTACTCAAATATGCTGACATGGAATGATCTCCAAGACTTACTAAGTGAAAGGAACAAGCTGTAGCATAGAAGTAGCACTTATGTAAAATGAACAAACAAAAAAAATGCAGAATTAAACAAAAAGGATACAAGTATACATACTTACAATCATATGCATCAACCTATCTATATACACGTATACATAGCAAAAGGTCTAGAAAGATCCACTCTGAACTGTTACTCAGTAAATGTTAATAGCTGAATGAAGGAATATGAACCCTGATAATCTCTGAGGAAACAGGATAAACTTCCACTCTATCAACTTTAGTATCATTTAAAGTTTTACAATGAATCTTTGTGTATTAGTTGAGTAGTTAAAAATCAGCTAATTTTTAAAGTCAAACAATAAGCAAATAATAAAGGCTGGAACTTAGCTAGATGTTATACATGTTGATTAAAATTCCAGGCTGGATGAAGCACAAGCTGGAATCAAGATTGCCGGGAGAAATATCAATAACCTCAGATATTCAGACGACACCACCCTTATGGCAGAAAGTGAAGAAGAACTAAAGAGCCTCTTGAGGAAAGTGAAAGAGGAGAGTGAAAAAGTTGGCTTAAAACTCAACATTCAGAAAACTAAGATCATGGCATCTGGTCCCATCACTTCATGGCAAATAGATGGGGAAACAATGGAAACAGTGACAGACTTTAGTCTTTTGGGCTCTAAACTTATAACAGTAATGGAGACAGGACTGGGAGCTGCAAGTTCTAGAGACCCTGCTACTTTTATCTAACTAATTGGGCAAGTCACTTAATCTGTGTCCTCAGTACTCCTCCCCCTGCCCCAAAGAGGGTGATGGATTAAAAAAAGCCCTTTATAAGGACTTCCCTGGTGGGCCAGTGGTTAAGACTGCCTTCCAATGCAGGGGGTGTGGGTTTGATCCCTGGTCAGTCCCACATGCCTTGCAGCCAAAAAAATCAAAACATAAAACAGAAGCAATATTGTAACGAATTCAATAAAGACTTAAAAAAACAGTCCACATTTAAAAAAAATTCTTAATTGAAAAAAAGCTTGTTATAAACTATAGTGTACTAGGCTTTGGGGATACAAGGTGAGAAAGAACAGGACAAAGTAATGCCCTCATGGAGGTTACAGTCTAGTAGGGGAGAGAGACGTCCCTCATATAATCACCCGAATAAATGGAAAAACCACAACTGATCTAAGGGAAAGTGCATGAGATTAAAATGAAAATAGCTAAAATTGATGGAGCATTTATTATGTGCCAAACACTGTAAAATGTTCTCATGGATTTTCTAACTTAACACAGCCATCACATGACAGTTTCTCTCATTGTTTGCCATTTTACAGAGCAAAAGCAAAGACCCAAACACGTTATGGAACTTGCCCAAGTCGCACAGCAGGTAAGCAGTAGAGTTACAATCTGAGTCTGCAAAGGGAGATAAAACATGTAAAGTGCTTGTGTTAGTTGCTCAGTCGTGTCCGACTCTTTGCGAACCAATGGACTATAGGCCGCCAGGTTCCTCTGTCCTTGGAATTCTCCAGGCAAAAATACTGGAATGGGTTCTTGCCATTCCCTTCTCCAGGGGGGATCTTTCTAACTCAGAGATTGAACCCGGGTCTCCCGCATTGTGGGAAGATTCTTTACCGTCTGAGCCACCAGGGACGCCCATCAAGTGCTTAGTACACAGTAAGTGATCAATGTTGGCTGTTACTTTTTTGTCATTGTTACCACTTATTACGGTCCTCTACGGTACAGCGTCTCTAACAGGTACCTCTAGGGTACCTGTGTCTCCAACGCTCAAGCCTACATGTAGCCTCATTCTACATAAAACGGAGGATCTGCGAAAATAACTCTTTCCCCCGTCACTCAGCTAATAAATGCTGGAGTCATATATAAACCTGCCCAGAAAAATGCATGTAAAGTGCCTGGTCCATCGTAAGTACTAAGTGTTAGCTGGTGGTAATAACTATATTTTTCTCAGTCCAAAAGGGCAGAGAGAGTATCCGATAAACCCCCGTGCCCCCAGCCCCCAGGGAGCTGTCCCATCACAGAGCCGGTGCACAGTAAGGGTTTGCTGGATGAACCGGAGACCCTCACCTGCAGCAGCGGCAGGAGCAGCTGGTTGAGCCTTCGCCGCTCCATGAGGCTAACGGCGCCCTCGCCCGTGCGGCCCATCTCGTTCAGCAACACTAGCACCGCGATCTTATACGGCGTCACCCAGTCCTTGATACCGAATACGTTGGCATGCACCACCCCATTGGTCATCATGGGGTTGAAGTAGAGGCTCTCGTGGACGCTGGCCATGGCGCTCACGAACTAAGTCCAGGAGACCCGGTGCGCACCCCGGCCGGACTCCTGCTCAGGGAACCTCACAACCTCCCCTAGGCCTCCCCTGGCCCGCGGCGTATCCCAGGAAACTGCCTCGCGACGGCACGCCGATGACCAATCAGAGCAACGAAACCAGAGCTCTATAGCCAATAAAAATGCCCAACAATACCGTGATGGGTGGGGCAAAGGCGGAGCACCTAAAGACTGGGTCCCTACAGAAACTTTTGCAGGAGGGCAGGTTCCGGGTAGACATGGACTGGCACTGAGTGAAAGAGTCGACGCTTTCGGTCAAGGTCTGAACGGCTAGGAGGCTGACCATTTGTTCGTTTAATTTGAAAATAATTAAAATTAAATTTTAAAGTGATTGAGATTAAGGCAACGAAGTTAGGGACTTCCCGGCGGTCCACTGGTTAAGAGTGGGCGCTTCCCCGTGCAGGGGGCCCGCGTCCGGGAGCTAAGATCCCGCTTGTCGCGGGGTTCAAGTAACAGAAAAAAGAAAAAGCAACGAAATTAAACGTGCACCTTTAAAATCTGTATTTAACTGATCAGGTTAATTTTATATTCAAAGTTCGGAAGTTTCATTTAGCTCTGTTTTAATGCGTGAATGAAGTTTTTTTCCCCCCTTAGAATTTCACAAATGCCATTTGCAGACAGCCAGGTCAGGTTGCAAGTAGCCGTGTATCCTTACGCATAATAGAAGATAATACCACCTCCATGTGGTGAATCTCTGTTTCAGTTCAGTTCAGTCGCTCAGTCGTGTCCGACTCTTTGCGACCCCATGAATCGCAGCACGCCAGGCCTCCCTGTCCCTCACCAACCTCCGGAGTTCACACAAACTCATGTCCATTGAGTCGGTGATGCCATCCAGCCATCTCATCCTCTGCCGTCCCCTTCTCCTCCTACCCCTAATCCCTCCCAGCATCAGAGTCTTTTCCAATGAGTCAACTCTTCGCATGAGGTGGCCAAAGTATTGGAGTTTAAGCTTCAGCATTAGTCCTTCCAATGAACATCCAGGACTGATCTCCTTTAGGATGGACTGGTTGGATCTCCTTGCAGTCCAAGGGACTCTCAAGAGTCTTCTCCAACACCACAGTCCAAAAGCATCAATTCTTCGGTGCTCAGCTTTCTTCACAGTGCAACTCTCACATTCATACATGACCACTGGATAAACCATAGCCTTGACTAGACGGACCCTTGTTGGCAAAGTAATGTCTCTGCTTTTTAATATGCTATCTAGGTTGGTCATAACCTTCCTTCCAAGGAGTAAGCGTCTTTTAATTTCATGGCTGCAGTCACCATCTGCAGTGATTTGGGAGCCCCCAAAAATAAAGTGTAACACTGTTTCCACTGTTTCCCTATCTATTTCCCATGAAGTGATGGGGCCAGATGCCATGATCTTAGTTTTCTGAATGTTGAGCTTTAAGCCAACTTTTTCACTCTCCTCTTTCACTTTCATCAAGAGGCTTTTTAGTTCCTCTTCACTTTCTGCCATAAGGGTGGTGTCATCTGCATATCTGAGGTTATTGATATTTCTCCTAGCAATCTTGATTCCAGCTTGTGCTTCACCTAGCCCAGCATTTTGCATGATGTACTCTGCATATAAGTTAAATAAGCAGGGTGACAATATACAGCCTTGACATACTCCTTTTCCTATTTGGAACCAGTCTGTTGTTCCATGTCCAGTTCTAACTGTTGCTTCCTGATCTGCATATAGGCT
>NW_011494732.1:7022072-7022664 GCF_000754665.1 Bison bison bison | reverse complement strand
ACTCTCTTGCTTTTTCCATGATCCAGTGGATGTTGGCAATTTGATCTCTGGTTCCTCTGCCTTTTCTAAAACCAGCTTGAACATCTGGAACTTCATGGTTCACGTATTGCTGAAGCCTGACTTAGAGAATTTTGAGCATTACTTTACTAGCATGTGAGATGGGTGCAATTGTCCGGTAAAGTTTGAGCATTCTTTGGCATTGCCTTTCTTTGGGATTGGAATGAAAACTGACCTTTTCCAGTCCTGTGGCCACTGCTGAGTTTTCCACATTTGCTGGCATAATGAGTGCAGCACTTTCACAGCATCATCTTTCAGGATTTGAAATAGCTCAACTGGAATTCCATCACTTCCACTAGCTTTGTTCGTAGTGATACTTCCTAAGGCCCACTTGACTTCACATTCCAGGATGTCTGGCTCTAGGTCAGTGATCACACCATCGTGATTATCTGGGTTGTGAAGATCTTTTTTGTACAGTTCTTCTGTGTATTCTTGCCACCTCTTCTTAATATCTTCTGCTCCTGTTAGGTCCATACCATTTCTGTCCTTTATCGAGCCCATCTTTGCATGAAATATTCCCTTGGTATCTCTAATT
>NW_011494732.1:6976758-7021972 GCF_000754665.1 Bison bison bison | reverse complement strand
GGCTCTAGGTCAGTGATCACACCATCGTGATTATCTGGGTTGTGAAGATCTTTTTTGTACAGTTCTTCTGTGTATTCTTGCCACCTCTTCTTAATATCTTCTGCTCCTGTTAGGTCCATACCATTTCTGTCCTTTATCGAGCCCATCTTTGCATGAAATATTCCCTTGGTATCTCTAATTTTCTTGAAGAGATCTCTAGTCTTTCCCATTCTGTTGTTTTCCTCTATTTCTTTGCACTGATGGCTGAGGGTGGCTTTCTTAACTCTCCTTGCTGTTCTTTGGAACTCTGCATTCAGATGCATATATCTTTCCTTTTCTGCTTTGCTTTTCGCTTCTCTTCTTTTCACAGCTATTTGTAAGGCCTCCCCAGACAGCCATCTTGCTTTTTTGCATTTCTTTTCCATGGGGATGGTCTTGATCACTGTCCCCTGTACAATATCACGAACCTCCTTCCGTAGTTCATCAGGCACTCTATCTATCAGATGTAGTCCCTTGAATCTATTTCTCACTTCCACTGTATAATCGTAAGGGATTGGATTGAGGTCATACCTGAATGGTTTAGTGGTTTTCCCTACTTTCTTCAATTTAAGTCTGAATTTGGCAATAAGGACTTCATGATCTGAGCCACAGTCAGTTCCTGGTCTTGTTTTTCCTGACTGTATAGAGCTTCTCCATCTTTGGCTGCAAAGAATTTTCATTATCAGTCTGATTTTGGTGTTGACCATCTGTTGATGTCCATGTGTAGAGTCTTCTCTTGTGTTGTTGGAAGAGGGTGTTTGCTATGACCAGTGCATTCTCTTGGAAAAACTCTATTAGCCTTTGCCCTGCTTCATTCCGTATTCAAGGCCAAATTTGCCTGTTACCCCAGGTGTTTCTTGACTTCCTACTTTTGCATTCTAGTCCTCTACAATGAAAAGGACATCTTTTTTGGGTGTTAGTTCTAAAAGGTCTTGTAGGTCTGTCTTGCAGTTAAGTTTTGTAAAATCCTAAACAATCTTAATCTACATTGGTAAGGCTTTCAAGTAATTCATTCTTCTATTCAAGAAATTATGTGCTGAGCTCCTTCTATATTCAAAGCCATGTTCTAATCATGGTGCTCAAAGAGGGTGAACTAAACCAGAAGTTGCAAACCGGTGACCTCTTAACTAAATAAGACCCATGAGATGTGTTTTGCTTGTCTTACGTAATATTTGCCAAGCTTCCCAGGTGGCTCACTGGTAAAGAATCCTCCTTCCAGTGCAGGAAATACAGGAGATGAATTCAATCCCTGGGTTGGGAAGATCCCCTGGAGGAGGAAATGGTAACCCACTCCAGTATTCTTGCCTGGAGAATCCCATGGACAGAGGAGTCTGGCAGGCTACAGTCTATAGGGTTGAAAAGAATTGAACATGATTGAGCAACTGAGCACGCACATACAATATTTCCCAACACTTAAAAATTGAGACATTTCAGTGCACCCCTGCCCCCAATCTATATTTCCAGCTTCAGTTGAAAAATTGGAAAACTTGGCAACATGGTTTATTCTGGGTTGGTAACCCTTAACTGAATATAAGCAGCAAGAGCCACCCTTATTCAGGCCATGATATCCCCCAATCAATACAGTCATGGGCATATGGGCCTAGCAGAGCCAATCAGATCCTTCTCTGGATCACTATATGGACTCTAGAAAGAAGAGCCCTCTTTCTCTCAGGGTTGCTAGGCAGGTTGTCAATGTCTCAACACCTCCTTCCAAAAAAAAGGCTACCTGTAGGAAGAGAGATCAAGCCAATTTTCAAGTAAAAGCAGAATCAAGCAGAATTGGAGGTCAGGGAGGGGAGAAAGGAAATGGCAACCCACTCCAGTACTCTTGCCTAGAGAATTCCGTGGACAGAGGAACCTGATGGGCTGCTGTCTGTGGAATCCCACAGAGTCGGACACGACTGAAGCAACTTAGCATGCATGCGTGGATTGGAGAAGGAAATGGCAACCCACTCCAGTATTCTTGCCTGGAGAATCCCAGGGACAGGGGAGCCTGGTGGGCTGCCGTCTATGGGGTCGCACAGAGTCGGACACGACTGAAGCAAATTAGCAGCAGCAGCAGCTGCAGAGGGGAGAAAGAAATAGGTCCGGTTCACTGATTTCTATTTTTATCTTGATACCCTGGTTCTTGCAGCTATTTCAATTATCAGCTTTCCTAGAAGATCATCTCCCAACCACAAAAAAATTAGCTAATGTTTGTTGGTCTGGGTTGGAGGTTTTGTTTTTATTTCATTTTTCTTGAGCTTGATTTGAGAAAGATTTTAGGCTCTTGCAATCAAAATCGTCAATAAAGGTGATAATAAATGATTGAAAACACTGAAATCTATTCATCCTACCGGAATTGTTTAGTACTCAGAAAGACCTTCAGGCTCCTTGGTTCGTTACTAGAGAAGCCTTTATCTCATCCTATGTGTTATTCAGGGACTATCTCCCTTCCTTCCTCGGTCACCAGGTGTTCTCCTGCCAGTCAGAGAAAACATGATTCAAATGAAGTCATGATTGATGAAACAAGAAGAAAATTGGCCTGAGAATCAGAGCCCTCAAGTTCTAATGTTGGCCCTGAAACTTACTAGCTCCGTAGGTTCAGTAGCCACTTATTCTCCCTAAACTTGGGTCAGTCACATAAACAGTTAAAGGTTTGGAATGGATGATGTGTTAACTCCTCTGCAATGCTAAGATTTTTCAACTTGTTACTCTTGATTTTTATTTAAAAAATTGTACTGCAGCAAAAGCTTATCACATAACATTTACCATTTTAACCACATGAAGGGTACAATTCAGCAGCATTAAATACTTTCACAATGATGTGCAACCTTCACTACTGTCTAGAATCAGAACTTTTTCATCACCCCAAAAAGAAAACCCATACAGGTTACCAGTAACTCCTCATCCATCATATGATAATAATGTACAGCATTAATAAGGTTTATAGGAAACAGGTTGTCACATACTGTGTGCATGCTCAGTTGTGTTCAACTCTTTTGCGACCCCATGGACTGTAGCTCACCAGGCTCCCCTGTCCATGGAATTCTCCAGGCAAGAATACTGGAGTGGGTTGCCATTTCCTTCTCCAGGGAATCTTCCCAACCCAGGGATCCAAACTACACTTACTATTGGAAGGAATTTAAGTTGGTTTAGCCCTTAGTCCAGACAGGAAATAGAAGGCACTCTAGGTGTTTCAAAATACAGGGAAATTAATACAGAGAATTGGCTCCACAAGTGATAGTAGATCTGAGAAACCAAACCGGATAGAGATTAGCAAAAACGAAAATGCTGCCACTCCCAGGACAGAGGGGACACAGGAAAGAGATGGTTACCATAGCCCAGAAACTGAGGCCACTGGGTGGGAGCCAGAACTGCAGGTAAATGCAGACACTACAGGAGGATGGAGAGAGAAGGCAAGAAATCCCATGGATTCTCCCTTTCTCTCACTCTCACATCTCCTATTCAACCCAGCCAGTTGACTCAGGAGCTGGGAAAGGAAACGTGAAGGGAATTCCCTGGGGGTCCAACAGTTAGGACTCTGTTCTTTCATTGCAGAAGGCCCAGGTTCAATCCCTGCTCAGGGAAATAAGATCCCAGAAGCTTTGTGGTGAGGCCAAAAAAGAAAAGATATATGCAGTTTTTTAAAAAAGGAAACATGTAAGCATCACCATTATGTATTCCAGAACATTTTCATCACCCTAAACAGAAACCCCATGCCCATTAGCAGTCACTCCCCATCCTGCTGTCCTTTAGCCCCCAGCAACTACTAATCTGCTTTCTCTATGGATTTTTTCTTCTGGACATTGCATATCAATGGAATCATACAACATGTATGGTCTCTTGTGTTCATTTAGCCAAATCTTTCTGAGGTTTATCCATGTTGTGGCATGTATCAGTACTTCATTCCTTTTCATATCTTAGTTATATTCCATCATATGGACAGACTATATTTTGATTACCTGTTCATCTGTCAATAGGCGTTTGGGTTGTTTCCACCTTTGGGCTATTGTGAATCATGAGACTGTGAACATTCATGTGTATGTCTTTGTGTGAACATGAACATGTGCGTTTGGTTTTCTTGAGTATATACCTAGAGGGTGGAATTTCTGGGTCATACAGTGACTCTACACTTAACTTTTGAGGAACTGCTAGACTCTTTTCTACAATGGCTGCATCATTTCACATTTCCACCAGCAATAAATGAGGGCAGCCACTTTTTTCTTCTATATTTTTTGGCTCTGTGGCATGCAGAGGGCAGCCACATTCAAACGAGGATCAGGAACTCAGCTTGCTATTTAATCATGAATCATCATTAGCAATATCATGATTCTGAAAGAACTGAATAACCATCAAAGATGTTTAAATAGTTCTGAGAAATGGATGACTATCTCCATGATTTTATGTATTTCTGAAAACTGTCGTCCCTCAAGGAGAACTGTGCCAGGTAGAAACACTTTTCCCCGTCGCTCATTAGAGAGTAGCTCACCAGCAGTTAAGCTGGCAGGTCACCTGCAGGTCCCAAGACAGATGGAAAAGCCAGCCTTTCCCAGCCGATCAGATGCGAAACTTCTGAAAATGTCAAACCCTTGTGCAGCTCTAAGACACCATATTAGAGGAAACAGAAAATTGTTCTGAACAAGGAAAAATATAATATGTGAACCAGGTCTCCTGTGTGCATGCATAATCATTTTCTTTTGATAATTCAAGAAAATCCAGCTGAGAAGGAAGAAAAGATCCCCTACTGAATAAAACGAGGCCCGACTTTGTCAGAGTCACGCAGAGTCTCAGGGTTCAATCAATACAAAAAGTTCTGGGTAATTAACTGAGCTGCTGGGGAAACTTGATCGCTAGCCTGACAAGCATCGCTAAGTATTTCCAGACCCAAGGTAACATTCCAGCTTCTCAAAGCTCATGAACTGAATTGACCTCACTCCCTGGGGAAAGAAACTCTCCCTGTTTCCTCTGGACCTCCTATATCATCCAAAGTCCACATCACCATCTGCAGCTGGAGGGATCAATGGACACATTAATTAATTGAAATTGAGTTTACATTTCTATTGTCAACTCTCATTATTTGTTTTCGAAAACCCACTTCCCATATCTCTTAGTGCTATTAAGCAAAAGATAATATACATTACGTATATTTCACAAGTATATGAGTACATCTTATACTCACCATTTTTTTTTTTTTTTGCTGATACCCTGACTCACTCCCAATACTTGACTTAATAGCAGTTTCCAGTAGAAGTGGTTGCTTTCAATAATAGAAGCAGGAACTTCATTGAGTCATTGCTTTTCTTCCTTTGCAGGATGATTAATTCCTTAGTTTATAAAATGTTTTTTAGACATTTCAGTTTGCAAGAGTTTCTGCATCTGTAATGTTTGATGATCATCTACCACCATAGTGGCAACGCATAGCTCTCTACTTAGTGATAATGCTGTGCAACAGCTACAAAACCCTGAAGACATGACAAGGCACATGTTTGATTGCACATCTAGGGTGGTAGGCTAGGGAGCTCTGCTAATCTTGCTGGGGCTTGGTCACAGATGGGAAGTATGGCTGATTGGGTGATCCAGAATGGATATGCCTGGGGACAGCTGGAGTGGCTCTAGGGGTCTCTCCTCCTCTGCAGCCCACCTGAGAGACATGGTAGAGACAGAGATGCAATAAGGTGGGAACAAGTATATCCTACAGTCGTAAGCTAAGTGGTGGCTCGTATCAGTACTTCTGTGCATTCCCTTTTTTTTTTTTTTAATTTTTGGCTGGGTCTCGAGGCTTGTGAGTCCACCAGGGATCAGACTTGCACCCTTGGCAGTGAAAGCGCAAATCCTAACCACTGGACCACTGTGTTCTATTAGCTAAAGCAGAAGGCCAGCACAGATCCAAACTTCAGGAAGTAGAGTGGATCTTTGGCAAGAGGAGCTGCAAAGTGGGGAGCATACAGCTCCCACATACAGCATCAAGTGGGGAGAGAGGGAAAAGTAAAGAATTGGAGCCAAAAGTGCAATTGCGCAGAAGCTGTCCCTTCTCATCCCCTTGTACCTCAGCTTATTTAGGCAAAGGGAGAGTTGAGTCCAAGAGGTATAGATATAACTGATTTTTGTGTGTTTAATCTCACACAAACAATTATATGGGGCTTCCCAGGTGGCTCAGTGGTAAAGAATCTGCCTGCAATGCAGGAGCCACAGGAGACTTAGGTTTGATCCCCGGGTGGGGAAGATTCCCTGGAGGAGGAAATGGCAACCCACTCCAGTATACTTGCCTGGAGAATCCCATGGACAGAGGAGCCTGGTGGGCTACAGTCCATGGGTTCGCAAAGAGCTGGACACGACTTATGTGACTTAGCATGCATGCATGCAAACAATTATATAAATAGATGCATTGGCTGTCTTAGTTTGCTCCAGCTGCCATAACAGAATACCATAGATTGTCTGGCTTCCACAATTGGAATTTATTTTCCCTCAATTCTGGAGGCTAGAAAGTCCAAGATCAAGGTGCAGACCAGTTCAGTTTCTGGTGCTAGCTCTCCTCTTGACTTGCAGATGGCTGCCTTCTTACCATGTCCTCATTATGGCAGAAAAAGAGAGCTTCTCTCATATTTCTTCTTATAAGGACACTTAACCCATCATGAGCGCTCCCCAACCAGGAGCTCATCTAAATCTAATTACCTCCCAAAGGCCCAACACTGAATACCATCACATTGATGTTTTAACATGTGAATATGAAGGGGGACACTATTTAGTTAATAACATGAGCTAAACTTAATTTTAAATTGGGGACTTCCCTGGCACTCCTGTGGTTAAGACTTTGCCTTCCAATGCAAGAATGTGGGTTCAATTCCTGGTAGGGAACTAGATCCCATATGCCACGAGGCCAAAAAACAAAGCATAAAACAGAAGCAATCCTGTGAAAGTGAAAAGTGAAAGTGTTAGTTGATCAGTCCTGTTCGACTCTTTTCACCCCTTAGGCTGTAGCCTGCCAGGCTCCTCTGTCCACAGAATTCAGGCAAAAAAGAATACTGGATTGGGTAGCCATTTCCTTCCCCAGGGGATCTTCCTGACTCAGGGATTGAACCCTGGTCTCCTGCATTGCAGGTAGATTCTTTACCATCTGAGCCACCAGGGAAGCCTTTAATAAACTTTATAAAGACTTTAATAAATAAATTTGGTATCTTCATTCTTTCCCCCAAATGTATCTCTCACTTGAGACACAACTGAATCTTCCTAATGTTAGAAATCAAAGCCAGAACTTTACTCTGGAGTCTAGAGATTGATCAGGACATCATGGAATTTCTTATTTAGTCTTTAAAAACATGTAGGGATGGTATCAGGAGGGAGGCTGGGAGGGGGGTTCACGATGGGGAACACATGTACACCCGTGGCAGATTCATGTTGATGTATGGCAAAACCAATACAATACTGTGAAGTAATTAGCCTCCAATTAAAATAAATAAATTTATATTAAAAAAGCATGTCTGTTTCTACTAGAGTTAAGGATAAAATATGTACCTGATCTAAAGCTTCAATTGATGTGAAACTTGAAGGAATTATTAAACCGTTCTTGTCATCCCAGATTTATTGGAAAATTCAAAGTGATTCGATGTTTCCCAGCCACAGCATTGGAGGTCACTCTTCCCATAAGCTTCTGGAACTTCTGAGCATTATTCATTCAGTCTGAACAAATACATGATTCTTTCATTCTTTATTTTCAGGCTCCTAAATGCCTTGAACCATGAGAGCAATTAAGTTGCCAGAGAACTTCTCTGATATCCTGTTCCTTTTAACTTCTTTGGACAGGTTTTTATTCAATGTGTGTGTTGAATAAAACACAGAGAAAGGAAGAGAAAGTCTTCTTCAGGATCTCAATTTGTTCCTATCAGTGAATTAAAGAATAGACAACTTGCACTTTCCTGGTGGTCCAGTGATTAAAACTATGCACTTCCACCACAGGGGGCTTGGGTTTGATACCTGGTCAAGGAACTAAGATCCCACATGCCACATGGCACAGCCAAAAAATTAAAAATAATAATAATAAATAAAATAAAAAACAATATATATGACTCCTGATATATCTTGCACAAATGATAAGTATTCCTATTTTATGCTGCAAACAGACACATACACCCACAATCTCAGTATAAATATTAAAACAGAAAAATACACTTGGCAAACAGGTGACAAGTCTTAAAGAGATGATTGAATATTTTGAGTTTCTTCCTCTGTTGATAATGAATCCATTTTGGAATGTAAATTTCAACTAATCTCTTAACTCCTCTACAGCCACTCTAGAGTAATAGGGGGGAAAAATGGTAAGTTTTGGATTTGATTCTTCCTTTCCAAGTACAAATTATCTTGAGGATATAAATTACATGATTTACTTTTTTTTTTCCAGAGTAAGCCTTAAGGGGATATTAAGAGGAAAAACACCATGCCAGTAATTTGCTACACATAAATATTAGTGATTAAATAAGCATTGAGAGTAGAAATATATTATAGGAAAGAACATATTTTGAATATTATTTATGCCCCCACTATATTAAAGTGCTTATAAAACTTGTGACAAGGCCAAAATGAAAGGAAAAATTCTTTTTATCTAAAAAAAATTTTTGAGGTGTAATTAACCATCTAAGGTGAACAATTCAGTGACAGTACATTTATTTTGTGCTATCTCTTGCTCTACCTAGTTCCAAAACATCTCAGTTCAGTTCAGTTCAGTCACTCAGTCGTGTCCAACTCTTTGTGACCCCATGGACTGCAGCACGCCAGGCCTCCCTGTCCATCACCAGCTCCTGGAGCTTACTCAGACTCATGTCCATTTAGTCAGTGATGCCATCCAACCATCTCATCCTCTGTCATCTCCTTCTCTTCCTGCCCTCAATCTTTCCCAGCATCAGGGTCTTCTCAAATGTATCAGTTCTTCGCATCAGGTGGCCAAAGTTTTGGAATTTCAGCTTCAGCATCAGTCTTTCTGATGAATATTCAGGACTGATTTCCTTTAGGATGGACTGGTTGGATCTCCAAAACATCTCCATCTCCCCAAAAGGAAACCTCATACCCACTAAGCAATTTCTGCCCATTTCTCCATCCTGTAAGTCTCTAGGAACAACAAATCTATGGTTTTGTCTCTGTAGATTTATCTATTCTGGACAATTCATGTAAATGGATTATGTTGGCATCTGGCTTCTTTCAGTTAGCAAGGTATTGATATTCAGCCATGTAATAACATGCAGTAGTACTTCATTTCTTTTTATGCCTGAATAAAATATATATATATGTATATCACTAATTGATATACACAATCATAAATTGATGGACATTTGGGTTATACATATCTTTTGGCTATAATGAATAGTGCTGTTTCAAACACTCATGTATGGTGTTGACCAGAAGGTTTGTTTGGGTTTTCCCATACAGTGCTATGGAAAAATCCAAACGAACCTTTTGGCCAACCTAATATAAACCTTACTTTGAGAACTTCAGTATTTCAATTATTTGGGGTGTTTCCCTCACAATGAAATTGCTAATTCTTCAAACTTTTCCCACTGCCCACAGAATCCAGTGAAGCCCAACTCTGAGCTGCTTCCTGAGGGTACCTGTTTTGGGAGAGAAACAAATGCCATTAGCAGGGTAGAGGAATTCTATTTGTTAAGGACTAGAGCCTGATATATTCATCACACAGTTCAAGCAAACATACAAACAAAAATCTTAAGGGGGAATTCCCTGGCTTTTCAGTGGTTGGATCAGGACTTTTACTGCCAGGGCAGATTCGATTGCTGGTTGGGGAACTAGGTTTAATTATTTATTTGTGGCCAAAAAAATTTATAAATAATAAACAGTTTTAAAAATTGTAAGGGATATATATATATATATATATAATGCTTTATAGGGTATTTGAAAGTATGGCTATTTAAGATCGACAGTTACAGGATCTACCTTTTCATATACAAGAGTCAGTTCCAAACCAGTTAAGGCTGAAGGCCTGTTTATCTGTTGCAAGATTCACTGGTCCCTAAAACATATAGGCCCTACAATATTTGGCGTCATGAAAAAATGTTAAACTCTAGAAAAATAAATGTAATCAAAACAAGAAAGATGCTGTTATGTAGCTATAATATTAGCCAATATTTAAATAAATTGATAAGTAATTACTAATCAAAATGGAGAGAATCAGGACCTTTCTTTCCAAGACTGGTAAGAAGGCAAATTGATACAGTATTTTTTGTGGACAAATTTAGGAATTCTTATCAAGGCCTTAAAAATGTTTATATTCTTTGACTCCATTTTTCTCTTTCTGGCTATTTAACCTTAGAGAATAACCACAAGTATTCATGACGATTTTTTAATGTATTCTTCATTACAGTGTTATTATAATGAAAAATTGAGAGCTACCTGAAATCCATCAACAGATATTAGACAAAAGTTATGATTCACAATTAGGAAGAATACATGTGAAACCAAATTATTTGATAGAAAATATTTAATGACTTGGAATAATGTCCATTATATTTTTAAATAGAAAATAATATGTGTACTACAACACTAAATTTCTAAAAATGTATCTGTATGCATGGAAGAGTCAGTTTCCTCCCTCTATAAAATGGGGATAATAATAGCATGTACCTCATAGGATGGTTATAAGAATGAAATTTAACGAGAATGTTCGTATTCCAATGCTCAGCATAGTGTCTAGCATATTTAAAGCATTCAGTAAATGTTTAATTATTGCTATTGTTGTTGTCAAAGGATATACATCAAAATGTGAGCTTTAATTCTTTTTGGGTAGTGGAATTATGAGTGATTTTCATTTCCTTAAATATGTTTTTCTTTATTTTCCACAATTAATGTGTTTTTATTTTCTACGCAGGGGGGAAAAAAAGCATTACAAGAAAAACATTGACTTTCTCCAAGCAAGATAATTCTACTCAAGAATTATTCTAACTTCCCTGCCAGAGAGAGTTGATAGCAGATAAAGATGTTGATATTTCCAGAAAGGTATCCTAAACTTTGCTGCCTTCTCTTGTGATAAGAGTAGAGATGAAAGCAGTATCAGACAACTTTAAAAGAGAGAGAGAGAGACTTCCTATTAGGTCAGCTCTCTAGGATATTTCTATTCTTAGATATGAAATAAAATTTGGAGAGCAGTGCTTTAGAAGTTAGACAAGAATTTTAAAAAGCCATGGATTACAACAGTTCAGTTCAGTTCAGTGACTCAGTCATGTCCGACTCTTTGTGACCCCATGGACTGGAGCACTCCAGGCTTCCCTACCATCACCAACTCCCGGAGCTTGCTCAAGCTCATGTCCATCGAGTCGGTGATGTCATCCAACCATCTCATCCTCTGGGATTACAACAGAGGTCACTAATTTAAAATCAATCAAGCAATCAAAGTTGGATTATGTCATTCACCTGCTAACATATTTTACAGCATCTCTTTGCCTAACTTAGAGAATATACAATATTCAGCCAGACATTTGAAGCCATTTCAAAGATAATTTTCAGAATGAATTAAAGCATTTTTTTTCTTAATCTAAGTTTTGGAGTTTCCAGCTTTGCACTTTGGGATTTTAATTTCACACCCAGAGATAAAAGTATCAAGAGAAAATTCCAAGAACTCTGTTCTTTGGATGTCACTACCACATACATAGTTGAAAAGAAAACTCGAGAAACTTTCAGAAAAGGATTCTTCTATTTAACAATCTTTAGATATGGTGAGAAATTCCTGGTCATGTGGTTGGATGGGATTGGTCCCAGTCTCAGCCAATGGAGGGCTCCTACTCCTCAGCCATAGTGATTGGTTTAATGGTGGGCAGGTGACTCAAGTTAGACCATCAGTTCCTCAATATGTGGAGGTGAGAAATGATGGGAAATAAATCGTGCCCTGGTGCCAGTGTGCGAACACTAAATTAAGCTCAGTCTAAAGGAATCTTGCTGGAATAGCCTGTTTAGTTGAGTTATTACCTTGCACCCTGTTTTGGGGTAGCATATTAGCAGGGAAAAGTCTAATAGAGTTTTGCCAAGAGAATGCACTGGTCATAGCAAACACCCTCTTCTAACAACACAAGAGAAGACTCTACACATGGACATCAACAGATGGTCAATAATGAAATCAGATTGATTATGTTCTTTGCAGCCAAAGCTGGAGAAGCTCTATACAGTCAGCCAAAACAAGACCAGGAGCTGACTGTGGCTCAGATCATGAACTCCTTATTGCCAAATTCAGACTTAAATTGAAGAAAGTAGGGAAAACCACTAAACCATTCAGGTATGACCTCAATCAAATCCCTTACGATTATACAGTAGAAGTGAGAAATAGATTTAAGGGCCTAGATCTGATAGACAGAGTGCCTGAAGAACTATGGACAGAGGTTTGTGACATTGTACAGGAGGCAGTGATCAAGACCATCCCCAAGAAAAAGCAATGCAAAAAGGCGAAATGCTTGTCTGAGGAGCCCTTACAAATAGCTGTGAAAAGAAGAGAAGTGAAAAGCAAAGGAGAAAAGGAAAGATATACCCATTTGAATGCAGAGTTCCAAAGAATAGCAAGGAGAGATAAGAAAGCCTTCCTCAGTGATCAATGCAAAGAAATAGAAGAAAACAATAGAATGGGAAAGACTAGAGATCTATTCAAGAATATTAGAGATACCAAGGGAACATTTCATGCAAAGATGGGCTCAATAAAGGACAGAAATGGTATGGACATAACAGAAGCAGAAGATATTAAGAAGAGGTGGCAAGAATACACAGAAGGACTATACAAAAAAGATCATCACAATCCAGATAATCACGATGGTGTGATCACTCACCTAGAGCCAGACATCCTGGAATGTGAAGTCAAGTGGGCCTTAGGAAGTATCACTACGAACAAAGCTAGTGGAAGTGATGGAATTCCAGTTGAGCTATTTCAAATCCTGAAAGATGATGCTGTGAAAGTGCTGCACTCATTATGCCAGCAAATGTGGAAAACTCAGCAGTGGCCACAGGACTGGAAAAGGTCAGTTTTCATTCCAATCCCAAAGAAAGGCAATGCCAAAGAATGCTCAAACTATCGCACAATTGCACTCATCTCAACACACTAGCAAAATAATGCTCAAAATTCTCCAAGCCAGGCTTCAACAGTACATGAACCATGAACTTCCAGATGTTCAAGCTGGTTTTAGAAAAGGCAGAGGAACCAGAGATCAAGTTGCTAACATCCATCAGATCATCGAAAAAGCAAGAGAGTTCCAGAAAAACATCTACTTCTGTTTCATTGACTATGCCAAAGCCTTTGACTGTGTGGATCACAACAAACTGTGGAAAATTCTGAAAGAGATCAGAATACCAGACCACCTTATCTGCCTTCTGAGAAATCTGTATGCTGGTCAAGAAGCAACAATTAGAACTGGACATGGAACAACAGACTTGTTCCAAATCAGGAAAGGAGTATGTCAAGGCTGTATGTTGTCACCCTGCTTATTTACTTATATGCAGAGTACATCATGAGAAATGCCAGACTGGATGAAGCACAAGGTAGAATCAAGATTTCCGGGAGAAATATCAATAACCTCAGATATGCAGATCACACCACCCTTATGACAAAAATCAAAGAAGAACTAAAGAGCCCCTTGATGAAAGTGAAAGAGGAGAGTGAAAAAGTTGGCTTAAAACTCAACATTCAGAATACTAAGATCATGGCATCCGATCCCATCACTTCATGGCAAATAGATGGGGAAACAATGGAAACAGTGACAGACTTTATTTTCTTGGGCTCCAAAGTCACTGCAGATGGTAACTGCAACCAAGAAATTAAAATTTCTTCCAAGCTTGCTCCTTGGAAGAAAAGCTATGACAAACTTAGACAGCATATTGAAAAGCAGAGACATTACTTTGCCAACAAAGGTCTGTCTAGTCAAAACTTTGGTTTTTCCAGTAGTCATGTATGGATGTGAGAGTTGGACTATAAAGAAAGCTGAGTGCCGAAGAATTGATGCTTTTGAACTGTGGTATTGGAGAAGACTCCTGAGAGTCCCTTGGACAGCAGGGAGATCCGACCAGTCCATCCTAAAGGAAATCAGTCCTGAATATTGATTGGAAGGACTGATGCCAAAGCTGAAACTCCAATACTTTGGCCACCTGATGCAAAGAACTGACCCATTGGAAAAGACCTTGATGCTGGGAAAGACTGAAGACAGGAGGAGAAGGGGATGACAGAGGATGAGTTGGTTGGATGGCATCACCGACTCAATGGACATGAGTTTGAGTAAGCTCCAGGAGTTGGTGATGGACAGGGAGGCCTGGTATGCTGCAGTCCATGGGATTGCAAAGAGTTGAACACGACTGAGTGACTGAACTGAACTGATTAGGGTTGTTGTTGTTCAGTTGCTAAGTTGTATCAGACCCCATGGACTGTAGCCCACCAGGCTACAAGGGTCCATGTAATTAGTCCATGGGATTTTCTAGTCAAGAATACTGGAATGGATTGCCATTTCCCTCTCCAGGGGATCTTCCTGACCCAGGGATCAAACCCAAGTCTCCTGCAGTGCAGGCAGTTTCTTTACTTTCTGAGCCACCAGGGAAGTCTGTACTTCCCTGTACAGGAAATACTATAGATTATAGTTGAATGTCATATGCAACTGTTTAGTGCTTTGGTCATGCACATATTTCTTCATTGTGGCTCATTGGACAAGATGCTGTATCTCAAATAATATAACATTCCTCTTTTAAATCTACCCTTTTGCCTTGTTTTTAACTTAATGTAGGATTCATCTTGCTTCACCAGAAAATTTTTTTTCAAGTGTCAAATGATTAAATGACTATTTGAATAAAAGAGGCCCTTCTAAATCAAGTTACCTTGAATTAGAAGAGATAAGAATCAAATAGAATTGAGCTAGTTGAAACAAAACATCTTCAATGTAAGGTCAAAAGAACTGTTTTGGATATCTTTTCATCACCAGTGATGAAAAGAAAACACGATTTAAAGACAGTTGTGTGTTAGGGAATATCATTCGACATCATGATCTATACAAAATTATTAATGCTACAAACATCATGACCCCAGAAAATGTAAGGGTTTTAGAATAAGGATAGACGAAAGACTGACATTTTAGGGAACAATTATGAGGCACTTATATATTATTCTGTTTAGGGTTTATGTATTTATTTTTGGCTGAGCTGAGTCTTTGCTGCTGTCAAGGTCCCCAGCGGTGGCAAGTGGGCCACTCTGTTGCAGTGTATGGACTTCTCATTGCAGTGCCCACCTCCCCTGCCCATTGTGGAGCACAGGGTCGAGGTACAAGGGCTCAGTAGTTGTGGTTCACGGGCCTAGCTGCCATTCAGCATGTGGGATCCTACCAGAGCCGGGATCGAACCCTTGTCTCCTGCATTGGCAGATGAATTTCCAACCACTGGACCACTCGAGAAGCCCTATATACCCTTACATGATTGTCAATGAATATGGCGTTGAAGAGAAAAACATACTAAGCCTGCGACTGGAGTTTTTCAAGGTGACTATCCTTATCTCAACTATCTGAATATCTCCATCCCTGCATGTTTATCTTCTTCATTTATGAGTTGGCAGTGTTTTTATTCCATTGTGTCTGTCCAATTTGTCTATAAATGTGATTGAGCGTCAGCCTGTCTGCCTTGGACTGTAAATTGTTAAAGAGAAGAGGCAAGGCTTAGCTAATTCGCTCTGTGAATCATTGAGCCCAGCATAGCACCACATGCAATTAGAGATTTTATAAATGTGTTTATTATGGCCCTTGGAAGGAGGCTTAGTCCCATTTATTACCTTCTTGATCCTGCCGGCATGTCTCAAGAGAGTGGGGAAATTCGGCTTGATTAGCACTGTCAGCCTGGAAGCAAATGCTGAATGTGATGCCATATCACTGAGGCCTCTCAATGATATCTGCTGGTGAAAGTCTGTGTAGTATAATAAACACATTTGGCCTTTATCCCCAGGTTCATGGCACAGAGAACTTAAAACCTTTGGAATTTCATGAATGATTGGGGTATCTTTTGTTATCCCTAGGAGCCCATTTTGAGCGCACGTGAGCTAATGAGGGGTCTTAGGGTGGGGTTGCTAGATGGAGCTTGGTCACCAGAAAGATCAAATTATTAGAGAGTTGGGATTTTCAGCTGATCTTTTTGCCTTTTCAAACTGCTCATGGGGTTCTCAACGCAAGAGTACTGGAGTGGTTTGCCGTTTCCTCCTCCAGATTTTGTTTTCTTGGGCTGCAAAATCACTGTGGATGATGACTGCAGCCATGAAATTAAAAGATGCTTGCTCCTTGGAAGGAAAACTATGGCAAACCTAGACAGCATATTAAAAAGAAGAGACATCACTTTGCCAACAAAGGTCTGTATAGTCAAAGCTATGGTTTTTCCAGTAGTCATGTATGGATGTGAGACTTGAACCATAAAGAAGGCTGAGCACTGAAGAACTGATGCTTTTAAACTGTGGTGCTGGAGAAGGAAGACTCCTGAGAGTCCCTTGGACTGCAAGGAGATCAAACCAGTCAATCCTAAAGGAAATCAACCCCAATTATTCACTGGAAGGACTGATACTGAAGCTGAAGCTTCAATACCTTGGCCACCTGATGTGAAGAGCCATCTCATTGGAAAAGACCCTGATGCTGGGAAAGATTAAAGGCAAAAGAGAAGGGGGCAGCAGAGGATGAGATGGTTAGATAGCATCACCGACTCAACGGACATGAACTTGAGCAAACTCTGGAAGATAGTGAAGGACAGGGGATCCTGGTGTGCTGCAGTCCATGGAGTTGCAAAGAGCCGGACATGACTTAGTGACTGAACAACAACAACCACTGATCTTTGGGGAAGTGGGTGGGACTGGAGATTAAGCTCTATAAAAATTCTTGAACAAGATTTGATGAGCTTCTGGATTGGTGAACATATCTGTGTGCTCAGAAGCTCCTGTGCTCAGGACTCTTCTAGACCTTTCTCTCTGTACCTCTTCATCTAGCTGTACATCTGTATCTTTACAATATCCTTTATAATAAACTGGTAAATATAAATAAATGTATCTCTGAACTTTGTGAGCTATTCTAGCAAATTATCTGTCCAGAGGAGGGGATCACGGGAACCCCAATATATAACCAGTTGGTCAGAAGTACAAGTGACCATGTGGACTTGCAATTGGCATCTGAAGTGGAGGCAGTCTTGTGGGACTGAGCCCTTAACCTGTGGCATCTGATGTTATTTCCAGGTAGACGGTGTCAGAATTATGTTCAATTTGTGGGACCTCCAGTCAGGGTCTACTGAAAATTGAAGAGTTGGATGGTCGTATTGGAAAACATTCCAGTCTGAAATGTTATGTTTTCACTTTTTTTTTTTTTTGCCATGCTGGGTGTCATGTGGGATCTTAGTTCCCCAACCAGGGATCAAACTTGTGCACCCTGCATTGGGAGAGTGGAGTCTGAACCACCAGATGGCCAGTGAAATTCCTCAATAGCAATTTTTTATTGTCACAGGTTGGATGGGGGCGATACTACTGGCTTAGCTGTTAAAGGCCAGGGATGCTGCTAAATATACTAAAGTAAGCAGGAAAGTCCCCCCGCCTCCCAGCAATGTTTTCAGTCCAAAATCTCAATGGTGCTTGCATAGTACTGGTTATATTTTCTAGGAGGATTGGCCCTTTTATCGTTACATAGTATCTTTTTTTATTCCTGGTAACTTTGCTTACTTTGAAGTCTGCTCAGTCAAAAATTAATAGAACTCCTGCTTTCTTTTGATTAGTGTTAGCATGGTATGTTTTCTCTATCCATTTACTTTTAATCTATATTTGTGTATGTACTTAAGGTGAATCTCTTGTAGACAACACACAGTTGGGCTGTGTTCTTTGACGCACTCCAGCAATGGCACCCCACTCCAGTACTTTTGCCTGGAAAATCCCATGGACGGAGAAGCCTGGTAGGCTGCAGTCCATGGGGTCGCTAGAGTCGGACACAACTGAAGCGACTTAGCAGCAGCAGCAGCAGCAACAGTCTCTTTGAGTTGGTTGGTGCATTTGGAGCTTTGACATTCCAAGTGATTATCTGATATGGTTGGATTAATATTTACCCTATTTGTTACTATTTCCAATTTGTTGCTTCTGTTCTTTATTTCTTGTCTTCCACACCTTCTCTGCCTTTTGGTTTCAGTCAAGCATTTTTTATTTCATTTTCTCTTTCTTAGCATATCAGTTATACTGCTTTTTTTTTTACTCTTTTTAGCAGCTGCCCTAGGGTTCGCAATATACATTTACGACTAATCCAAGTCTGCTTTCACATAACACTATACCACTTCATAGGTAGTGAGAATACCTTCTATTAATAATAATAAAGTAACCTAATCCCTTTCTCCTTCCTCATGTCATTGATGTCATTAATTTCACTTACATATAATTATACATAAGTGTATATGTAATATACAATATGTAAAGAAGCATGTATAATCAAATACATTGTTGCTATTATCATTTTGAACAAACTGTATGTTAAATAAAGAAAAGTAAATTCTTATTTTGTCTTCACTTACTCCTTTTTTTTAATATGCTCTTCCTTTCTAAATATAGACCCAAGTTTCTAACCTATATTATTTTCCTTCTCTCTAAAGAACTTCTTTTTTAACATTTTTTGCAAAGGAGGTCTACTGGCAACAAATTCCCTCAATTTTTGTTTGTCTGAGAAGATTTTTTTGAAGAATTATTTCCCACGATACAGAACTTTAGGTTGGTGAGTTTTTCTCTCAGCACTTTAAATATTTCATTCCATTCTCTTCTTGCTTGCATGGTTTATGAGGATAAGTTGTATGTAAGTCTTTTTTTAAAAAATATTTATTTAGCCATAGTGGATCTTAGTTTCGGTGTGTGGGATCTAGTTCCCTAACCAGGGATCAAACCTGGGCCCCCTGCATTGGGAGAGCAGAGTCTTAGATGCTGGAACACCAGGGAAGTACCTGGATATGTCTTAACCTTGTTCTTCTATATGTAAGTTGGGTTTTTTTTTTTACCCACCTCTGGCTTCTTTCAGAATTTTTTCCTTGATCTTTCTGAGCTTTGAAAATGATATGCAGAGGTGTAGTTTGCAGACATTTATCCTGCTTGGTGTCCTCTGAGATTCCTGTTACCTGTGTTTTGGTGTCTGACATTAGTTTAGGGAAATTCTAAGTCCTTATTGTTCAAGATATTTATTCTGTTCCTTTCTCTATTTCTTCTCCTTCTGGCATTCTCAATATGCATATGTAACACCTCTTGCACTTGACCCACAGTCCTTGTACAGGGTTGGCTAAAAGTTTGTTTGGCTTTTTTTCCCATTTGATGTAATGGAAAAGCCAGAATGAAAATTTTGGCCAACCCAGTATAATCTACTCTGGTTTTTTAGCCTTTGTTTTCTTTGCTTTTCAGTTTTAGACTCTACTGCGATAGCCTCTAACTCTCTCCTCAGCTATGTCCAGTCTACTAATAAGCTCATCAAAGTCTGTCTTTACGTTTATTGTAGTGTTCTTTAGCATTTTGGGTGTTCTTTCTTAGGATTTCCATCTCTCTATTTACACTGTCCATCTGTTCTTGCATGTTATCTACTTTATCCATTAGAGCCTTTACCATATATATATTTTTTTATTTTATTTTTTGGCCACACACCCCAGCAGGTGGAACCTTAGTTCCCCAACCCGGATTGAACTGGCGTCCCCTGCATTAGAAGGCGGAATCTTAACCACTAGACTACTACCAAGGAATTCTAGAGCCTTTACCACATGAATCATAGTTGTTTTACAGTCCCCCAGTCTGATAATTCCAACATCTCTGTCATGCCTGGTTCTGTTGCTGGCTTTGTATCTTCAAATTGTTTTTTGCCTCTTGATACGCCATGTAATTTTTTTCTGATAGTCAGTCATGATGTACCAGGTACCTGTAGTACAATGATGGTGAGGTGTGGGGAAGGGGAAGCCGTCTATAGCCCTATGATTAGGTCGCAGTCTTTTAGTGAGCCTGTGCCTCTGGATTGAGAACTTCACGTGTTTTGAACTTCAAAAGTGTTTCTCAGTTTTTTCTCCCACCTCTTGCAGGATGGCTAGAATAGGTTAGAGTTGCCTGTTTCCCTTCTCCAAGTCACTTAGGCTCTGATGATATACCAGTGGGGTAGGCTCTGGTTAACTAGTTTGCCCTGAGGGCAGGCCTTGTTAAAAACAGTGTTCTGGCTATTTCAAAGTGGTTCCTTTTCCTACCTGAAGCCTGAGGAGATTCTTCTTGATATTTACTATGGGAAACTTGTCTTGCTCCTGGAGGTAAATCTCATGATATTATGGGTCCCCCACCCACACCCCATGACTGGATTTCCCTGGAGTCTTAAATTCTCAGAATCAGTTATAGTTCAGGCACTGGTGCCCACTGGCCATTTCTCCGCCTGAGTCTCTGCTCTGGGAAACCAGTCTCATATTTTCCCGTCTGTCAAACTTGGAGGCAGTGGTTTGCTTTGTGCCCTCTCCTCTCATGTGGATTCAGAAAGAGTTGTTGATTTTTCAGTCCCTTCAGCTTTTTGCTTGTCAACATTCAGAAAACTAAGATCATAGCATCTGGTCCCATCACTTCATGGCAAATACATGGGGAAACAGTGGAAATAGTGAGACACTTTATTTTGGGGGGCTCCAGAATCACTGCAGATGGTGACTGCAGACATGAAATTAAAAGATGCTTGCTCTTTAGAAGAAAAGCTATGACCAACCTAGACACAACATTAAAAAGCAGAGACATTACTTTGCCAACAAACGTCTGTCTGGTCAAAGCTATGGTTTTTCCAGTAGTCATGTATGGATGTGAGAGTTGGACTATAAAGAAAGCCGAAGAATCGATGCTTTTGAACTGTGGTGCTGGAGAAGACTCTTGAGAGTCCCTTGGACAGCAGGGAGATCCAACCAAGCAATGCTAAATGAAATCAGAACTGAATATTCATTGGAAGGACTGATGCTGAAACTGAAGCTCCAATATTTTGGCCACCTGATGTGAAGAACTGACTCACTGGAAAAGACTCTGATGCCAGGAAAGGTTGAAGGTGGAAGGAGAAGGGGACGACAGAGGATGAGATGGTTGGATGGCATCACCGACTTGATGGACATGAGTTTGAGTAATCTCCAGGAGCTGGTGATGGACAGGGAAGCCTGGCATGCTACAGTCCATGGGGTCGCAAAGAGTCAGACATGGTTGAGCGACTGAACTGAACTGAGGTATAATAGAGTGGCAACTTTGAAGCTCCTTACTTGCAGACCTGGAAACCGGAAATTCCCTTTATAATATTTTGATAGCTATCTTAGTGCTTAAATTGCCAACATCCATTGAATCATAGAAAAGGCAAGAGAATTCCAGGAAAATATCCGCTTCATTGACTATTCTAAAGCCTTTGACTGTGTAGATCACAACAAACTGTGGAAAATTCTTAAAGAGATGGGAATACCAGACAACCTTACCTGCCTCTTGAGAAATCTGTATGCAGGTCAAGAAGCAAGTTAGAACCAGACATGGAAGAACAGACCAGTTCCAAACTAGGAAAGGAGTACATCAAAGCTATATAATGTCACCTTGTTCATTTAACTTATATGCAGAGTACATCATGAGAAAGGCCAGGCTGGATGAAGCGCAAGCTGGAGTCAAGATTGCCAGGAGAAATATCAACAACCTCAGATATGCAGATGACACCACCCTTATGGCAGAAAGCAAAGAGGAACTAAAGAGCCTTTTGATGAAAGTGAAAGAGGAGAGTGAAAAAGCCAGTTTAAAACTCAACATTTAAAATACTAAGATCATGGCATCCAGTCCCATCACTTCATGGCAAATAGATGGGGCAACAATGGAAACAGTGACAGACTTTATTTTCTTGGGCTCCAAAATCACTGCAGCTGTTGACTGTAGCCATGACATTAAAAGACGCTTGCTCCTTCGAAGAAAAGCTATGTCAAACCTAGACAGCATATTAAAAAGTAGAGACATTACTTTGCCAACACAGGTCCATATAGTCAAAGCTTTGGTTTTTCCAATAGTCATGTATGAATGTGACAGGTGGACCATAAAGCAGTCTGAGTGCCAAAGAATTGGTGCTTTTGAACTGTGGTGTTGGAGATGATTCTTAAGAGTCCCTTGGACTGCAAGGAGATCAAACCAGTCAATCCTGAAGGAAATCAGCCCTGAATATTCATTGGAATGACTGATGCTAAAACTGAAATGCCAATACTTTGGCTACCTGTTGCGAAGAGCTGACTCATTAGAAAAGACCCTGATGCTGGGAAAGATTAAAGACAGGAGGAGAAGGGGATGACAGAGGATGAGATGGTTGGATGGCATCACCGACTCAATGGACATAAATTTGAGCAAATTTCAACAGATGGTGAAGGACAGGGAAGCCTGGCGTGCTGCAGTCCATGGGGTCACAAAGAGTCGGACATGACTGAGCAACTGAACAACATCTTAGTATTCACATCTTATAGTTCTCTATGTTCTCACTTCATTTTTTAAATTATTTTATTAACATATCTTAGTTTAAAAGTCTTTTTATACCTTTTAATATTTGGAGAGGCAATGGCACCCCACTTCAGTACTCTTGCCTGGAAAATCCCATGGCGGAGGAGCCTGGTAGGCTGCAGTCCATGGGGTCGCTAAGAGTCGGACACGACTGAGCGACTTCACTTTCTCTTTTCACTTTCATGCATTGGAGAAGGAAATGGCAACCCACTCCAGTGTTCTTGCCTGGAGAATCCCAGGGACGGGGAAGCCTGGTGGGCTGCCGTCTATGGGGTCACACAGAGTCAGACACAACTGAAGTGACTTAGCATAGCATAGCATTAGCATACAAAGTTTATATATTTGCATCCATGGATCTTGCCTCTGATAGCTTCCACATCTTTTATAATCCTAAACCTATTTCATGATACATCTGGAGTAAATAAAATATGCTTTCTCTTAGTTTAAAATATATATATGTTAAATTTCTTGTTTGATGTAGACTTTATTGTAGATTGGAGTATAAGATCTGTTTGGGTACTGTTCCCCAAACCCACATTCCCAAAGTTATCAGACAACTCCAGATTTTGAGTCCTGGATTGTCTTCAAACTTAGGAGCAAAGATGGATCAGATTTTTCCTAAGTTGCTAGTAAAAAGCATGAACTTGGAAACTAGAGACTTAGCTTCTGCACCCAGCTTTGCCTGCAGGTAGATGAGCACATTTGACTCTCTGAGACACAGCTTCTTCAATTCTAAAATGAGGAGCATGTATAAGGTCATCTTGAAGGGTCCTTTATGGCTCAAGAATTCTGTAGCAAACCTTGAAGGACATATTATTTAAGTCCTGAATCTATAGGCCATAGTAAGACTCTTTTCAAACTATACCATTCCATGAAATAACTGTGAAATAAATGGGATGGGTGGGGGTAATTAAGTTAATTCATATATTAGGACCCACAAAATGGAGACCACTCCAGTGGCCCAGCCCAAATCACAAATCTAAACATAAAGTCAGTCAGGTATTTATGGGAAATACCTACCAAGAAAACCTAACATACACCAATTACAATCCTCTAGAATCCTGGGGACAGGGGAGCCTGGTGGGCTGCCTTCTGTTGGGTCGCACAGAGTTGGACATGACTGAAGTGACTTAGCAGCAGCAGCAGCAGCTCTAGTTTAGAAGCAGCTGTTTAGCTTACCCTTGAAAACGGGACCTGCTAGCCTTATGAGGAAATTCTCACCTTCTAGCCAGTCAGGTCCTGTTTCCATGGTGCTGCTTGTATTAATAACAGCTCTTATAAAATTCACTCTCACTCAAAATCCTTCGAAATGGTGCTCCACAGCTTATGAGGTCCTGTACTCCCCCAACCCATGGATTGCTTTCTCTTGAATTAGGGACATTGAACGTGTTACTAAATTGTCTTAGTTTTGTCATTTGACAGTAGCCAAAAGGTACACACCTTCAGTTATAAGTTCTGGGAATGTAACTAAAGTACAACATGGTGACCATAGTTAACAATACTATATTCTGTATTTGAAAGTTGGTAAGAGAGTCAGTCTTAAAAGTTCTCATCCAGAAAAAAAAGTAGCTATGTGAGGTGATAACTAAACTTATTGTGATAATCATTTCATTATATATATATGTGTGTGTGTGTGTGTGTGTGTGTGTGTGTGTGTGTATGGATCAAATCATAATGTTGTATACCTTAAACTAATATAGTATTACATGCCAATATCTCAAAACTGGAAAACATAAAATTAGAAATGGGGAGGAATTCTCTAGTGGTCCAGTGGTTAAGACATGCACTTCCCTTGCAGGGGGCACAGCTTTGATCCCCAGTTGGGGAACTAAGATCCTGCAAGTCAAGCGGCACAGTCAAAAAAAGGAAAAGAAATGGGAAACACTTTTTTTAAAACAAGTGTTGTTTTTTTTTTAAACTCTGTTTAGCATGTTATTTTCTTTTGGTGGGTGTTCCTATTTAGTGCACTTATACAGAGCTTGCTATAAGTAAGCAAACCAAACTTCTCTTAAAACTTAGAAAGGCCAAGAAATACACAGCCAGAAAGAGCACACGGAATGAGACAGGTTTTGCAGTACGAGGGAAAGCTGTGCCCTAACACTCTGATCTGGATACGGCTCATCTTCAGTTGGTGAGTGACTGTATTGTTTTCATGCTCAGTGCTACCATTTCACATGAGTTTATTGCTGAAGACCTTAAACGAAACAGTCACCAGGACTTCCCTGGTGGTCCAGTGGCTAAGACTCTCTGCTCCCAGTGCAGGGGCCATGGTTTGGTCCCTGGTCAGGGAACTAGACCCCACATGCCACAGTGAAGATCAGGGATCCGGAGTGCTGCATCTGAGACCCACACTGTCAAATAAATAGATAAATGTGTGTGTGTGTGTGTTTTAAAGTAATCGTCACCACTTGATGATGTGACCGTAGTTAGCTGAATCATCACCAACCATTGTTTCTTTCCAAACCCATTGTTCACCCCTCTCTGTTACCCTTCTGTAAGTGTTCTTGGGCCTTTTGTCCACTGAGTTTTACCTGAAAGCACTGGCTCTGATTTTAAAAGAACAGAGAGGCAGAGAGATAGTTTTGTTGTAAAGAATAGCTTCTTTGGCTTTCCTAGTGGTCCAGTGGTTAAGAATCCACCTGCCAAAGCAGGGAACCAGTTTGATCCATGGTCTGGGAAGATCCCACATGCTGCAGGGCAACAAAACCCGGGTGCCATAACTACTGAGCCCAAACACTCTAGAACCTGTGCTTCCCAACAAAAGAAGCCACCACAATGAGAATCTCACCACCACAGGAAGAGTAGCCCCACTCATTGCAGCTAGAGAAAGTGCACTCAGCAATGAAGATCCAGTGCAGCCAAAAATAAAATAATTTTTTAAAACCCCAAACTATAAAAGCAGACAGTGACATAATGTTTACCAGGGCCTGGGGGTGGGGTGGGGAAATGGGAGAGAT
The DNA here is from genome assembly GCF_000754665.1 of Bison bison bison. Classification (NCBI taxonomy): domain Eukaryota; kingdom Metazoa; phylum Chordata; class Mammalia; order Artiodactyla; family Bovidae; genus Bison; species Bison bison. The sequence goes on along the minus strand of NW_011494732.1, from coordinate 6,996,526 downwards.
GTTTAAGAAATGTTGTTGTTCAGTAGCTAAGTCATGTCTGACTCTTTGCAACCCCATAAACTGCAGCATGCCAGGCTTCTCTGTCCTCCACTACCTCCACTACGAAGTTTGTTTAAATTCATGTCCATTGAGTTGGTGATGCCATCCAACCATCTCATCCTCTGACGCCCCTTTCTCCTGCCCTCAGTCTCTCCCAGCATTAGGGTTCTTTTTAATGAGTCCACTTTTCACATCAGGTGGCCAAAGTATCAGAGCTTTAGCATCAGTCCTTCCAATGAATATTCAGGGTTGATTTCCTTTAGGACTGACTGGTTTGGTCTCTTTGCTGTCCAAGGGCCTCTCAAGAGTCTTTTCCAGAACTACAATTTGAAAACATCAATTCTTTGGCATACATACTTGCAAATGGTCGATAAGTCCTGGAGACCTAATACACAATTCAGTGATTGTAGACGATTGCATTATAGACATTAAACTTGCTAAGAGACTACAATGCTCATTGTGTAGAATTTCATCTTAAAGCTAGAGAAGGAATATTCAGTAGAATACTGAGTATATTTTTCTCTTTCTTTCGTAGGCTTGCCTTATATAGTGGGTTGTATGGTGCCCTTCCAAAAGATATGTCCCCCCAGAACCTGTGAATGTGACCTTATTTGGAAAAGGACCTTTATAATTAAGTTGAGGATCTCAAGATGAAATCACCCTGGATTATATAGTTGAGCTGTAAATCCAATGACAAGTGTCCCTTTAAAAAAGAAAATTGAGGTATAATTGAAAATAACATGATTTGATATTTGTTTATATTGCAAAATGACCACAATATATCTAGTTAATGTCCATTACATACATAGTTACAGAATTTTTTTCTTGTGATGAAAACTTTGAAGATTTACTCTCTTAGCAACTTTCAAATATACAATACAGTATTATTAATTTATAGTCACCATGCTGTACATTGTGTGTGTGGGTGCTAAGTTGCTTCAGTCGTGTCTGGCTCTTTATGACCTCATGGAGTGTAGCCCTGGCTCTTTATGACCTCCTGGAGTGTAGCCCGCCAGGCTCCTCTGTCCAGGGGATTCTCCAGGCAAGAATACTGGAGTGGGTTGCCATGCCCTCCTCCAGGGGATCTTCCCGACCCAGGGATTGAACCGGCATCTCTTACATCTCCTGCATTGGCAGGTGGGTTCTTTACCATTAGCGCCGCCTGGGAAGCCCCATGCTGTCCATTACCTCCCCATGATTTATGTCTTTTATAACTGGAAGTTGGTACCTTTCACCCATTCCACCCACCCCAATGACTACTGTCCTTAGATGTTGTGCACCTGAATCTAATACAATGTTACATGTCAACTACATCTCAATAAAACTGAGGGAAAGAAAGACAGGAGATCATATAGAGAAGGCCATGCAAAGACGGAGGCAGAGAATGGAGGGACATGGCCACTGTCAGGGAACACCTGGGGTTACCAGCAGCTATAGGAGGAAAGGAAGGGTCCTCCCTGAGACCCTTTGGAGGAAGCATGGGGCCCTGCCATCACCTTAATTTAGGATGTCTGGTCTCCAAACTGTGAGAGAATACACTTCTGTTTTAAGCTACCAAGTTCATGGGGTTTGATATGGCAGCCCCAGGAAACATAGATGCCACTTCAGAAATTTCTTTCCCTCATCATGGCCATTTAAGCTCCATGAGGAGAGGCACTGAGTCCCTCTTTTCAATGCTTGGCACATAGTGGGTGCTTAATATATATCGAATGATATATCAATACCAGAGGGAAATTGTACTGACTCTACATTTCAGTGGCAGGTGAATTGTTTCCCCAATACTGTATGATGTCTATGAAGAGGTTATGCTGCTACTGCTAAGTCACTTCAGTTGTGTCCGACTCCGCGAGACCCCATAGACGGCAGCCCACCAGGGTCCCCCATCCCTGGGATTCTCCAAGCATATGTGAATGCAAATCTAATGTACAAGAATTAACTTGTTTTGCAAGGTCTGTCTCTTTATTAGAAGAATAGTAATACAGGTGAGTATAATACTGGGCTGGGAGAGAAGTCTTGGCAGCTATTCTAACTTTCATCATGGCCTCAGAAGCCTCAGGCAAGAGGATTCATTTCTGTGGCTCAGTTTCCCAAGCCATGAAAAGAAAATCTTGTCTCCTTTTAACTACTAAGGAGGATCATGGGGGATTGGGCTGCGCGGGGGGAGCCTGTAAAGTGCTCCAGCTTACTTTTTTTTTTTTTTTGATGTGGACCATTTTTGAAGTCTTTATTGGATTTGTTACAAGATTGCTTCTGTTTTATGTTTTGATTTTTTGGACATGAGGCATGTGGGATCTTAGCTCCCAAACCAGGGATTGAACCCTCACTCCCTACACTGGAAGGCAAAGTCTCAACCACTAGACCACCAGGGAAGTCCCTCCAGCTTACTTAAGAGTAGTATGATGTGGCCCTACATTATTTGATTTACTCTCTGGAAACAGTTTCAAGTTCTGTTTCTGTCTTAATTTCTGTATCTGTATTCTTCAACCATTCAGCAAAGTGGAAGACAATAGCTGCCCAGTTAATAATCTTTTTTTTTTTTTACAGATGGAGAAATTCAAGGCAGAAGCGGGTTACATGTTCAAATCAGCAAAGTAATTCACGAGAGAATTCCAAAAAGATTCTCTGAGTCCAGAACAAAATGATTTTATGGAGCCATCTGTTCGCCAGCTGCAGAGATGGTTTGCTAAAGTGCAGTGTTGTTGGAACCATTTTGACTGTAGCAGAAGTCAATCAGGATTCAGATAAGACCCAAATTAAGCATTTCAGTGAAGAGATGCTTCTTCATTGTACAGGTGAGCAAATTTTATGACCTCTCTACAACTTTGGCATGTGTAAACTCAGGTTAAAAGAGGATAGAGAGTCCTTGTGGTCTTTTAAGTCATGCAACTTAAGCAGTGACCACAAAGAAGATGTATTATCTTGACTGGGTGAAAGAGTTATACTGTATTTGTGAAGATGACCAAGGATAAACAACACAGCAAACCAGATCCAAGGCTCAGATACTTTTGTTCTCAGATACTTTTGGCTCATATCTAGGCAACAGAGTCATGCACTAATCTTATGATGCAACTTAACTCAGATGGGGGTGGGTGGGGAGTGGGTGGAAAGATGCGCGTGCTGGAGATGAGACAGGAATGGCAGAATGTAGAGAGTTGTTAAAACTGAGTGATGGATATATGGGAATTCATTACACTATTCTGTTTACTTCATCTGTTTGAAATTTCCCCAAATAAATGGTTTAGTACAGCAAGTTGCTAACATTGCAAAAAGCTCAATATAGTCTTCCATGACTTACTGTCTTTGAGACAATCCATCGCTGGAATAAAAACTGCTGTCCTTCTACTATATTGTCTAAAGAGTACACGTGCTGTTGAAAGAACCATTTATTCAGTAACTTTTAAACATTTTAATAAAACTTTTGCTGCTTCTTGAATTTGAAAAAGGTTTTGAAGTTATGTAATTGACTTAAGAGTGCATTATGAATTCAGTAAAAGAATTCTTTTGCGGGATTAAATAAAAGACAAACTCAGAACAGCAAGTAAGTTTAGCTGCAATAAATTATCCCACATGTCTTGGGAATACTTTTATTCTGAAATACAAAGTATTAGGCTGTTGATGGTTATATCAGCAACAGACCACATTTTCCTGAACCCTAATTGGTACAGTTAATACATAATTGAAAGAAGGGTGTCATTATACAAAGTTTGAAACAAAGAAAAAATTTCAGTCACACAGTGTGTCTCTTTTATTGAAAAAGTATGATGTTGAAGCACAAAAATGCCTCTCAGGCTTCAGGGGGTTCCAATTTCAAGTATTTAGCAACTGTGAACTTGTGTGTACCCTCTTTACTTCCTTTTTTAAAAAATGTTTTTATTTTTTTTCAATGTTATATTCCTTCTCAGTCTTCCAGAAGAAAGAACTCACTCAAACATTTATGGGGAGCTTTGTTTTAAGTTAGGCACAGAGAAAGGTCATCCTCAAGAACTGCAGTGTTAAATGGTCTCCAATACAATCTCTCCCTACTATTGTTTTAATTGCTTTTCCCTGGTCACTCTCCAGGAAACTGCATTAACTTTGTGTATGTGTGCTTTGCTTCTCAATATCTTTATTATCATGATCACAGTTTGAGATATAATTCACATACAAGTCACTCATTTAAATGGTACAATTCAGTAGTTTTTAGTGTATTTACAGAGTTGGGCAACCATCACCACAGTAAATTTTAGAATATTTTCATTGTCTCCCCACAGAAACCCCTGGGTCCATTCACAAATCCCCCTAACCACCTCAACCCTAAGCAACTACTTCTCTACTTTCTCTCTGGATTTGCCTCTTCTGGACATTTCATATGTGTGGACTCATATATGGCCTTTTGTAACTGGCTTCTTTCACTTGGCATCATGCTTTCAAGGTTCACTCACATTATGACAGGTATCAGTACTTCCTATTTTAATTTTCCAATGTGTAGACCACATTTCATTTATCTGTCAAATAATGGACACTTGGGTTGTTTCCACTTTTTAACTATTATTGATTATCCTGCTATGAATGTTCATGTTATAAGGCTTTTTGGTGGACTTACTTGGGTTTTTATACCTAGAATTAATTACTGGGTCATATGGTAATCGTGTTTAATATTTTGAAGAACTGCCAGTTTTCCAAAGCAGCTGCACCATTTTAGCGTCCCACCAGCAATGTAATTAGAGTTCCAATTTCTCGAAATCCTTAACAGCATTTATTATCTTTTTTATTTTAGCCATCCTAGTGGGTGTGAAGTGGTATCTCATTGTGGTTTTAATTTGCATTTCCCTGATGGCTAATGATGTTGAGCATCTTTTCATGTGCTTAATCGTTAACTCTTCAGGTAGACCTGCCAGCTTCCTTTCTAAAGAGGGAGAAATATGACTTTGTACCACCAGCAGGTTTTTATTCAGTTTCTTTGTGCCTGGATCATTAGAAGAATTAATACTTTCTCCTCCATTGAGATTCAGCTGCTGCTCCCACATGGTGAGTGAAAGTCTTTCTTTGCATTTTTCCAAAGAAAATCCAGGACTATAGAAGCTAAACTGCATTATCTGAGCACTGCTTTAAGCCACAAAAATAAGCGAGTACACAACGAGTATTACTGCAGCCTAAGTGGGATGGCTTTATGTTTTAATCTGACATAGTACATATAAGCAAATCTATTCAAAAGCAATAGATTAGACTTAGGTCCCCAAGAGAAGAATTGATATCTTTATATCTCTTTATCTACTTAAATATTTAAGTACTGGTTAGAGGGGAGAGGAACAAGTATAGGAAAACCTACGGAGTGTCATCAAGTCCGGCTGAAGAAATCAGTACTTAATTTACAAACTAATTTTCTCGGTCCAAATAAAGTCAACTCCAAGGACTCACCTTAATTCTCTCACCGTGCTAGGATTTGGTTATTTTGAACTTCGCTCTAAAAGAGCAGTTAGGATCTGAGAACCGTTGGTTCTTCAAGTGTTTTCAATAAAACCTTGTTTTTTAAAGCCAAGTCCTTGCGTGAGCATTTGCCACTGCTCAGTGGACGCTTCAGAGAGGAGACCTGAGGTCATTACCGAGTGTGAGAGGCTTGACCGTCTGGAGAGGAAATCCGAGGCCCTGTTTTGACCGTTATTATAACAAAAACCTTCCAACCAAACCGGCTTTTTCAAATTTACCACGCCCCTTACCGCCCTCACTTCCCAGAGAACTTGACCACCCAGCCTTAAACCCAAATCTCTGCCCCACAGACTCTTCAGGGGACGCTGACTCCGATTTCAGCAACCTAATGAAGAAAACCTCTGGGAGTGTGCCTACCGGCACCCCCTAGACCCGCCCATCTCTGCCTGCGGCGGAATGGATTCTTCCTTAGCCTACCAGGCAGCGCTAGAGGCCCCGCCCCACTCCCGCCCCTTTATTGGCTTTGGGGACCGGCCTCCGAAGTGTCGGCTTCGGATTGGCCGACTCGGCCGCCACTCGGGGCGCGCAGCGGGCGTGACCACGCCCCTTACGTCTGGACGCTGGGTCGCCTAGAAAGGGCCCGTAATCACCGCCCAGAAGGGAGGAGGGCGGTTGTGCTAGAAGCTGCTATGGTGCTGAGCTCCCTGGCAGAGCCGACCCAGACGCGGCGGTCGCGGCCATGAAGGTGAGGGGCCGGTGGGGCCGGGCAGTCCCTCCTCGTCTCTCCTGTTTGGCCAGGGCGCCTGAAGCGTCTTCTTTTTCTCCTCAGCTGTTACTCCGCCGGCACCACGGAGAGCTCCGCGGAGACCTGGGGCGGCTGGGAGTGGGGACACCCCGACCGGCGTCTGGGGCCCTGACCCGCAGGGTGGGTGTCCTGGGCTCTTGGCCGTTCCCAATTACCACAGCGCTTCGGACAGCGAGGCCGAGGCCGGGGGAGAGGCCGGGCGCCCCCGACCCTCATGCTTGGTGGGCCCCTCTCGGCGCCGGGCCCTGTCCGCGTCCTTGGGGGCCGGAGGCAGACCCACTGCTTACCTCACCCTCTGTGCCTTTGCCCACACCGTGCCCTCTCCCGTCCCGAGTCCTTGAACTAACCCAAATGCCGGGAGCACCACGGGACTGTCGCAGGACGGCAACTACAGGACGAAGGGAAAAGGAGTGGTGCGGAGAGTCGTAAAGGCTTGGGCTAGGCTCCCTGTTAGAAATGCCTCAGGGCGGGGATCCCAGCCTGAAGGATCTGTTTACAGGCTTAACACTGGGGCCGTGACCTAGAGCGCTATCAAACCCAATGTGTCTCCGTCGCCGCTAGGTACGCAGCAAGTAATTTGACAGCTTGAGTCTTCAAGGTGGGTGTGAGAGCGTGGGAGCATCACTGAGTGAGAAGTTTAGGGGAAGGCGGGGAGATTCTGGCCCACTTTTCGGAACGGATTCTCTCAACTCGATCGCTGAGAATTCTGAAGAACTCTGGGTAACAACAATCAATTCAAGTATTGATTCAAACCAAGTGGGATGAGTCATAAGGTGATACTCTTTCAGATCTAGATGGTTTTTTTAAGTTCCGTGAAGAGTTCTGATTGACAGTGGGTTAAGAAAAATAACAGAGTGAACCGCTAGCTTAAAACGCTACTTTCACAAAGCCCCAAGGAAGTATTTTGTTGAGCATTTCCCATATGTTAGCTAAGAGGGATATTTCATGCATAGAAGTAATTCACAATATAATCCCATCCTTTGGGAGTTTGCCAACCGAAAGAGAAGAGACATTCTCAAGAGACCACATTCTGAGGGAGAGTTTGATGTAAGGTATCAAAAATGCAAAACCCTCAGGAGCAAGAAAGAATTTTTTCTGGCTATAGAAAGCAAGGAAGATTTTTGGAATAGGTAACTTCTGAACTGGATGTTAAGTATGAGTATATTCAAAGAGCTTATTTTAACTTCCCATTTCAGCTATAAAATATTTCAACTTTGAATTTACCTATTAAAATATCTAAAACTAGCTTTCTTTGCTGAAAACCATCATCTTGCCATGTTTTATTAATAAGATCCAAAAACAAAGCAGGAATCTTTATACATAACTCCTCAAAGAATGTTAGTATCTTTATTAGTATTAAATTTGTGACCTACCAAGAAACAAGGTGTCAAAGGAGAGAATGAGGGGCAAGTCCAGTGTTGAAAGCTTTTCAGCAGTGTTTTTGAATTTAGGTGGAAGACGCTGCTTTCTGAGTTGAAGTTTTAAAAACCAAATTGAATGGGATTTGAAAATGTAAAAAGACGTATATATTGTGAAACAAAGTACAAACCTAATAGACCAGTCTGAACAAGACAATTATGAAGATTCTGTTTTCCATTTAAATTTTTGTGAAAATTGGATTCATAAAATTTAGGATTTGAGCTGTTTATTAACTTTGTTTCTCACTAGGATTAATTATGTGGTGTCATCTATAGATTTCTGGGTAGGGTCATTGATTCCTGATGTCATGAAATTCTGACATGAATGTTCATCAAAGCAAGTACTTCTTTCACTGGAATTAAAATTAATTTAAAAGTCAAGCAATCAGATAAATACATCTTCACACAAACCCAGGATAGGAGCTGGTTTTAGTATATGTATAAAATGGGTATTACTTTCTTCCTTTAATTTTTTTTGGGGGGAGTCTAGAAAATGTTGTTTTGAAATAGGTTTATGTCTCAAAGATTCTGTACTGTTTTACCTTAGAGTAGTATCTAATTAACTTCCTATAAGGGATTTTAAGAAAATACAAATTAGTGTCGTATGTTCAGTTCAGTTGCTCAGTTGTGTCCAACTTTTTGCGACCCCATGGGCTGCAGCACGCCAGGCTTCCTTGTCCATCACCACCTCCCAGAGCTTGCTCAAACTCATGTCCATTGAGTTGGTGATACTATCCAACCATCTCATCCTCTGTCATCCCCTTCTCTTGCCTTCAGTCTTTCCCAGCATCAGGGTCTTTTCATCAGGTGGCCAAAGTATTGGAGCTTCAACATCAATCCTTCCAATGACTATTAAGGACTGATTTCCTTTAGGATTGACTGGTTTGATCTCCTTGATGCCCAGGGGACTTTGAAGAGTCTTCTCCAACACCACAGTTCAAAAGCATCAATTCTTCGGTGCTCAGCTTTCTTTATGGTCCAACTCTCACATCCATACATGACTACTGGAAAAACCATATCTTTGACTAGACAGACCTTTATCAGCAAAGTAATGTCTCTGCTTCTTGATACACTGTCTAGGTTGGTCATAGCTTTTCTTCCAAGGAGCATGCGTCTTTTAATTTCATGGCTGCAGTCACCATCTGCAGTGATTTTGGATCCCAAAACAATAAAGTCTCTCACTGTTTCCATTGTTTCCCATCTATTTGCCGTGAAGTTATGGGCCCAAATGCCATGATCTTCGTTTTTTGACTGTTGAGTTTTAAACTGGCTTTTTCACTCTCCTCTTTCACTTTCATCAAGAGGCTTTTTAATTCCTCTTTGCTTTCTGCCATAAGGGTGGTGTCATCTGCATATCTGAGGTTACTGATATTTTTCCCTGCAATCTTGATTTCAGCTTGTGGTTCATCCAACCTGGCATTTCTCATGATATACTCTGCATATAAGTTAAATAAGCAAGGTGACAGTACACAGCCTTAACATACTCCTTTCCCAGTTTGGAACCAGTCCGTTCTTTCATTTCTGGTTCTAATTGTTGCTTCTTGACCTGCATACAGATTTCTCAGGAGGCAGGAAAGGTGGTCTGGTATTCCCATCTCTTTAAGAATTTTCCATAGTTTCTTGTGACCCACCCAGTCAAAGGCTTTGGCGTAGTCAGTGAAGCAGAAGTAGATGTTTTTCTGGAATTCTCTTGCTTTTTCTATGATCCAACAGATGTTGGCAATTTGATCTCTGGTTCCTCTGCCTTTTCTAAATCCAGCTTGAACATCTGGAAGTTCTCGGTTCACGTACTGTTGAAACCTAGCTTGGAGCATTTTGAGCATTGCTTTGCTCGTGTGTGTCTTATGTTAGTTTGATTTAATCCTCCTTCCTGTTTTTCCATATTTATATTGATTTCCCCCTTAATTGTACTAATAATTGTTCCAAATTCAAATGAGACATCAAGAAGAAAGTAATCTGTTTAATGTAATTTCTTTTTTTCCTTCTCTTTGCCCTGAAAGGTGGGGGAGTGGTGCTAAGGGTTAAGTATACTGTTTAAAAAAAGAAAACCCAAACAGGAATAAGACAACATTTATGATCTCCAGAACACGTTATTGTAAAAATCAATCAATTTGGCCAAATGTCTTGCATAAAAATATTACATTTTTAAGACCAGCATTTGTTTTTGCAGCCTGCTTAATGTTCAAATGGTATGAGAGAAAGAACTTAGGATGCAGAGTTTCCTCCTTTGTGATATACGGTCAAATACTTGGTCATTAAGATAGCAGAGTTGCTGGCGTATTATATTTCAGTTGAAGCACCAGTTTCTGTAAGAAATCCTTTGACGTTTTAAGAAACTGTGTTCCTCCCGTGGCTCTAAATAGGGTAAAGGTTTTTGCTTATTATCTTAACAGTTTCTTCTGGTTTACTTTAAGTTCTGTAGGGAAGTTTAACCTCATTAAAATTAAAACTGTGAAACTTATTCTTTTGTATCATGGGTACTGAGATTTGAAACACCTTTTCTTATTGTTTAACACAAGGACATTGAGTTTCAGCAAACTGAAGGTTGTTCAGAGTTTAAAGACAGAGTTTTTGATGATTGACTTCTCTGAAGAAGCTTCCACTAGTGGAAGAACTGAATTCCTGCCTGGTCCTTATAACTTCTTACAGCATCCAAGAAAACTAATGTTTCTGAAATGGGAACTTTTAGCTTTATCCTTAACTGTGTAAATTATTACATTTAGAGTTCAAGCAAGCAATGCTTAGGAGGTGGCTTCATGATCACCTAGTTTAGTCAAAAGCAAATGATTTAGACTGTGATCCTTTAGATTATTTAGCTTTCCTCGTAGCTCAGCTGATAAAGAATCCACTTGCAATGCAGGAGACCCTGGTTTGATTCCTGGGTCAGGAAGATCCCCCTGGAAAAGGGATTGGCTACCCACTCCAATATTCTTGGGCTTTCCTGGTAGCTCAGATGGTAAAGAATCTGCCTGCTACGTGGGAGACCTGGGTTTGATCCCTGGGTTGGGAAGATCCCCTGGAGGAGGGCATGGCAACCCACTCCAGTATTCTTGCCTGGAGAATCCCATGGACAGAGGAGCCTGGCAGGCTACAGTTCATGGGGTTGCAAAGAGTCACACAGGACTGAGCAAGTAAGCACAGCACCCATGATCATTTAGTTTTTTGCTGTTTTAAAACCCATTAACTTCCGCTGCTTCCTGATTTAGCATTCATGGAAGTCAGTATAGCTTTTCTTATTCCGCATTCTAGTTTGCCTGGCTACTATTACATTTGGTGGACCCATTAAAAGGGATCACATCCTGATATAGTCAACCCACTCCAGTGTTCTTACCTGGAGAATCCCAGGGACGGGGGAGCCTGGTGGGCTGCCGTCTATGGGGTCTCACAGAATCGGACACGACTGAAGCGACTTAGCAGCAGCAGCAGCAGAAGAGGATTCAAAGTTTGTAGTAAACTTTTTGTTGATTCTCTCAGTTGAGCATTTTAGAAGTCTCCCCCTCCCTCAACCCCTAGCTATTCTAAAAAACACATTAGAACACACACACACACGACAGCTGAACCTTGAGTCACTGAACACACACAAAATACACACACAGACACAGGCAACAGCTGAACCTTGAGCCACTCAAAAACTCTGGCACTGTGCCAGAAAGAAGGCTGGGCTACTGCTCTCCCAAAGAAACAACACGTAAAATGATGATTCAGAATGGGCCTCTATTGAGACTCTGACTGAGGAACACCAGAGAGTGCTTATAAAATTGGTGGTCTGGTACTGTTGTGGAAATAAGTGTGACAGCACTGGAAACTGTTAGTCTCACTCCTGCAAATTGTCTAGGTTTGTGAATAACGGTCCCTGTCCTCCTCTGTACTACTCTGGAGGAGGGGGACTTTCCTCTTTATTCTCTAGGAAGAAACAACACAGGAGGAACACTTTCAGCCTTTGTGCTGCTAGAAAGTAAAGAGAAACTTCTATGTTGGTGATCTTAACAAAGGAGCTAAACATGCTTGACTCAGTACTTTCCTGGGACCTGCTCAGATCTCACTTCCTTTGGTTGGGATGACACTCTGGTTAGCTGGCTGGTAGGCTGCTGTTGGCCAGCCGTGTAGGTAGTTGGGTGACATGTTATCAAGACCAATTGGCTGCAGAGCTAAAGTCATGTTCTCCTTTTGGTGTTACCAGTAAAAAAGCAAATATTAAATTTCTATTTGTTTTATCTCTTTACTCAGTTTTAGAATGGGAGTGACAAAAAAAAAAAAAAGTGTTATTGGCTCCCTAAGATCTTGGTGCACTGGCTTTGGGAAAAAAAAAAAAATAAGAGCTGGCATTGGAAACCAGAATAACATGAAGAGATCTAGGTGTCTGGGGCAGTTCAGATAGGAAACTTTAGAACTTAATTTCTTACTGTGGGTCATGTAAGTTTTTAATATGATATCTGGTTCTTAACTGATGCCAGGCAGGCCCTAGTTCTGTGGCTAATCTGTTCAGAAATAATTTTAGTCTAACAGGATGTGTAGGAAATGGACTAGGTTTATCAAGAAAGTCATTTATTTTCAGTAGTCATTGATGGTTAGAAAATCAGCTGCAAACAGCTAAATTTCCTGAGCTAGGAGCAACCCACTCCAGTGTTCTTGCCTGGAGAATCCCAAAGATGGGGGAGCCTGGTGGGCTGCCATCTATGGGGTCGCAGAGAGTCGGACACAACTGAAGTGACTTAGCAGCAGCAGCAGCAGCAGCAGGAGTTTTGTGCCAGACATAAGTAGATGGTTGCCTTATTCAGTTATTCTCATGTTGTTTTTGAACTATATTCATGGCCAAGAGAGGAAATGTCACCATCTTTACAGATTACTGTTCCTTTTAACCTCTTGGGTTCATGTGGTTTAGTCTGTTGAGTCCTGCTGTCAACCGTGGTCCCAAGTAAGGTTTAGAATTGATAGTCACATATACCCAGATCATAGCTTTAGTTTTCAGAGATCCAGACTTTGTCTTTTTTCATGGAAGGATAGTAGGTTGTTTTTTTTTTTTTTTTTTTTAACAAAGTAAGCAACTGAAAGATGGGTGGTGACCTATATTTAGGTAACACACCTCTTTGTAACTGAGGCATAGCAACAACTCGAATTTACTGCAAATCCAAAAACCAAAGAGCCGTGTCTTGTGTACTGTCTGCCTAGAAATTGTGTTTGCTCAGAATATTCAGAAGAAAGTGGAATAGTTTGGAAAATATGCTTCAATCTTACTATCAAAAGATGAGCAGAGTGTGAATAAAAGCAAAATAAGAGAATGCAGGTCAATTAAACTGGTAGAAGATCTTAGAGGATAGGAAAACAGAATTGGAAAGAAATGAAGTTGGGTCCCTAAAGCTCTTCGAGGGAGGGTGCAAGAAAGGGGGCTTTTTGGTTATGACTCCCCTGGATTCGGTAACTGGGCTGCAAGAAAATGTAACAGAGTCGGAGAGTCAAAAGCTCAGAGAATAAATTCATGTTCCCTTACCTGCCCCCTTCCCAAGAGCACACATTCAACTCAGTTGTTGGGAAAATGCTCTCTTAAATTGTTTCTGAATTGCTTTTGGAGATTCTGTCACTTGAAAAATGGGACTGTTATGTGTGTATGTGTACTCAGTCGTGTCTGACTCTCTGCGACCCCATGGACCCCTCCAGGCTTCTCTGTACAAGGATTCTCCAGACAGGAGTACTGGAGTGGGTTGCCATTTCCTCCTCCAGGGAATCTTCCCCACCCAGGGATCGAATTCCCATCTCTTGTGTCTCCTGCATTGGCAGGCAGATTCTTCCCTGCACCATCTGAAGCCCTGGAACTGTAATATCAAGTAGTAACAGAAGTTTGGATAGATTTGAAAGGGAAAGATTAGTATAGGACAGTTCAAGTACTGTTAACTGAATGGCAAGGTAACAGTTGTTAGGGAGGGATCCTTGTGCCCAGAGGGAACATCAGAAGAAATTTAAGCAATTAGGACTTTAAGGGGAAGTGCTAGAAGATGAAACATACTAATGGACGTCAGGGAGATGGAGCCCAAGCCTGGAAGCTTCATCTTTTGCGTGGATCCTTCAACTTAGAGGTGAAGAACGACAAAAATAGTATGCCCAATGGCTGTTTTTGATGGACGCGGAAATCACTCTTTCTCCCAATATTGGAGATTGCACACAAGAAAAGGTGTAGAGAAATAAGTTAGAAAATACGAAATTTGGGCCAAAAAGCAAAGAACAAATAAAATAAAGGACGGCATCAAATTTCAGCCTAAGTTCCAGGCTAATAATGTGTGTAAAGGAGAGGAACTAATTTAAGAATCAGAGTAAATTGTTGAAAACTCAAGCTGAGCCTTTCTGAAAGAATGAGGGGAAACCATGGAGGGAAAGGAAAAACTGAAAGCATATCCCACTACTTGGGGCCTGGGGATGGGACATGGGGTGGGGAGTATACATAGGTCGTGAGGAGCACGTGATGGAGGTATTGGTCCTAGAACTCTAGAGGCACAGGCTTCAGAAGTAACTGCAGCCCCTTCCACTTTGGAATCTCTGAGTGATTCTCCAGCTGAAATGATGGAGGCAGGAAGGAGAAATCTAGACTCAGCAGGTGTTAACCACTTAACCTCGACTGTACGTGCACATCACATGGGGAATTTTTTTTATAGTTGACTTTTTTCTCTTTATTAAAAATTTTTAATTGGAGAATAATTGCTTTACAGTGCTGTGGTAGTCTCTGTCATACATCAATATGAATCAGTCATATATGTCCCCTCCCTTATGAGCCTCCCCCACCCCATATTCCATATTCCACTCCTCCACATAGGGAATTTTTTTTTTTTTTAGTTATGATGCCCAGACTAGTTAAATCAGAATCTTGGGGCTCAGTATTTTTTATGGCTCTCCTGGCCAGTCCAACTGCTGTCTTAAGGGCAGTTTCACTGGCCTAGGCAACTCCTTGGTGAGAGGCAGTGACAGCAGCCCCTGTAGTACAGGACTAAAAATACCTGCTCCAAAGAAGTGGGGGAGGTTGAATCACTAAAGAGATCACTTTCGTTTCAGCACTGGGGTGCCAGAAAACAGTCTTAAAGGGGAAATAGAAATGAAGTTTTTAAGATATGCTGGATGGTAAAGAAAGGTACCTGGATAAAACTGGTACCTGGGCTTCCACTCTTTCAAATTTCTGCACTTCTTGAGAAAGACTGGAGTGTCGCCAGTGCTCCTGTCAGAGGGTGACAGTGCGCACAGGTAGATTTACCCTTTAGCGGGATGTGAGGAATATCCTCTTACTGGGAGATTATTCTCATTTTGGGAGATTTTGTTCAAAATTGAGTTCACAGATCTAAGGAAGCGGAAAGAGATTTTCAGTGTTTCAGATTTTTCTTTTTTTTCCCCTCTGATATGGTCTTTGGCTGATCTGTAACAAATATGTTATAGCAACACATTTTTGCCTGGGACAGTGCTCTGGGAGTTGGCTTGGGCTTTGTGTTTTAATTTTTATTTTATAATGAAATAACTGAAAGATAGAAGCATTCTTTCCACTATTTTCCCTTCTGGGGAATGAGGAGGAAATTCTCTCCCCTTTATAGGAATTGGATGAAATTGTTACCTTCCAATATTGATGTCTACACAGAGATTGTTGTTTTCCCAAAAACAAATTCTTCTATTCCCTTCATCAGAACTGTGTATATTTTCAACCTAGAATTTTAATGGTTGTACTCATTAACATGGTTTGAAAATTTGTATCCTTCCTTTACTCTCATTGTAAAAGTGTTTCAGGACAGAAAGAATAAAATGTGCAACAGAGCTACTTTTAAAAAGGGAGTATCATTCATTTTTTTGGCCTGCAAGGTCAGAATTTTTTCCATCTTTATTACTCTTTCTTAACAAGACACAATTTGAACTTTTTAGGTAGCACAAAAAAATTAATTACATTGCCTTTTAAAAGAAGTATCATAATGAAACCTTTTACAGAATTATTTATCAATTAGTCATAGTGATGCAACTATATGCTGTGGAGGAAAGAAGTTCTGTTCATGAGGAGTTTTCACTGGAGTTGAGACAATATCACCCAGGAATTAAAAGGGTGCTTCTGATGCTGGGAGGGATTGGGGGCAGGAGGAGAAGGGGACGACAGAGGATGAGATGGCTGGACGGCATCACTGACTCAATGGACGTGAGTCTGAGTGAACTCCGGGAGTTGGTGATGGATAGGGAGGCCTGGCGTGCTGCGATTCATGGGGTCGCAAAGAGTCAGACACGACTGAGCGACTGAACTGAACTGAACAACAATTTAATCATTTAGAAGCTCAGTCAGCAGGAAGCTAAAGCTTCTCAAAACCATACTTCTTTAAACTCTCGGAATGAAAAAAGTTTCTCCTGGTGGTACTTTCTGTAGTTGAGGTATTCCCCCCAAAATATTATGTGCAAATTGAATATTTTGAAAACGTTCTCAGTTGTTTTAAGAGCTCACTGTTTAAAGCACTGCGGATGAATCCTTTACTAAAAAAATACTCACTTTAAATGGACTATTAGTAAATCTGGATTTTTATGCTTTTATGTTTAAACAAATCATGGCTCTAGGATCTGAGGTATGTATTTATTTAAAGGTATGAACTATTAATTATAACTTAACCTGACTTTAAAGGTATCACTGTTTCTTGAGAATTACAGGGTTTGAAGCCATGCAACACTTAAGTCAGTGACCCTGATGCTTCAGACTGTTTGAACCTTATATTGTGGGTTCGTGTTTCTTTACCTTCTCTTTTCCCGGTATTTAACATAACATACTGCTTCTGGGGGGCTTCTCAAGTGGCCCTAGTGGTGGAAAC
The DNA here is from genome assembly GCF_000754665.1 of Bison bison bison. Taxonomy (NCBI): domain Eukaryota; kingdom Metazoa; phylum Chordata; class Mammalia; order Artiodactyla; family Bovidae; genus Bison; species Bison bison. The sequence continues at coordinate 6,980,051 of NW_011494732.1, read as the reverse complement.
CTGCCTGCCAATACAGGAGGCGGTTCAATCCCTGGGTCAGGAAGATCCCCCCAGAGAAGGGAATGGCAACCCATTCCAGTATTCTTGCCTGGAGAATCCCAAGGACTGGCAGGGTACAGTCCATGGGGTCACAAAGAGCCAGACACAGCTGAGCACTTGAGCGCACACACATACTACTTCTGGGTAGTAGCAAGAATGGCGTGATCCTTCTATAACATTCCAAGTAACCTTTTAAGATTGTTTATAAAAAAAGTTTTTTAAGAGCTCACTGGACAAACAGTAAATGTTTGACAGAGTTAGATAATGAAGGGAACAGTGTACTGTTGTCGTATTTTGCCCTTTTAACTAGTAAGACCTCACCTACCTGGAATTCCATTACTTATCACAGTATCTAGAGTCTAGAATGTGCTTAAGAATCAGGACAAGGGGCAAGAGCTCACTGGTTCCTAACACTGTAGCTTTTTGTTTTTAGCATGGGAAAATGCCTAAAGCCCTCACTGAAAATATATTTTTATATACACTCCTAACAAGCTTGGTTATCAGGTTTCTGAGTACAGTAAAAAAAAAAAAAAAAAAAAAGAAGTTGCTAGAGGTAGCTATAGTGATAGCAGTGATGATTCACAGAAAGGGAAGAAATGGGAGAAAACATAAAAGGCAGCATATTAGTTTCAAGCCACTCAGTGGTATAGCAAATAGCCCTTAGACCTCATAACATCATTAGGGTTATCAAGTCATCAAAAATTGTGTTCAGTATTCTGTTTGCTTATAAAGAGTTTCCTTAATTTTAAATTAATATATATATTCTTTTTAAAAAATATGTATTTGGCTGTGTTTGGTCCTGGTTGTAATAAGTGGGATGTTCATTGCGGCATCCTGGCTCTCTAGTTGTGACGTACAGGCTCTGGAGAGCTCTGTGACGGGCTTCGTTGGCCCGTGTCATGTGGGATCTTAGTTCCCCGACAAGGGATCAAACCTGCGTCCCCTGCACTGCAGGGTAGATTCTTAACCATTGGACCACCATGGAAGTCCCTAATATTTTCTTTATAAAGATTTGGAAAGCAGGGGAAAACTCCAGAAAACAAATTATATGAGATCTACATGAAAACCTAGAGAGCGCCTCAGTTGGCATTTTGATGTTTTCCCAGTCATTTTTAAAAAACCAAAAAAGTATTCATATGGCATAGTTTATTATGTCCAGTTACAAATGAGAGGACTGAAGTTTCTAATTTGAATTTATATTCTTTCTGCTAAATGATAGGAAAAACTGCTTCAGCCTATAGAACAGTGCTATCTGTAGTCACCAGTCTTTAAGGTTGCCAGGTAGCATACAAGACACTTAATTAAATTTGAATTTTAGATAAAGAACAATTTGGGGGGATAAGCATAAACCCCAAATATCACACAGTAGGTACTTCTGTCCAGTCTTTTTTTTTTCTGTGTTGTATGCACATACATCTCTAAGCATTTATGTGTGGGTTTTTTTTTTTTTTAATGAAATTGGGTTCATGTTGTATCTTCTCCTTTAGTTAACAGTGTATCATGAGTATCCCCAAAGCCAAATATTCTTTGTAAATACCAGAATATTACCCACTGTCAAATAGCTTAAAATTTTGATGCTAAAAAGACAATCTAGATGGGACTTCCTTGGTGATCCAGTAATTAAGACTCTATGCTTCCACTGCAGGAGGTACCAGTTCAATCCCTGGTCAGGGAAGTAGAATCCCACAGGCCAGGCAGTGTGGCCAAAAAAAAACCCCTCACAATCTCAAAATTATTTAGGGCAAACATGCTTCTGCAGAATGGCATTCCTTAAGAATCCAAAAGAGCACAGGTTCCACTCAGCTTTAAACTGATGCCTGTTTTTGTTCCTTTTCAGGCGGGTGCTACGTCTATGTGGGCTTCGTGCTGTGGGCTACTGAACGAAGTCATGGGGACTGGAGCTGTCAGGGGCCAGCAATCTGGATTTGCAGGAGGCACTGGTCCATTCAGATTTACACCGAATTCTGATTTTTCTGCTTACCCACCAGCATCTGCAGAAGGGCCTAATATAGTTTGCAAAGCCTGTGGACTTTCATTTTCAGTCTTTAGAAAGAAGGTGAGTTGCATGAAATGTTATATATTAAAAACTTATGTGTCAGAATTCTCAACTGTATGTTATTTTGAATACTTTCTTCATTTCTTCTTATACATGTCAAAAACTTAGTCCTAATAATCATTTCCCATTTGGAAAAGTACTAAGTTGAAGGGGCTGTGTATCATTGTCAGTTTTGCTGACTAGACACTATTATTTCTCACGATGCTCAGCCATCCTTTCTCTTGGACTCTGACTTTGTTTATCCACTTTGATTCTTCCTGATGCTGCTTATATTCTGAAGCAAAAGATTTAATTAGTCAACAGTCTGTTCAGAGATGATTTACTATAGCTCTGACCTCAAGTTTCAAAAAATGTGTCCCTACCCATATGAACTCAAGTGAAGAAGTGAGTATATTAATATTGACTATTGTTTAAAGATTCAACATACCACACTTGGGCTAAAACAGTTGTTTTTTTTAGGACAGAAAGTCATTCTTTCTGAGAACCATCATATTGGTAGGTCATCTCCCAGTCTGTCAGTTCAGTCCTTAAAATACTTAAGAAACAAGGTGTGAGCTAGGGTTGGTATTCCGAACCCCAAGAGGAAATGACCACATCTTAGTATCTTTAAGCTTTGCTCATGAAATGGCTTTGATTGTGATTTAAGGTTCTACAAAGAATAGCAAGGAGAGAAGAAAGCCTTCCTCAGCAATCAATGCAAAAAATAGAGGAAAACAACAGAATGGGAAAGACTAGAGATCTCTTCAAGAAAATTAGAGATAACAAGGGAACATTTCATGCAAAGATGGGCTCGATACAGGACAGAAATGGTATGGACATAACAGAAGCAGAAGATATTAAGAAGAGGTGGCAAGAATACACAGAAGAACTGTACAAAAAAGATCTTCACGACCCAGATAATCACGATGGTGTGATCATTCACCCAGAGCCAGACATCCTGGAATGTGAAGTCAAGTGGGCCTTAGAAAGCATCACTACGAACAAAGTAGTGGAGGTGATGGAATTCCAGTTGAGCTATTTGAAATCCTGGAAGATGATGCTGTGAAAGTGCTGCACTCAGTATGCCAGCAAATGTGGAAAACTCAGCAGTGTCCACAGGACTGGAAAAGGTCAGTTTTCATTCTAATCCCAAAGAAAGGCAATGCCAAAGAATGCTCAAACTACTGCACAATTGCACGCATCTCACACGCTAGTAAAG
>NW_011494732.1:6969157-6976658 GCF_000754665.1 Bison bison bison | reverse complement strand
AAGAGAGTTCCAGAAACACATCTATTTCTGCTTTATTGACTATGCCAAAGCCTTTGACTGTGTAGATCACAATAAACTGTGGAAAATTCTGAAAGAGATGGGAATACCAGACCACCTGACCTGCCTCTTGAGAAACCTGTATGCAGGTCGGAAAGCAACAGTTAGAACTGGACATGGAACAACAGACTGGTTCCAAATAGGAAAAGGAGTATGTCAAGGCTGTATATTGTCACCCTGCTTATTTAACTTATATGCAGAGTACATCATGAGAAACGCTGTTGGAAGAAGTACAAGCTGGCATGAAGATTGCTGGGAGAAATACCAATAACCTCAGATATGCAGATGACACGACCCTTATGGCAGAAAGTGAAGAGGAACTAAAAAGCCTATTGATGAAAGTGAAAGTGGAGAGTGAAAAAGTTGGCTTAAAGCTCAACATTCAGAAAGCTAAGATCATGGCATCTGGTCCCATCACTTCATGGCAGATAGATGGGGAAACAGTGGAAACAGTGTCAGACTTTATTTTGGGGGGCTCCAAAATCACTGCAGATGGTGATTGCAACCATGAAATTAAAAGATGCTTACTCCTTGGAAGGAAAGTTATGACCAACTTAGATAGCATATTGAAAAGGAGAGATGCTACTTTACCAATAAAGGTCCGTCTAGTCAAGGCTATGGCTTTTCCAGTGGTCATGTATGGATGTGAGAGTTGGACTGTGAAGAAAGCTGAGCACTGAAGAATTGATGCTTTTGAACTGTGGTGTTGGAGAAGACTCTTGAGAGTCCCTTGGACTGCAAGGAGATCTAACCAGTCCATCCTAAAGGAGATCAGTACTGGGTGTTCATTGGAGGGACTGATGCTAAAGCTGAAACTCCAATATTTTGGCCACCTCATGCAAAGAGTTGACTCATTGGAAAAGACCCTGATGCTGGGAGGAATTGGGGGCAGGAGGAGAAGGGGACGACAGAGGATGAGATGGCTGGATGGCATCACCGACTCGATGGACATGAGTTTGAGTGAACTCTGGGAGTTGGTGATGGACAGGGAGGCCTGGCATGCTGGGATTCATGGGGTCGCAAAGAGTCGGACACGACTGAGCGAATGAACTGAACTGAGGGTACAGATATTGTAAAGTGGTGTACTCTGTTTGCTTGGCTTGATGTTGAGAGATCAGTTGTCTTTCTCTTTTCCTCTCTGTGTTAGGCTTTCCCCTCTTCTCTTTACTTATTTTTTATTTTATATTGGATATAGTTGATTAACAGCATTGTGTTTGTTTAATGTGTACAGCCCCCCTTCTCTTTAAACCAGGAAATTTTCACAGGAAAAGAGCAGGAAGAGTTTGTGCTTGTGCTTTTCTGCTCCATGTGGTTCAAGTCAGCTCTGCTTTGCTAATTACATGTTTGCACCCATGGGTGGAAAAGGTTTTAATTCATTAACACAATAGTTATATTTTTTAAAGGGCTATATTTGTACTTCAGTGAATCCAGACTGCCTCAGCAACGACTGTTTTGATTTTCACAGCTTTGAGAACATGAAACGCCCATGGGTCTGGTGCCATAGGGGGCTTCATAAAAGCTAAAATTTAATTTTAATAGAAGACAAAAGGAAAACTAGGGCTTTTGCAGTGGCTTATGTCTGGCTGTCATTAAATGCTTCTTTTCTCTCTGTCTCTTCAGCATGTATGTTGTGACTGCAAGAAAGATTTTTGCTCCGTGTGTTCAGTCTTACAAGAAAATCTCCGTAGATGTTCCACTTGTCACTTATTACAAGAGACAGCCTTTCAGCGCCCTCAGTTAATGCGACTGAAAGTGAAGGATCTCCGACAGTATCTCATCCTTCGAAACATACCGATCGATACCTGTCGGGAGAAAGAAGACTTGGTGGACCTGGTCCTGTGCCACCATCGGCTGGGCTCTGAGGATGACTTGGACACGAGCAGTCTCAATTCCTCAAGGTCCCAGACTTCTAGCTTTTTTACACACTCATTTTTTTCAAACTATACAGCCCCGTCTGCTACCGCATCTTCGTTTCAGGGAGAGCTTATGGGTGGAGACCGGACCTTAGGATCTGGAGCGCTGGCACAGGTACGAGGGTACAGTTACCCCAAGGGCCTGGCACATCATCCGCTCTTGGCCAGTGTGGTGGGGCCTTCAGGGCTGATGGCTCCTTGCTGAGGCGAGGTTCCACACTTTGCTGAACTCTGTGCCTGCTGGCTCCCCTAGTGTGAAGCTCTGCACTTGGGTGCTGTACAAAGGGTCTGAAAAGAGCTCATCAGTCTCTTGACCTTAGTTATCCCAGTTTCCTTAAATCCTATAGTTAAATACTAGCTGTTGAAATAATGGCCATGAAACGTAGCACATAAATGTTTACAGGATGTAAACATTTTTACTGTTTGTGTTTACTATTAAAACTAGTAAAAATGTTTACTATTTGTGTGTCAATGACCATGGAAACTATAAGGTAACCTAATGCCCAGTTGTCTTGCTACAGTAAAGTTGTGCTCATCTAGATATTGGGAAAGAGCCATCTGAATTAGCAACACGATACGGTTATTTACTCATTTCAAAGAAATGCCAGTGCAGAATGTTGTCCCAGTGAGGTCCTTGGGCATTCTGATGGAATAACGTGCAAGGGCTTGTAATTAATACCCAATTTGTATATATGAATGATTCTAAAATGCTGAAAGAATTGTTTTGAACATTTATCTCCGAGTTTAATTTTCTCCTCTGAGGAAAAAGATTAGAAGCAGAGGGAAATGTGGTCTAGTTGCTTTCTAAATAGTCATAAATTAAATAAGCCCAAGCTAGGCATTTTATTGTTTTGTCAAATGGCAGCTGGCACAATTATGATGCAAACAGAAGATGCATGTGTCTGACCTTCGTGTCACTTTGGGGTATATGACACCACTCAGGAGGTGTGGGTTTTGGGTATTACAATATGGTGCTTATGAACTACTAGGATAGAATACTTGAAATTGAAAATTGACATAGGCTTTCTGTTCTCCCTAAAGAAAAAAGTATCTGATGGTTGAGGAACTTCTAAAAACTAGAAATAGCATCCACCATCAGTGAATTATTCTAGAAAGCTTTGCTTGGAATTAGAATGGCTAAGTATGAGATAGTAAGACTGAGATCTTTGAAATCAAATAGCCCTGACACTAGGGCTGATCTTAGAGCTTTAGTTTCTACCTGTATCTTAGAGGCTCCAGTTAAACTAGCCATGTGCAGGTCCTTTATCAGGACACAGTGCAATTTCATACACTGTTGGCTTTGGTATCCTGTGATGGGCCCTTCTTAACTCCTTGGGGAGTTAATATTTCTGGTTAGACTTTTACAGATTCACACTCTTATAGGAATTTGACTTGTGAGATAACTATGGAAGGTTAGTTGTTTAGAGAATCATGTGGGGCCCAACTTTTTGGGAGGGGCAGCGGCTCTCAGGACCCTGGGAAGGTGTGGAGTATACCAGGTGTTGGGGTCATTCTTAGGGAGGATGGCTGGACGGGTTTTCTCCAGTGATAAATACGGGTTGATATTGCTAGGAAAAGTCCTGGCCTAATATCCATTATGTGTGTAGGAGCCCAGTGAAATAGCTTCAGCAAACACAGAAGACGATGAAGATGATGATGACGACGACGACGATGACGACGACGATGATGAAGAAAACTTGGAGGACCAGGTGAGACTGCCTGTGTAATTTGATTTTCTTGACATGTCTTCACCCTGGTAGGGAAAATACCCATGTGGACTTCCGCTAGATTAGCATAGGTTGTTGCTTCAAGTTTGAACGCAGCACAGCATATAAGACACAAGGACTCGTGAGAAGCCTGGGTCGAATCTCCAGGACCAGTGATGCCTGTAGGGTGAATGTGGTATGCTGTTTTCCTTGCTGAATTTGCAGGAACAGAGGTAATGGATGCACTCTGTGATTTCAGACGCCTGGCCTCACCAAGAAGAGAGTGAGAGCTTCTCTGTCCGACCTGTCAAGCCTTGAGGACGTGGAGGGGATGAGCGTGCGCCAGCTGAAGGAGATCCTGGCTCGGAATTTCGTCAACTATTCTGGCTGCTGTGAAAAATGGGAGCTAGTAGAGAAAGTAAACCGGTTATACAAAGAGAATGAAGAAAACCAAAAGTCATGTAGGTTTATTTTTCCTTTTTTTTTTTTGTCCTTAGAGTAGCCTTCTTTAGGCTTTTTAAAACAGGGCTGTGTCTGTCACAATGAAGTCCAATTTATTTTTGAGAAAACTGTCCTTTGATTGAGTGTGAATTAGTCATATGAAGCTGTTTATAGATCTTTTAAGCAGTAGGTTCATTATGTAATATTGGCTTTGAGATCACCATTGCTTCACCATTGCTGGTGAGTCAGGTAATCATTTGTTCAGTCTGTTTTTTCTTTCCATAATGAAATTCCTTGGATCTATAAAAAGGCTTCTTTTCTCACTTACCTGTCTTGCAAGCTGGTACTTAGGATTTAAAAGCTATAACTGAGATCATCAGTGGGGAAAAAAACTCCCTAGAGCCAAGATATTAAGTAGTTCTTAGCATCAGTATTAGTAGGTTTCTGTGTAAGTCGTGAAAAGCTGAGGTTAAGAACTTCTAAACTACATACTGATGGAGCGTGGAGCAGAAATCCTCAGCCAGTAAAGGGCCAGGGCCACAGAGCATTTATAGGCAAGAGAAAAGAATTTAGTGGTGTTCAGACTGACAAATATTATGTTCTAATCTCAAAAACAGTCCTCCTATTAACTTTTATCATCTTGAATTTTTTTCTCTAAAAGCTGGTTATAACACAGGGTTGGTTGATAAACAGGTCTATGCCCAGAATAGGCAGAAAGCCTTTTGGCACACCTGTTTCTAAGATGATGCCACAATAGTAGACACAGGCATCTTAGTCACTGGAGCCTTTAGAGGCTCATGTGTCATCTTATTCCATGCATGCTTTCTACCCACTTTCCACTAATGGTGTGGGCCGAGAACTAGGACCTCAAAAATCTCTTGACATGGCAGTGTTTATTTCTCTTAAATCCAGAGACTACTGGCCCTTCGAGCTTGGATTCCTGCTTGGTTTTTCTAACCTTCTTCATGATTCCCATTGAGTCCTTCTGTGACCTGTAGAAGGGGAAACCTCACTGTCCAAAGCTTTGTGGCCAAATCTCAGGCTGTCATGAACTTTTTAAACTCATTCCACACCTTTCTTGTTCAGAACCAGAAGGTGCCTTTTGGATAGATACACCCCAACAGTACTATCATAGCCAGAAACAGATGAATTTCAAGATGATTCCAAGCCTTAGGGGGTGCCTTCCCCCAACATCAGGCAACTTGATGTATGATGGTTTAATAAACTTTCCTCATGCTCCTCCTCCAGAGATGAGGCTCTGGAGTCTGTGACTTTCCCAAGGCCACATAGTTGGGCTGGAAATTCCAATCATGTTCTGACTCTAAGGCTCCTGTATCAGCCAGCCTGGGGTTTCTTCATTTTTATTTACAGAAGCAAACCATCATTATCACAAAAATCTTGTATTATGTACAGATATAAAATAGAATCAGGGGTCCCCAGGTGGCTCAGTGGTAAAGAATCTGCCTGCTAATGCAGGAGACACTAGTTTGATTCCTGGGTCGGGAAGATCCCCTGGAGGAGGAGGTGGCAACCAACTCCAGTATTCTTGCCTAGAGAATCCCTCGGATAGAGGAACTTGGTGGGCTACAGTCCTCAGGGTCACAAAAGAGTCAGATACAATTTAGCAGCTAAACAACAGCAACATAAAACAGAATTAAATAGCTAACATTTGCTAGGCACATCCTCCCTGGCCCTCAGCTTAGCATTTCTCATTTATTCTTCACACAACCCTACGAAGCGTCCTTATTGTCATTTCCAGGGGAAGGAAGCGAGGTGCAGAGAAGTGGGGACTGCTTCTCACAGTGGGGTCGCTGGGTCCCTCCGTGGCCGTGCCCGCCACCCCAGCCCTCTGTTGCCTTTCAGATGGTGAGCGGCTGCAGCTGCAGGACGAGGAGGACGACAGCCTGTGCCGAATCTGCATGGACGCCGTCATCGACTGCGTCTTGCTCGAGTGCGGGCACATGGTCACCTGCACCAAGTGCGGCAAGCGCATGAGCGAGTGTCCCATCTGCCGGCAGTACGTGGTGCGCGCTGTGCATGTGTTCAAGTCCTGAAGCCCAGCCCTCGTGCTGAGCTCGATCCTAGACATTTCCATGCACAGAGGGGACTGGACACTTCCTGTTCGAAAGCTGAAGCTATTTTTAAAAAATTATTTTCACTCCTAACTGGGGACGGGAAAGATTCATCCTGAGTCGCGGCCACACTGGTCCATGCTGTATGCCCGTCAGCCTGAGCACGGGCTGTTTCCCAGGTTCTGCTGGGCTCCCTCACAACGCCTCTGATCACTCCTCGCTCAAGTGGACTGCTTATGGCATCAGCTACTGCTCTCTTTGCAGGACATTTCTCTTGTTCTCTTGTTTCTCCTTCGTCCTATTTTTAACTCAGATGTTTGAAACTTCTGTTCTCTTAGGATGAGATCACTGTCTGCAAATGGCTGACATGGTACACACTGAGCAGTGGCACTTCTGAATGTTCATTTTATTAGTCATGTATATTTTAAATGCTACTATTTGATGAATGTAAGTTTCCACATTGTTGCTCTTTCTGCGTTTCAACATCATTGGGAACAACTGACATTCTATAGTCAACTGCCAGGGCCTTAGACTAAACATGTCCATTTTTGTTCAGGTACAGCTTTTTCTAGCAAGGGCTGCATCTAGCTTCCTTCATTAGAGAAGTGTGTGTGTTGAATTCTTTATTAACGTGTAATCAGTTTACACTGTTTTGTATAGTGAAAGTGTATTTTCAGTGCTACCCACTAGCTAATTTGAACTTTAGGAATAAAATTAGATTTTAAGAAATGTTTTTATGGACACTTTTCCTGGTCAGTTCCTAATTCACTTGGGTGCAGCATGAATGGGTGTCCACACCTGGTCCCAGCACCTCCTTCAGGAGAGCAAGGAGCACCTTCAAAGACGTTGCCCCCATCTACCCTTGGCTGCTGACTTAATGGTAAGTTTAACTACATTTTCACCGTTTACCGTGACCAGGTGTTGTGCCAGATGCTTTGTGGTTATCTCCAAATATATATTACCTCATGTCACAGATGGGGAACTCAAGTCTCTGAGAAATTAAAAATCTTGTCTAAAGTCTGTTAAAAAGTCACCACAAGGAATTCCCTGGAGTTCCGGTGGTTAAGACTCTGTGCTCTCATTGCCGAGGGTTGGGTTCAATTCCTGATCGGGGAGCTAAGATCCTGTGAGTCATATGGTGAGGCCAAAGAAAAAGTTTTTTAATAAAATAAGCCCCCACCTAAGAATTTGAACCTAGCTCTAATGTTTTTTCTTAACTCCTCTAATGCCTGAGATGATAAACCTGAGACACTAACTTATGCAAAAAAGGATCTTAGGATATTAATGATGTGAAATCTCTTTTCTTTTAGAT
>NW_011494732.1:6957272-6969057 GCF_000754665.1 Bison bison bison | reverse complement strand
TAATTCTGATCATGGTGGTTGAGTTGAGACCAACTGTGGATTCACTCCCACTGCTTGTGAGGAGGTATGTTTTTGGGAAACTACATAACTCCTTGGGTGAGTCCTGTGGGTTTCTTATCTTTTGACTCTGTGCAGTGGGTAGGACATGCCTTCAGGTGCTCAGGATCCAGAAGTCAATGGACAAGACCTGAAAATTACAGCAAAGGAGGTAAATAGTCTTCCCCTCTGTGCTTAAGGCCGGAAGTTTGGCTAGCTATGAAATACAGTTACCTTTCTATGTTTTCTGATAGTGAGGGTCAAAGCATGTAAACCAAGGCTTGTGGATACTCTCCAAACCTCTTCTCTTGTGTTTGCCTGAAGACCCAAAGCTCAGCCCCTGCTGAAGCTGTAGGTGCACTTAATCTATACTTCTAGTCAGACAGTGAACTCCAGAAATTCAACATTACCCACAAATCACCAATTTGGTGGAGGGGTCTTAAAATCCAGGCTAGCAGGTGAGATAGTAAACACACCTAAATAGAAGCCAGGCAGCAGGTATTGGTGTATCTGAAGTTAAATTAGAAAATTGTGATTTGTTTGCTCATAGTCTCAGCTGAAAACAGCTTATTTACTGTTTTCTCTTGGACTTATATATAGTATCAGGTGCTTGTTTTAGCAGTGAACAAAAACTCCTAGTGGTGGATCTTCATAGGCAGCATTTTCAAACAACCTTGGCTTAGTAAGAAGCAAACACATTTTCAGCCCAGTAGGTTGGAATTATAAGGTACTAATTTATTTGGCAGAGGGCAAACATGTCTCTCTGGAACCTGCATTTTCTAGTTGCATGCCATGTCTCTACTTCTGAATAGGTAACCTGTCATATGGATCCATAAGGGAATAAGTGACATCTCTTTACCCTCACGGTACGGAATGATGTCGTTCGATGGGCCATGGTATCTCCCTTTGTCAAGGTCAGCAGGAAGGACCTTGAGGGAGGGTTGGAGCCTCTCCTTTTCCTGGGTTAAGATGTGGTCTTACCCAGGAACTGCTCCGTATGGTTTATGTGCCTTCTATTACTTCATCAGATACAGTATTTGGGCTCAGAATAGCTGTTTGCAAGCATCTAGCTTGGCCCAGCCTCATCTAAAGCTCATTTTGTAAGGAATAGGTCTGTACTGGGATATACCAAGTACCTTCACATAATGCACCTTCAAGTTGTGAACATGTGTTCCCATGTCGTCGTGTGAGTTCACATACCTGGCGTACATTGTCATGTGCTGCATCTTCTATAAGTGCTTTTGTGTACTCACAATACTGTAGAGAATACGGTGTTTACTTCAAGCCCAGGATGTCTGGAAGCAAGTGTAAAAGCAGCAGTGATGTAGCTGGTACTGTGCTTAAAGTCTGTACTAGAAGATGAGACATGTTTGTGTTTTTTATGTATTTGTGTCCAAAATATTATAAACCTATACAGTTCAATATATCTGATTGGATTAGTTGGGTATCTAGGCTAACTTTGTTGGACTACAGAAAAAATTGAACTTAGGAATGTGCTCTCAGAACAGAACTTGTTTGTGTGTAGGGGACTTACTATATAATCTTAACTGGATTGTTTGGTACACCTGGGGGATGGTAATCTGTGACCAGCGCACTACAAACGTGACCGGGAAACGCTCAGTTTCTAATGCCGAGATTCTACCTGGAAATGACTGTCACCCTTCAGCAGTTCTCAAGAAAGAAGATGCCTTTACTGGACATCAGGGTCACTCTTACTCAGAGGTTCGCAGCACTCAGGCTGCCAAGAAAACAGCAACTTGACCTCTGGTATGGGTGCTCCACAATGAGTGATCAGGCTTGTAAAGGTAAGCCACATTTTTATAAATAAACCATCATGTGTTAAACTAATCTTACTTCTGTCAGATGCATCCCCTGAGTTAAATTCCAGGGTGGAACAGCTTCAGATGTCTCCAGTTTGAGTCAGAAAGGATCTCTGGATTTAAATGAATAGGAGGCAGAGACCTAGACGGGACCTAAAACCATTTCACCATGGAAAAAAAAAAAAAAAGGACTGGGGGTGGTGGTGTGAGTATGAAATGACTATTAGTGGGAAAGGCTGGTCCCATGAGACCCAAGTCTGATAGTGCTGTTGATGACTGAGGAAGGAAGCTGGTCTGTATCTTCAGATGACTAGTTGCCTTTCTGTGATCTCAAGTTGACTTCCCACCTGGGGCAGCTACCTCCTAGCTAAGGGCTTCCAGTCACCCCAGCCCCATGTCACCAGTGCAGGGTGTGGTCTCCTTGAGTTGCCTCCACTGGAAGCTGAGCAAGTAGACCCCCTGTTCCCCCTCTTTGGCAGTGGAAATGCCAAGTGGCTGTGGAAGTTACCTTATACAGGCGAGGTCAGAGGCAACCACACAGGTAAGCCACTCTGCCCCTTAAAGCAGTTCATACCTAATGCTTACATGTGGACGTACCTTATTAGCCACGAACAGCAAGACCTCTTTCTGAAGACGGAAAAACATGTACCAAGGGGCTGCTGCATTTCTCCGGTGACTAAGAAATGATACCTGGTCTGGCTTCAGGATAGCATACACTGGTGTTGAGACTATAGCCTCTGGACCTCCCAGTCAGACTTCCAGTCCGCCCAGAACAAAAACCCTCAAAGTCCAAGAGTGAGTTTTTTTGTACAATTGTTTATACAAATCCAACAAAGGTAAAACGGCATCAGGGAAGGTCTAGGAAAACAACACCTTACGACAGTGGCACTTACGATGCGTAACTTTACAACTGGGCAACAGCCATGGGCTAAACCTCAAGTGTGAGAACTCAGCTCACTTCAAAGGAGAGAAGAAAAGAAAAGGCTGTGGTGGGTCATTTATTCTATTTCTTGACTCACTGTATAAATTAGATCTATGTAGAATATAAGAGCTCATGCTGGAGCAAACCCCTCCTGAGTGCAAAGGCTGAAGTCTGAATTTCAAAATTTTGAGGGGAAAAAAAAAGGTGAATTCTATACAGAGGAAATTTAGCAAAGTGTCTCTCTCACTTTGACTATAATTTACATATATCCACATCATGCTTATGCAATTTCTTGACATACAAAGTAGGCTCTCAACTTCCAGTTAGACATGCTTTTAACTAGAGGTCTTAGCCTGCTTTGCCGGATCTGGGCATGTGTATATGTGTTTGTATGAAGTACAGGGAAAAGTTCTCTCCTACCTTAAGGAAACCAGGAAAGTTGGCAATCTCAAAACAATAAAAACACTGGTATGCATTCAAACCTTGCATAAATAACTTTTAAACAATTTGTACAAAAATAGTTCTGCATAATGTAAGATGTAACAAAACCAAACAAACATGTTGAGACGGCAGATGTGGTGTGTGGTCCACTTTATGTTGACACCAAAACTCCCCAAAGTTGCCAGGAGTAAGGTGTCCGAAACTAAAACACCACCACCCCCCACAAAATTTCCTAAGCTCATGCTTCAGTAAGAGAATGTCGCCCAAGTCCATCCTCCTCTCCAACAGGAATGTCTTCTCGGTAAAGGCCTCCTGAGCAATGGTCCAGAAAGCAGTGCGGTTTTGATTCAGAAAGACCAGAGGAAAGCACCAGGCTCGCTCATCCCCCAAACGGTGGCGGACTGGCTTCTCCCTCGGCGAGACTTGCAAAAGGGAATTGTCTGGGGTTTGTTGTTCCAAGTTCCAAATTGAAAATATTTAAAGGCCCTCATTTTTGTAAAGTCTTTCCCCTTCCCCTGGCGTCTCCCCTCCCCTCCCCTACCCCATATTTACATACTTGTCCTTGGACTAACTCAGTTTTTGCAGGAGTTTTTCTTCCACTTGCCCGAACTGGACACTAACAGACATTTCGGCTATGAACTGCTCGCAGCCTTCCTTGGTAACTTGCTTGCAGTACCTCAGGTCAATGTGACAGATATTCCCACAGCGTTTGAAGAAGGACAGGCACTGGTCAGTCACCTTATTGCAGTCTGGAGGGAAGAGGACACAGGTGAGATGGAGGAGGCGTGGAATTGAGGACACCCCCCTCCCCCAAGCAGCTCTCCTGTTCAGTCTCCTCAGATGGGGCCTGGTTTCCTCTGCCACTTACAAACGTTCATACATGCCTGAAAAACACCACAAGTTCCGAGTGAAATTGCTCAGGCTCTTGTCCCATTTAAGAGTCTTACATGTATACATTCTCACATCAACAGGTCCTGTCCATGTTGTTTTACAGATAAGAGCACATGACACACGAAAACAGCTTGCTTTTCATGCCTTTACTCCTGCTGAGGAACACCTCTCTCTGCACACTCTTGTGTGCTTACCTGCTCATTCCCAGGGAAGAGATGCTTCGGAGTGAGGACACTGTAAGGCCATCCCAGGACCCTCCTGCTCCCCTGGACACTGGCGCTTTACTGCAAGGCCCACATGCTTGGTCCCCTCCATGGAATGTCTACCTCAAACCCATGCAGGAAACCAATGCACCAGAAGTGGCTGGAGAGATTCCATCCACAGAGAGCAAAATCGGAACTCCGAACCCTCAACCGAGTATTTCTATCAATGTGGACTTAGGGTCTGTCATACTCTTTTCTTAGAACTGAACCCTCAGTCAATGAGCTGCAGTGCCAGCTCTCATCCAGCTGAGGCCAAGTCCCTACCCTGAGCCCGGAGATGCCTTCATCTCAGTGGTATTACTGACCTTGGCTTGTCATTGCTAGTATGCATACTTTCATTTGCTCTTGAATTGAATGTTAACAGTAAGGACAAACTGCAGTAACGCACATGAGGCCAGTGCCAGCTCCATATGTCACAGTGCCTCCAGCTTAGGAGGTGGTACAAAGAAGTCACGTCACAGCACCCCACAAGTCATCAAAGAGCACTCTCCTCAGGTCTGCACAACATCCTTGCACAAATGCTCAGTCCTGGATACACATTTCAGACAATGTCAACAAAATCCAATCCTGAACAATGAACTCATGAACTTAGAACAAGTGGTGATGGAAAGCTGAGTGCCTCCCATGCTAGCCAGGCAGATGGCAAAGTGACAAGGATGCTGCCAAAGAGGTGACTTGGAAGAGTAACACCTCAGATTTTCCAGGGGTATCCCCTTACCTCATAATCTCTCAAATATTTGCCCACATAATCTTACTGTAAAAGTCAAGTGAGAAGGATGGTGTATAAACCCTGTAAGGGGAAGAGGTACAAAGCTGGAAGACTCCCCAGAAGAGGGGAGTTCGTCTCTGGGCAAGAGAAAGGCTCTAGACTAGGCAGCACCACTGTGGAAGGCAGGAGGGCCCACTGAAAAATGGGGGTTACAGGGAAATTTACCTGCTGACTGTTGAGACCCCAGACTCCTTTCCTGCCAAACCCTGGACTGAACCCTTCAGTTGGGAGGTCAAGAAAAGTGTCCCTGGGCAACTTTGATCAGCTTAAGAGGATAGATGGATAATGGATAGATGTCAAGTCTGGATTTCCCCAAAGAAACAACCCGTGCTGACTGCCCAATGACATCTACAGTCAATCAGCTCCCACCCTGTCCCAAGAGCAGCCCGTCAGCTGAAGAGAAAACCACATGCTGAAGACAGAACTGAGAGGAGCCCCAGGCAGGCCCACTGACTGCTTCTGAAGGAACGCATGGTCTATGTGGAGAAGAAAATACAACCGCCAGTATCCTCAGGACGGACATCTGGATCCAAGAAACAAGAACAGGCCACTCCCCAAAAGTCCTGAGAACTGTAGCTGTCAAGTTAAAAATACAGGCTAAACCATGTGAGAACTGCCAATATGTGACTTTTGACCTACATAATAAAGCAGTTTCATGTGTCTGAAATGAAAAATTCTCTACAGCTGATCCTTGAACAACACGTGTTTGAACTGTGCAGGTCAACATATCTGCCCATGTGTTTCAATAGTGGTTGAACCTGAGGTTATGGAGGACGTGTGAATACCAAGGGCCAACCATCAGTTACATTTGGATTTTCTACTGCACAGGGCTCCACCCCTAGCACCTAAGTTGTTCAAGGGTGAACTGACTATGAACTGTGAGAAGGGGAAAACCAGAGAACAGAGCAAAAAGACAAGAGGTGGGGAAAAAGTAAAAGTATCAAAAGACTATTAAAGAAAGAAAACAGAAGGGAAGGAAACTAACTCAAGGAAATTTTCCAGAACCACAGAACATATTTCCCAAGTTGAGAGATTGATTATACCTTATAACATGAAGGTATAAAAAACCATTTTAGACACAGAAGGTCTGGATTATGTTCTCCAGCAAATGAACAGATAAACCAAGAAAGAAGATACAGGACCAAGGAAAGAGGGGCCCCTACACAAGACAGAGACGAAGGAAATCCTAGGAAGCAGACATGCAGATGGCAGAGGCAGTCGAGTTCAAGTGGGGGCAGGAGGAAAGAAAGCTAGGAGGGTGGTTTCTTACAAGACTGGTTAAGGGCCTGATAAGTTCATGAGGGTAAAGAATAGTACTCGAGTCTGTTATAGAGTCTGTTCAGAGACTGAGCAAACAAAAAGGCAATTATTAACTCTAGGGAAAACAAAAAAATTGTGCAAGGAAAGAAACATAATACACACTTTGGCTCAACACTAGACAACACATGCATGGCCATAATGCGGTAAATAACAGTGACTTAACCACACAAACTGGGAAGATTTTGGGGTGGGGGAGGCGGCAGTGGAGAGAATTTCAGAACAGTAATCCTTATGCTCTACAAGGCAAGTTAACAAAAAGAGCATCTGAGTAAAAAATAAACAAGAAATAGCAATGTAGGCTGTTTGGAAAAGTGGAGGTAAACAAACAGCAAGAGCTCAAAATTTGAAGGTGGTTCCTCCAGGTGAGAAGCAGGGGAGGCAAGGCACCAAAGTAGCTTCACTTTTGCTACCAGACCTGATCTGACCACACTGAAGGACCTGGCAATGTGTCAAGCGCTTTCCTTTCTGTGGCAGAGGCTTATTTTACCATTAACTAGTTACACTTACAGGAAGAGAAAACGTGTTCAAAAGAACCGAGTATAGAAAAGACTGGGTATGGAGACGGGCCTTCATGCGTGTCACAGCTCTGAACACAACAGAGAGGCACGCATGCAGGCTCTGAGACGAAAAGAGGCGACTGGACTGTGGCGGAAAACAAAATGCAAAAGATGACTCACACACACGTATCATGGACATCCTCTTCGCTGCAGGGGAGGGGGATTTAAACCGGTATCCCTGCTATATACCCTAGTGACCCAGTCAGAACAGGGGAACGAGTTCATTACTACCAAGCACTTAGAACAAGCTGCCTCCCAGGACCTTCTCCACGAGGCAGCCCAGCATCACTTCAAGACCAACAGCTGACTCACCTCAGTGTGGCTCTCTGTTCACTGCCTCCTTGGGAGGCCACCACCCCACTGCCACCCGCCACTAAAACTCCCTGAGGAGGCGGAAGGGGCCTCCCAGGCACCAAGGTACAGCTTTAGCTCAAGTGAGCCAAACCTCCCCGCTCCCAGTCGGATGGGGCATTAGCAACAGGAAGGAGTTTCTCAGGAATGAACACGGGCTGAAGAGACAAACAGCAAAAGAGCATGTGAATGCTGACCAAGCCAAACAGCAGATTACACTGTGTCAAAATAGAATTTACATGAGGTGAGAGTATCATTTATTACTTGCTAATTTCTGGAGGGAAAAAAAAGTTTGTTTTTTTTTTTGGTCTCATCCAAATCTCCCACACCTAACCTGACCATCCTGAACCATCAGACCAGTACAGGATTATTGGCTGGGCTGAGAATGGGTGGCGTCACCTTGGTCCACCTCCCTGTTGGTCATGCCCCAAGCTCTTAGGAACTAACTCCAGCCCCATCAGTAAGTGAAGTGAGGACTCACTCCACTGTGGGGTTTTCTCGTCAACAACGGGCCCCTTGAGAGCAGAGTCAGGAGGGGGACACGTGAGCAACAACAATGGCAGCCATCAAGCCGGGCACTCCATCCGCCTGGCCTGGCTGCACTGCCAGGCGCCCTCCCACACCGGCTGCTGCCCGGCACCAGCTCATCCACTGAGCCCGAGGGAAGCTTTTCTAGCCCTTATTTTGGGTCAAGAGCCACTTCTATGTGCTCATGTGCGCTCACTGCTACTGGCACTATTTTTTTGTAGCAATTATTTAAAATCTAATAATGCTTAATTGTTTCATGTGTTTCCCTGCTAGACTAGGCCGTGTGTCTGTCTTGTTCCATGATGCATCACAGCACCTAGGACGTGACCCTATAACAAGAGGCAAGCTAGTATTTCCCTACAAATGTGAAATGCCCCCCCACCCGAACCATAGGGTCCTGGACAGAGCCCCGAGGGTGCCCCTGACTGACCTGACAGGTTGATTTCGGTTAAGGAGTCCCGGGTGGTGGTGCCCACAGCAGTGAGCAGGTTGATGGACTGGTCAGTGACGTGGTTACAGTAACTGAGGTGGAGCTTGGAGAGCAGGGGCATGTGGCGGATGATAAGCCGCAGGGAGGCGTCCGTGATGTCCAGGCCGGCCAGACGCAGCTCCACAATGTTCCGGAGCTTACTCCGATTGTCCATCTGACCTGAGAGGGCAGGGTAGAAGAGGCAACGTGTCACCCAGACATGACACTCTACAAGGCCCACCCGCCATACGGGACACCTGGGTTTCATTCAGCCAGTGAGTATCTCCCCTAAAAGATCAGGACTGGTTCCAACATTTAAAGACTGGCATATTCCACATCAAGTTTTACATTTGCAAATCCTTTAAAAGTCAGAAGATCTACAAACACAGCCTGCATTCCACCTTCAGTGCTTGGCCAATTAAAGCAGAGATAGCACAGCATCTCTGGGTCAGCAGTTTCCTCTTTGAAGGTGTGGGTGTGCAGCAGTGAGCCCTGCAACCTGTTCTAGAGGGCTCAATCCCTGAGGCCCTGCCCAACCACAAAGACCCCGATGCTTCCGAGGCTCAGAGCTCAGAAGAACAAGTGAGCAGCAAAGCAGTCAGACCCACGCAGAGCTCCCAAAGTGGCATGATGGGAGCCGCCGCCCTCTCACAGCTCCCTTCTGCACCCAAAGCTGACTGAGAACAGAAGGGCCAAGGCCAGAAAAGGCTTGAGGACACAAGTACCAGATGTGTCTGTGGTGAAAACCAGATCCATCAGCACAGCTTGATCACACCACCTTTACCTGAGCCGCGTGGGCCTGGCCCCTCACCTGGCCTGTTGTCTGTAGGCGGGGACAGGAGGTCCCGCATCTGGGCGTCCTTCAGCCCTTCTACCCACTGGACATCCAGGGTCCGGAGCAGTGGACAGCTGGAGCTACAGAGGGCAGAGACTGCGATCCACGAGCAGCCGGACAGCACCAAGTCTCGGAGCCCTGGGGGCACAGAGAGGGGGCCACAGGTCAGGTGACACGCCCCCAGCCCCCAATACTGCACTCTGGGGGGTCCCTGGTCCAGTGCTCACCAGGCAACCGGTTGATGAGCCAGCTCAGCTGTTTCTTGGAGATATTGGTCCAGCTGAGGTCTAGGGAGACAGGCTGTCGCCGGATGATGCCACTTAGCATCAGGGGCGTGATGGACTTGCAGTGGTTCAAATCGATGCGGGTCCATAACCGCTTATCGCAGCACCTGGGGGCCAGGCCCAGCAGAAGGGGCAACATCAGAGTTGGGAGCTCACTGGGGGAGCCTCCTGCATGGCTGTGGTCAGTCCCCCACCTACCGAGCCCAAGGAGAGGCTCCTTAACTTTGCCCTCTGGACTCTTCTGTTTAGTTTCTGTCTTCAGGCTGCTCTGGGGTCACAGCCCTTCCCCCCACCCCCTATGGAAAGTACGAACACCTCTAATGTATTTACTGGGGGCTTTATGACACCTTCCACAGATCAAATCTCAAAACAACCCTGCAGCATGCCTGTTCACAGATGAAAGTACATTAACTTGACCAAGGTCAGAAAGCTGGGGACTCTCAAAGCAGGAATACCAGGAACTGGCAAGGTGCCCTTAACCTGGGCTCCTATTTTTTTTTTTGGGTGCCCTACTGCTTGGTATATGGGATCTTAACTTCCTGGCCAGGGATTCCTATGCTCCCAGCAGTGGAAACACGGATTCCCAACCACAAGACTGCCAGGCAAGTCTCACCTGAGCTAACTCTTAAAGAACAAGAATACCACTTGGTTCTTAGTTCACCTCCCAAGGGGTTAAGCTAGGAAAGCAAATAGGGTTCACCTCTTTCAACAAGACCACACTGACGGGACTCTGGAACTCTCTGAGGATACTGAAGCTGGACTGACTTAGAAGGCGAGAGCATGATAAGTGACTCCCCGTGGGGATGCCCCAGCCCACCCGGGTCTAGCAGCAGCCTGGCCCCCTGGTGCCTCCCTGTCTGAGCTCAGCCCCTCACCAGCGGTTCCAGGTCTTGCAGACCCGCATGCAGACACACAAGTCTTGGTGGCTGAGGTAGCTGAAGACGGCCATCCACACCTCCCTGTGCATGACATGGGCTGCCCCGTCATCCAAGGGCAGCGAGTCGGGCGGGGGGCTGATGGGGGGCGGCCGGATCACATGTCGCTCCATCTGGATGCACTTGGGCGGGGACACGGAGGGAGGGGGCCGGGAGATGACTCGGGGCGGGCTGCGCAGGCCGGGCCCCAGCTGGTGCCGCAGCTCCCGGGGGGTGCCGTTGAGCCCCTTGCTGAAGCGGTGGGGGCGCTCGCAGAGGCCCAGGGGCCGCTTGGGCTCCTCGTTCTCGCTCTCAGGCTCCGACTTGATGGGCTGGTGATTCTCCTGGGCCAGGCTGCTCTCCGTCTTCTGGATCTCCTGGTTCAGCTCCTTGCTCAGCTCCTTGCTCAGCTCCTTGTTGGGGAGCCGCCGCTTCCGGCGCATCTTCACCTTCTTCTTCTCCTCGGGCCCCTCCACGCCCTCTGTGCTTGGCCCGGCAGTAGGGGAGCTGGAGCGCGAGTGGTCGCTCTCCCTGGTCTTGGGGGGCGCCTCGGGTAGGTCGTCCTCTGGTTCCTGCTTGAACCGCCGGAGAGGCTTGTTGGCCAGAGTTATCCGGTCCTCGGCGTTCTTCCAGGACCGTCGCTGAGGAAGGGGAGCACGGGAGTAAGTTCCCAGGCCCGGGGCTGCGCCCACCCAGGGCCTCCTACCCTCCAGCCTAAGACTACTGCCCCAAGAGAGGTTCTGGGACAACGGGGCAGGGGGTGGGTGGGAGATGGTACCTTTTTCCTGAAAAGCTTATCTTCTTTGCCAGGTTTTAGCTGTCATGGGAAAGAAAAGATGCAAAGCTTGCTCCCAGGGGTCGCGGGATTTGGTCCCCTCCACACGCAGCCCCACCAAGAATCCACAGTCTCTACAGAGCAGAGGCTGGGGGGTCACCTTCCCAACAAACCCCCGTCTCCTCCGCTCTGGGTGGGCCCTGCCTGCTGGCTTTAAGGAAAATCTGGAAGTGGCGGGGGCTGATGGAACTATCCCCACCCACTTGACCTCCCACCCCTGGACAGACCCAGGGATCCGCAGTCGCCCATTCAGGTCCGACTTGGCTCTGGGAGCCAGGCCTGGAGGCAGGGTCTGCTGGATTTCCCTGCCGAGCCTTAATGGCTAAAGCTGGGAGAAGACAACCGGGCGCCACCTCGTGGCTGGTGCTGGAAGGGCCGGTGGGTGGAGCAGGGCCGCCAGGATCCTCCGAGGTTCCCCAGATCCACAGGGCTTCCCTGCGGCAGCTTCAGCTTCCCAGGCCCCACGCCGGAACCATGAGCCGGCGACCTGGGGCTGGGGCCTGGGAAGTTACGGTGAAACGGTGTCTGGGAGCGTCTGCGGCAGTGGGTT
>NW_011494732.1:6952761-6956870 GCF_000754665.1 Bison bison bison | reverse complement strand
CCCGGGCGCCCCTGCATCCGGGACCAGCCAGGCCACCCCTCGCTGCCCGCCCCCTGCCCCCTGCCCCTAAGCGTACTCGCTTGCGTCCACTCAGCTCCTGGGGCTTCTCGTATTTCCGCTTCCGCCTCAGGTGCACGTCGTCCGACTTTCGGCGCAGGATGCCGTCGGGGGGCACCTTCTTGGGGTGCTCGTCGGACCTGCGCCGGGGCGCCTCCTCACACTCACTCCTCCGCTTGGCAGGCTCCTGCCCTTCCTTGTTGTCCCGGTTCATCTTCTGCTCCTTGAGCAGGGAGCCAGGCAGGTTGGAGGCGTACTTAAAGCCAGGGCCACGCTTTTGCTTGTAGGCCAAAAACAGAGAAGGAACACACCAACTGTATATCTTTGGACTTGCCCCTGCCCCAGAGTCCGCAGTAACCCCTCCCAGCCGACGTCGCCGTGGCGGGGACAAGCTGGGTCTGGCAAGGCCAAGGTCTACCCCTCCCGGGCTGACCCCTGGGACTTGGAGCCCGGCACTCACTTTCCCGGTCTTGCCGGCGTGGTTACACTTGGGACACTCCCAGCAGTTTGGAAGCTCATCGTTGACCACGCCCTCTGACTCCTTAATCTGGGAGGGACACACACCAGTCAGCAAGCAAAGAGGTGGGGAACAAGGCCAGCTCTGCCCCAGGCATTGACACCCCCTCCCAAATGCTATTTCCATACCACCTTTGACCAAGAAAAAACAAGAGTAGTAAAGACGGTGGCTCTGGATTCAGGTCAGGATTCAAATCCTGATTGTGCCTCTTCTAGCTCCATGATCATGGGCAAATCGCTTCATTTCCGTGGACAAGTACCCTCAGCCATAAATGGAATGTGCCTGTTTCCCTGGAGTTATGCAAGAATTTAATGAGGTAACCTAGTGAAAGCAATTAGCTCAGGGCCTGGCACCCAGCAAGGACCCACAAACTGTTCACTCATCTCATTGCACCATACTGGGTGCTTGGTATCAGCCAGTCAAATGTGCTCTCCCGGTTCTCCTGGAGATTCAGATCCAAGAGAGAGAGAAGTGACCAGGGGCTGGGGGCAAGTCGAGGCACCCTTTTCAGAGTGGGAGGTGGGTATGTTGGGGAAAAGGGGATAAGTGTCAAAACAAACCTCCGCTAACGTCACTGAGGGAAAGGGGACAGAGTCGAAGCACCCTTTGAGGCGGGCCCACTGGTGGACCCACCCTCATCTCTCTAAACAGAGATACACCTGGGCTGGCGGGAGGTGCCAGGTATGACGACATTCACTTGAGACAGAAGTGTGAGGTATGTGCCAGCCCAGAGCAGTTGATTCCTTTCAAAGGTGGAACCGGCTGCCTAAGAAGGGCAGGCCCAGCATGACAGTCCCCAGGTTGAAGGCAGGCCTGTCCTGGGCACACTGAGGGAACAGGTTCCTGGCACAAAGGACAGGAATGCAACCACCTGTTGTTACACGACCCGCGCTCTCCTGGCCCAGGCCTTACTTTCCCAGAAGACCCAAAGGCAACCCAACTACCCAGTCTCTCTGGCCCAGGTCCAAGACTCCGGGAACTCTGTGGGTCTGAGGTCCTGGCAGGTGGAGTGTGTGCATGTGCATGCATGCGTGTGTGCAGACATGGGCGTGTGCAAGGTCTGAGCTAGTCCAGGCCCTTCTGCTCTCAGCTCATCCTCGGATGCACAGAATCCCCCAGACTCCCAGGTTTTCCAGGGAAGGAACTTACTCCCCTCCACCCCAACCACCCCCAGTGGAGCAGTGTCAGCACCACAGAGAGAGCCAGGGTCAGGTGTTGAGCAGTGCAGCCCGATGCCCCCAAGCCTGCTCACCTTAAGGCATCCAGGGTGGATGATTTCATTGCAGATGGAGCATTCCATGAGCATGAGGTTAAATTTGCCTTCTTCCTCTTCCACTGTGTCCTCTTTTCCTGCCTCGCCACACACCAGGCACACAGCGGTGTGAGGCAGCACTGGCTGCAGGGTGGGGAGAACACAAGGGAAGTCAGCATGGCCAGGACCCCCTGGGGAACAGATCAAAGGCAATGAGCTCCCCTCGGGCCTTCCAGGAGCCCTGGGAGAACCAGCGCAGGGCTGCCCACCGTTCATTCATTCATTCAAATCCTTATCCATGTACTACCTCCACACGCCAGGTACTGTTCCAGCACTGAACCAGGCAGATAGAAGTCTCTGCCATTCTGAGCTTACATTTTAGTAGAGAGAAGCAGACAAAATGAAGAAGAGTCTGTTAGATGGTGACAAAGGAAATGGAGAATAAAGCAAGGAGGGCCAGGCCAGGGGAGAGATGAGGGAAAGGAGGGCTGACCTGAAACACAGGTCAGGGACCGCCTCACACTTGAGACAAGACCTGCAGTGGGAGGTGGGGCACAAACCAAGCCTGGATGTGTTGGGGCTGAGGCTGTATCTCTCCAGCAGCCATCAAAGCACGGACTGAGGATTCTGGGTCCTCAGGACTTTAAAGGGAGGTCAAACTATCTTCAGAATACCACCAAGACGCCATCTGCTTTTTTCACTGTGCGGGTGAAACCACTGGTGTCAGGCTCCAATATGCCCGGGCAGTCACTGGACCATTCCTGGTTATACGTTCCTTAAAGAAATGGCCAGTTTCATTTAAGGACATCGTAATTTCATTAAAAGTCTGACCTCTGAGGTCACATCCTTTTCAGATTCTGCATGACAAAATAGGAAACAGCCATTAACTATTTTAGCTGAACACCAAAGAATGACGGTTATCTAAAGGAAAAGCACTTGTGACCAAGCTGTGAGCTGAACTCGCCACTTTCTCCACAGAACATCAGTTTTTTTGGAAAGAAGACTGATTTTAAAAAAAGGGGGGTGGTAATGGCACATTTTTTCAAGGATGAAAATAAGTGAGCCTGTCACAGAAAAATAAATGAAGACATTTGTTGCAGATGATGAAATACAAATTTTCAAACAAAAATCAGAATTTTGGAAAACTTACATTAACCATCATAAAATAGACAACTTCCCAATACTTAAAGACATTCCTGAGGACACTAGTGGTGGTGTTAACAAATGTGTTCATTTATTATTTTTCTAACATTGTATAACACTATTTGCCCCTACTTGGAAAATCTGTAAAAACTAAGGTGAGCCAGTATTTTCCAAATGTCCAGTGTCTGATGTTACAATATTATGCAGGAATACATGAGGGGCAAGAAAGACTAATGAATTTTAATGTAACACTATGAAAAGTGTGTTGATACAGTTTCAGATTCCACACTGCAACTAACCCCTGAGCACTCACCACCTGTCCCGTTCTGGTGGTGGATCAGAATATTCACAATTCCCTGAAAACACTACAGTAAAAGACTACTCCCTTTTCCAACTACGTATCTATGAGCCCAAATTTTCCTCAGAGTTCTTCTAAAGCATTACCGCAAGAGAATAAATACAGGAGCATATGCGAAAACCCAGGTCTTTTCTAATGAACCAGGCATAAAATAGATTTACAAAAACATAACAATGCTATTTTTCCTACTCATCCCTTTTGCTTTGGAAGATGTTATTTCTCATAAAAATGTTGTTTATGCTAACATACAGTGTGGGTTTCTTGTCATTTTTAAATTTAGAATTCAAAACATTAAAAAAATTTTATTACAGTAATGTTACTAAATAAATAGCCCACATAAACAAAAGCTCTTTGGGGGTTCTCATAATTTTTAAGAGGGTATCCAGAGACCACAAAGTTTGACAGCCAATGTAGTCCTAGACTGTAAACCCCTGTGGGCAGGCTCTCGCTCTCTCCTCCTTATACACGCCCGCCTCCCAGTACTCAGAATCCAGAGGAAACACGATCAGTTTTTAGTAAACTGAGTTAAAACAGCTTCAAATAAGCTAGGATATACACTCCACTGATAACTAGTAAAAGTCTATAACATGACACGTTTCCGTTCAAGTGAATGGAACACTGAAGACAAAGGAGTGCTCATTGGTTCAGGTGAGGAGGGGCAGACTCAGAGGCCAAGCGAATGCAGAGACACAGGAGCGGAAGCCCCGGCCCAGGCTTGAGGGAGAGGGTGCTGGCGGCGGGAAAGGGTCAAGTCAGTGGGGAACGTGTCCTTGGGAGAGGGT
>NW_011494732.1:6940262-6952520 GCF_000754665.1 Bison bison bison | reverse complement strand
AGGCCAGAGGAAGAGGAGGGCAGAGGGCTGGGCTGAGGCTGCATTGCCATCAGCCCCAGAAACGTCAGACTGGAGACACACAGAGGCGAGATTTCCTACAACCAGGCACCAGAGCAGACAGCAGGGCTACAAAGAAGAGGTGACGGCAGGGACAGGTTCCTATGACTGGGCCTGGTTCCCTGGAGGGAAGGTAGGGGTGAAAGAGAAAGCACAGCCAAAGAGGAAGAGACTGTCCCGGGACACCGCTGATGGGCCAGGTTTTAGGTGACACCGTTCTCTAAACCCAGAGTCCCTACGGACAACCTCTCTTAAATCGTGCAGAATGCAGCAGGTCATGGACCCTCACTCCAGAAAAATGCACACACACTCATGCACACAGATAACAATCTGTATTTAATTTCAGGGGAGCGTTCAAATTCCCTGAAATCCATTCCAATGGTCTGGGTACAGGTCATAAAAACACAAGCCATGAAACTTTAAAACTCCTGCACAGAAAAGAAAAAGACAGTCAACAGAGGGAAAAGGTAACCTACAGAATGGGAGAAAATATTTACAAACCATGTATCTGATCAGGGGTTAATATCCAGACTATGTGAAGAACTCCTACAACTCAAGGACAGAAATACAATCCACTGTAGCGGATTCATTTCGATATATGGCAGAACCAATACAATATTGTAAAGTTTAAAAAAAAAAAAAAAAAAGAAATACAATCCAATTTTAAAATAGGCAATGGACTTCAACAGATATTTTACAAAGAAGGTCTACAAATGACCACCAATCACATGACAGCATGCTTGACATCAGGAATCACCAGATAAATGTGAATCAAAACCACAATGAAGTAGCACCTCACACCCACTAGGAATGCCCACTATCATAAAAAAGGAGACAGCAAGTGTTGTGGAAAATAAGAAGGAAATGGAGAAACTGGAACCCTTGTGCACTACTGGTGGGCAGGTGAAACGGAGTAACTGCTGTGGGAAACAGTATGGAGATTCCTCACACACTTAAAAACAGAACTGACAATCCAACAATGGTACTTCTGAGTATATATCCAAAGGAATTCAAAGCAGGATCTCAAAGGGATACTGACATGCTCATGTTCACTGCAGCATTATTCACAATAGCCAAGAGGTGGGGGCAACTTAAATGCCCATCAACACATGAACAGAAAGAGAAAATGCAGCATATCCATACAGTGGAATATCAGTCATCCTTTACAAAGAAGAAAACCCTGGCAAGGATGAGCCTCAAGAACATTAATGCTAAGTGAAACAGACAGACCCTGCCTTATTCAACTTCTAAGAGATCTAAGAAGTAGTCACAATTAGAAACAGAAAGTAGAAAGGTGGTTGCCAGGGGCTGGGGTGGGGGGTGGAGGGAGGTGCTGTTCAATGGATATAGAGTTTCCATTTGACAAGATAAAAAAGTTGCACAGATCAGTTTGCATTAAAAAAAAAAAAGCACATTGGTAATATCACTGACATGTACATTTAAAAATGGTCACAGAAGTTCTTGACCACAATTAAAAACAGAGACAGAAAATACAAGCAGTACATGTAGGAGGGAGAAGAGGAAGGTGCCCCAGGCTTGAAGAAGCAGGGACACAGGAGGAAGGCTCCCTTGATGCCAGGCTGGGCCTGCAATGGGCTCACCTGGGCCAGAGGCCTTGATCCTCCCGCTGAGCCTGCTGTCCCCGGGGAGCAGGGAGATCGCCACTCCCTCCCTGGGGCTGGAGGCACAGTGCCCTAAGGAAGGCAGAGTGCGTCAGTGTGTGCAGGGCAGATGCAGGGCAGAGCTGAGACTCCGCCGAATGGCCAGAGTCAGTGCCCACCGCCCTGTCCAGGGGCAAAGCAGGAGGCCAGGTCTGGAGGGGCTGGACAGGCTCTCCAGCAGCCCACTCCTGGACCCCATAAATCAGTCCTCTTTCTCTGGGACGGCCCCCTCAGGAGGGGCACTGACCTTCCACCCAGACCTCTGACTTTGAAGGCAGGACAGGAAGGAAGGGAGGGCCCACAACCATCATGAACTGGACCATAAATGTTGGCAACGGGGTCAAAGACAGGACAGGCTGCCCCGACATCTTTAATGGCTGAGACTTCAAAGTACTGGGTCATCGAGGGAAGGAAGGATTATAAGACCATCGGACTATGAAAAAAAAGGAGCCGCAGCGCATTGTAGAACCGTTCCGGAGCCCTGCAGCCAGCAATCTGGAAACAGCACTAGGGCCCCCCTCTCTTTCCAGGAGGGAGCACCCCTCCGGGATTTCTGCTGTGGCCACACTATCTTTCAGCGGAGGGACTGCAGAGACCAGCCCCACGCGGAGGAGGTGGGGCCTGGATTCCACGGTGCCAGTCCGGAGGAAGGAAGGGCTGCCCTTCGGCGAGGTGGGGTCGGGGGAGAAGCGCGGCCCGGGGCGCACTCACCGCGATGCACTGCCTCATGATGCAGCTCTGCTTCATCCGCCCGGGGCCCCCGAACTTCTTCATGTCCTTGCAGAAGTGGCACTCGCCGCACTCCGTCCGCAGGCAGGCCTCGCACTTGCGGCATCGCGTCCGGCGCCGGCGAGCTCCCGCCGTGGTCCGGTTGGCGGCCAACTTCACCGCGGAGGCCGGGCCCAGCTTCCCCTTGGGCCGACCTACCGCCCGGTTCTGCGGGAGAAGACACGGGCGACTTGGTAAGACGGCGGTTTAGGCGGTAAAGTGTGCCCCACCCCGCAAAGACATACTGAAGTCCCGACCCCACGACCTCAGAATGTGATCTTATTCGGAAATAGGGTCTTTACAGAGGAAATCACTAAAATAAGGGCCTGAAGGGGGACGTTGCTCCAGTGGGACTGGTGTCCTTGTGAAAGGGGGAACGTGGACGCAGCAGAGAGATCTTATGTGAAGACGCGGAGAGACGGCGGAGAGATGACTGGAGGGCTCCTGACTCCAAGCCGAGAAATGCCAAAAAAGCCAGCGGACGCCAGAAGCTGGAGGAGGAGAGGAAGGGTCCTCGCCTAGAACCTTCAGAGAAAGTAGGGCCCTTGCGACACCTTGACTTCCAACTTCCAGGCTCCAGAGGGGATCCGTTGTTTGGGGCTTCATTATGGCAGGCGCAGAAAACTGCACGGGACATCCCTGCTTCTGAGGGCAGCTCAAGAGCCTCCCGTGGCCCCCACGCCTCAGGCCAGGCTCCTCAGGCCACCTGTGTCTCCGCGGGGAGGCCGTCCGCCAGGAGCACTGCCGCCTCCGCACACCGCCGGGCTAAGGCCAGCTCGGGCTGCAGGGTGCAGTTTACACACCGCCTTCTCCTGGCCGCCCTCCCTGACCGCCCGCTCCGGCCCACCACAGCATAACTGCCCGTTCTCCTGTGAGAGTCTTCTCGAGACAAGAGCTCGGGAGGCAGTTACGGAGGGTGCTTGTCGCCACTGTCCCTCAACAAGGCGGCTGACACCTGGCATGCGCTCAATAAACCAGACCCCGGGAGAAGGAGACGGGAACCCTAAGGAGCTGATTTCTGAGACCTTCTCCACATGGGCTCCAAATCCTATCAGAGAAACACAGGTGAACACAAAGTGCTGGTAAATGCTGAGCAGGGCACGAGCCAGCCACATGTCCTGCTCTGAGACCCTTACGACCTGGCCACCAGCTCCAGAGCCTCTTGCAAACCAGGATCAGAAGCCAGCTGCTGGGACACTGTCCACCCGGGATCAGATCTGGGAAAGACCTGGATGGCATGGAGAGTCTGTCCCGCCTGGGGCAGCTTTCTATTTTCTGGAAAATGGTTCATCCCTTGGTCAGGGAGACGCACTCTCTTCCCAAAACTATCTAATTGGCATCAAATGCTTCAAGCCCTTCTTAGCCAGCTTCAGTCCATCCCGGCCTTTTCATCTTAGTTGCTTGCCAAACTTGGATCCTTTGGCAAAATCCTGCCCCGCGCCAGCTCCCAGGCTGAGAAGTGTGGTTACAATGTACCACAGTGCAGAGAAAGTCTTCCTTCAGGGGACCCCCCACCACAGTACACACTTACAGTCTCCTCCCCAAAAACTACAGGGGCTGCTGAGAAACTTACAGCCACATCAGCAAGGAAAACAGCCCACCTTTCTCTGAGAATCGCGCCTCACTCCCACCATCTTCTCTGAATCGTGATCCCTCTCATCCAGACCCAGATCCACGGGTCCCTGTGTCCTTACTGCCCCTACCCTGACTCCGCCACTCCCGCCAGACCATGCCAGTGTCCCCAGGCAGGGTACGGGGCTGCCCCAATGCAAGTTACTCCTCCTGCAAGCTGTGGAGGGCCTCCTTACACACCACACACACCCCAGGGAAGTTGGGGGGGGGGTGTGGCGCGAGTCATGCACGTGGGCAGTTCCACAGCCCTGGCAGGCACCTTCAGAGGGGTATGTCAATCTATGCATCACCTGTCAATTCAGGTCAGGTCTTGCTGCCAGATGAGTAGTGAAAAAAAATCAGTTTTCAGAGTCTCTAGATTTGAGAACAGCAAGTAAGGGACTGTGGACCCGAACACTAAGCAGCAAGCAGCCATGACAGGGACGGTGACCACAGTGCAGGTGGGCACTTGCCGGGGGCCTGGCGTCCTGCTCATCACTTCACACAGGGCATCATCTAATTTCCCCGTAATAACCCTGTGGGAGATGAGGAAACTGCAGCTAGAGGGCAAGTGACCTGCCCAAGGTCAGGGAGCCAGCAGAGGATGTGCATACCCTGCGAGTGTGAGTAAACACTATAAACCAGAGTGACGCGCAGGCCGAGCAGGACGAGCACCCCCAGATCCACGGGAACGGGCCCACAGCTAGTGCCTCGATGCCCTTAGCAGAATGGAGGCTGACACGAGGTGCAGAGGAAGACATCAGTTTCTAGAGAAATGGAGACCGGGAAGGTTTTTTTTTCCTCTCTTTATAGCCCAGAAGACTCTCCGGTAAAAAGCCCTAGTCCAGTCAGCAACTCACTCCTCAAATCCCTGAAACATGGGAGATTCAGAGCTACAAGTCAGGTACAGAGAGGAGAGCACACGCTCCAGCCCCACAGACAAAACCAAGGCCAAGGGCTTACACACTGACCCTGGAGCAGGAGAGTCTAAAGACTAGCTTCTTTGATGAAGGGAAAAAATTCCAGGTGTCCAAAACTGGCTTCTGCCTCCCACTCAGGAGCATCAGGTATAAACAGCCGCTGAGCACCCCTGGCCTCACTGGCCACTTGGAACTAAGAGAGTTGGGTCAATTCAACCAGTCATAAAGCTCATACCTGACTCTGAAATAAACCCACTTTCCTTTGCTTCCCAAAGTTCATTTTCATCTGAAGAAGCACTTTCCCAGGCTATGGGAAAACCAAATCTGTCTGGATCTTGATGGCAGCTGAGACATCCTGGAAAATGACAAGAGTCAACGGCAGACAACGCCTCAAAGGAAGAGGTTTAAGGGCGGCTGCTTCCAGAGACCTTGATTCAGGCCCTCTTTGCCAGGCCTCCAGAGAAGCTGCTGCAGCCTGCAGCTTCGTGGGCCAGCAGGAGTCAACTGAGCAACACCTGAAATTCAGGAGCCTTATAAAGACCGCTGAGAAAATCAACAGGTAAGATCAGAAGGTCTCTATTAGGGAAGGTGACGCTTCTAACCTAACTTCTTTTGGGTAACACCTAAACGTTCCCAAACTTCTTTTGGTCCCAAACTTTGGTGTCCGACTCTTTATGACCCTGTGGACTGTAGCCCACCAGGCTCTTCTGTCCATGGGATTTCCCAGGCAAGAATACTGGAGTGGGTTGCCATTCCCTTCTCCAGGGATCTTCTCTGGATCTTCCCAACTCAGGGATCAAACCCAGGTCTCCTGCACCAGAGTTGGATTCTTTACCACTTGAGCCACCAGGGAAGCCCAAACCAATACTCCATTCTACTCTATCCTACCTGTACCTCTATTCAAATAACCCAGGATATTCCTTTGTTAATTTCAGCCTGAAGTGTTCTTCTCAGCAAAAGGGAATAGTAGCGACCACTGACTTTCACATATAAACAAAGCAGTCTCCCAAACCCCAAGGTTTGTTGATTTTATCAGCTCAGGACTCATAGTCTCAGCTCCATCTGGTTAGGAAAATTGAACCCACACAAATCTTAAGTATTCCAACACTTTTTCCCCATCAACATCTCATAAGTATCATCCTTAAAAGGAATGTTATTGATAAGAAAGTTTTAAACAATGAAATTTTTTTAAAGGAATACTACTGAGATAGTTCATTCATTCCACAAACATTAACTAAGTGCCTCCCATCAGATCCTATTCTCCAGAATATTCATGGGCAGAACCTTCAATCCCTCATCTCTAAAATACTGGGATTTAACATTAGTTGGATTAACCTGAATTAATGAAAAGACATCCCACGTTCATGGACGGAAAGACACCACCATTAAGATGGCAGTACCCCCTAAGTGGCCTACAGACTCAGTGCAACCCCTGTGAAAATCTCAGCTGGCTCATCTGCAGAAACTGAAAAGCTGATTCTAAAATTTATGTGGAGGGACTTCCTTGATGGTCCAGCAGTTAGCACTCCACACTTCCAACGCAGGGGGCAGGCTGGATCCCAGATCGATTGGAGAACTAAGATCCCACAAGCTATACTTCATGGCCAAAAAAAAAAAAAAGAAAATCATGTAGAAATGCAAGGAACCTGAACAATCTTGAAAATGAAGAACAAAGTTGGAGGACTTACACTTCCTGATTTCAAAACTTACTTTGAAACTACAGTCCCCTGATAGCTCAGCTGGTAAAGAATCTGCCTGTAATGCAGAAGACCCCAGTTCGATCCCTGGGTTGGGAAGATCCCCTGGAGAAGGGAAAGGCTACCCACTCCAGTATTCTGGGCTGGAGAATTCCATGGACTGTATAGTCTATGGGGTCGCAAAGAGTTGGACACGACTGAGCAACTTGCACTTCACTCACAGTAACCAAAACAGAGTGGTACTGGCATAAGGACACATACACAGATCACTGCACTGGAACTGAGGATTCAGAAGTAAAGCCCCATAAATACAGTAGTTATAACCAACTGATTTTTGGCACGTGTGTCATGACAATTCAGTGGGGAAAAGAACAGTCTTCCCGACAAATGGTGTGGGGATAAACGGATATCCACATGCAAAAGGATGACGTTGAACTCACATCACACTACATACAAAAATTAACCCCAAATGGATAGACAACCTTAACGTAAGAGCTAAAACCATAAAACTCTTAGAAGAAAAACTAAGGATAAATCTTCATGACCTTGGGTGAGGCAATGAGTTTTTGAATATGACACCAAAAGCACAGGTGACAAAAGAAGATAAAACTGGACTTCAAATTTGAAACTTATGTGCTTAAAAGGGCACTATCAGGGACTTCCCAGGTGGTCCAGTGGCTAAGACTCCACGCTCCCAATGCAGGGTTCTGGGGTTTGATCCCTGGTCAGGGAACTTGATCCCACGTGCTACAACAAGACCTGATGCAGTCCAAAAAAAAGGCACTATCAAGTAAGAAGTACAGAGAGTGGGAGAAATTATTTGCAAAATATGCATCTCTTAAGGGGCTAGTATCCAGAGGGTATAAAACAGCAACAACAGAAAGACAGATATCTCGGGATTCCCCTGGTGGACCAATGGTTAAGACTCTGCACTCCCAATGCAGGGGGAGCTGAGTTCGATTCCTGGTCAGGGACCTAGATACTCCGTGTTGCAACTAAGAGCCCAAGTGCTACAACTAAAGATCCAGGACATAGCAATGAAGGTCCTGCATGCTGCAACTAAGACCTGGCGCAACTGAAAAAAAAAAACAACAAAAAACCCAATAACTATCTCAGTTTTAAAAGGGGCAAAGGATTTAAGCAGATATTTCTCCAAAAAGAGATATAAGAAATGGGTAATAAGCACATGAAAAAATTTCTCCAAACTAGGCCAATAAAGCATGTGATCTGTGCCAGAGACTCATTCATTAACCCTCTCACACTCACACCCACCCACCTACCCACTCAACTGTCTTCTGGCTGTGAATTATATACAGACTCGATACTGGGTGCTGGGACTACAAACCTGAGTAAGGTGTGTTTGTTCCCTACTCTCAAAGGCACTACAGTCTAGGGGGAGAAAGATGTGTTACTGCATAAATATGCACTGCAACACAATGATGATAAAATCAAAAGCGAACATTTACTGAAGTAACACTCTTTTTCAATATTTGTATTGATAATCTATGAGGGAGGAATTATTATCTTTCCAGGTGGTTCTGTGGTAAAGAATCCACCTGCCAATGCAGAACACGTAGGAGATACAGGTTGGACCCTGGGTCTGGAAGATCCCCTGGAGGAGGAAATGGCAACCCACTCCAGTATTCTCGTCTGGAAAATTCCATGGACAGAGGAGCCTGGTGGGCCCCAGTTGATGGGGTTGCAAAGAGCTGGATATGACTGAGCGCGCGCGCACACACACACACACACACACCCATTTAGAAATAAGGGAACTGAGGCACAGTGCAGTTAAGTGATCTCCTTAATGTCATACTGCCCATAAACGAGAAGCCAAGATACCCAGGCAGGGGCTCTACAGCCTGGACCCTGGCATGCTGACCCAGAAGTGCCTCATCTCACGAGGAAGAGAGGCTGAGACAAGTGTCACACACAGTGGCTGTGACTAAAGTGAGTTTTAGAGAGAAGATAGGCTGCTGCAGGCCAGGAGGAGGGGTGGGGTTCAGGAGTGAATATTCTAGGCAGAAGGAAGAGTAAGATAGAGAGAAGAAGCTAGATGACCCGTACAAGGAATAGCTTGATATGGCTGCTGGAAAACAGCCCTGAGGTGGCAGGAGCCTAAACCTGCAGGGCCCCATAGACCACATTATGGTGTTCTGCATAAAGAGCACTTAAAGGGCTTCGCGTACAGGAACAAAACTACTATATTCTGGCTGCACTGTGGGGAGTGAAGTTTTTGGGTGGTGGGCAAGATGAAAGACAGGGATATGAGTTGAGGATGCTACAGCAGTCAGGTCAAGGGTTGTGAAGGCTGGGGTAGAAGCCACAGGAGGAATGCCAGGGAGGGAAAGATTCAGGGGTGTTTTAGAAGCAGGGCCGGTTTAGAAGACCCGGTAGGCTGGGTGCAGGTGGGGCTTACAAACAGGATGAGTCCTGGAAGACTCTGAGGTTTCAGGCTAGAGCAACAGGAGAGAGGAGAGAACACGAATCCGCTGTGGACACATGGAATCCGAGGAGCCCATGAGACATCCAAAAAAGGTGGCCAGTAGCAAGCAGCCAGGAGGGACTGGAGCTGAGGCACACAGCTGGAAATCAGCATCGTGTGGTGCTGAACGACTTAAGTCCACAGGGTTGTTCAGGGAGAATGGACAGCGTGGACCACAGGGTCCTGAGCAGTACCTTCAGGACAGAAAACATCCAAGGGCCGGGTGACAAAGAGCACCCTACTGAGGAACTGCCAGAAGGGCAGGAGAAGCAGCAGGAGTTCGTGGCATCGCAGACGGAAGAGCTTCAAGGAGGGAGCAGGCCAGAGTTTCAACTGTCAAGAGGAGTCGGTCAGAGAACAGTAAGCGAGGCTGTGTCTGTTTTTATGATTTGGTGTTCCCCATCAAACTGCCCCTAACAGCAGCCCACTGACACCTGGCCCCAAGAAGGGTAGCCAGAGCCCCCAAACAGCAGGGAAATCTGTCATGCTAACATTACCTTCAGTTGTATAACAGATTTTTTTCAACATCATGTCTATTCCCAGATCTTCAAGCATAATGGACATCCCAGGAAAGGGTGGTTTTGAGCTGAGCTGCAGGCCCCTTAACACACACCTGCAGACTCCAGGGAGGGCTTGGGTTTGTTTATACACCAAGAGTAAGGAGCAAGAGAATAAAAACACAGGAGCTACCAGAAACCCAGGGGAGGGGTGGGCCTCTGGAGAATCCAAGGAAAGCTGGGGACCTTTCTCCCAGAAAAATGCACATACACACAAGGTCATAAAACTTTTGTATGTAATTTGGGGAGGGTTCAGGGACCCATATGAAAATGTCACTCTTATAACAGTTACAGAGAATAGTGCAGTGGTTACAGCCATATAAATTTCTGAGATCTTCTTCATCATAATTTCCTAAAAAAAATTTTTTTTGGCCGTGCCACGGAGCATGTGGGATCTTAGTTTCCCAACCAGGGATCGAACCCGTGTTCTCTGAAGTGGAAGCACAGAGTCCTAACTACTGGACCACCAGGCAAGTTCCCCTAATCAGTATTTTTAACAAACAAGAAGTAATCATTTTTAGTTAAAAAGTAATCATTTTAGTTAAAAAGGAAAAAAAAAGGAATAATGGTATTTACTCTTTAGCAGTTAAAAACACACACAAGATGAGATTCTCCTTACTAATAGCCCTCAAACTAAAAGAGCTGAAAAGAATCTTCCAGCACATTCTGCACTGAAGAAGCAAAGGAAGTCCATGGGAGAAGGCCCAACCAAGGGTCTCTCCCATTGCATGCGCCCAACACTGGGAGCAGGGAGGCGCAGGGTACTGTGGGAAGGTGCGGGGCAGAAGGCCAGCTTGGCGGTACACGCGTAAGGAAGCCTGAAGCCGCCCAGGACTGGACAGCACCCTCCAGTGGGGACCAAGGAAGTGCAGAGACTTTTAAGGTAGAGCAGGCAAAATTCTGATCAAGGGTGAGGGGCCAGGCTCAGCTGCAGGGACAGACCAGGTAACAGAAGCTTCCTGACAGGGCCTCCACTGGGGCCCTTCACGCAGCAGGTGGCCCGCAGCAGGTGACCAAGCATACCTGCATGCCCACACTCCAAGACTTCCGCCCCTCCTTGAAGGAGACTTTAGAGGAGAGCGGGGTCTACAGTCTGTGAGCTGCAGATTCCATCCAGAGACTCTGGCTCCCATGTGGAAGACACAATTGCCTCAGAGGAAGCCGCTCTTCTCAGATCCAAGAAATACTGGGGCTGAGGAAAGGGTTGGGGGTGGGAGGGCAAGCAGCAGGGAGCCATGACCTGGAGGGCTGGCAAATGCAGGGTCTGTGGCTGACAGCCAACTTCTCTATTGGGACTCTGGGGAAAACCTTCTGCCCACTGGCTGGCCTGGCTTACAGGTCATCTCCCTCAATGCTCCTGAGTGGTAGCATCATCTTAAAGCAAACACGGCAACCTGGAGAACTTCCGTTACTAACAACTGTGCCACAGTCAGGCTGACTGATGTGAGCAGGAGGGGGAAAAACCTGCCTACAGGGAGTATGGGTCCTCTCAGGAGTGGCAAAAAAGTGAAAATGTGATTTAAGCCCAGAGACGTACAGAGGTCCTGTCCCATGTAGTGTCTACCATAGGGTGTGGCCAAATTAAAAACCAAAACAAAAGAGGTAACAGGAACCTCACTCGACACACCGAAACACAATCAATACTGAATACAGATGTCTTATGAGTGACCAGATGCAGGAAGGGTACGCTGTTGGCAGGGACTGGGCAGACCCACACTGAATTGAAAATTTTCAGAGGAAGAGTTGAAGTATGAACCTAAGCAGCAAGAACTGAGAACCTCACAGACTATGCTTCTGCCCTGATTAAAGTTTTAAGGCAAAACCACTTGGGTTGTCTCTGGGTTCATCCGATCCAGAAGACAAGTGAGATTCAGGAACACATCATAAGATACACGATGAGCCTGAAAAACGTCCAGCAAAACTGAGAAAATGCACTTTAACTTCGTCTCTGTTACATAAAACCACTTAATAATATGTGTGTTACGACTTACGTGCAGTATATATAGTACTTCCTCAACCACGCCTGATAGAAGGAAAAAAAACGTTCCTACATCTTGGCCTGAACATTCCAAAACATCTTCATTCCACTGAGGAAATGCACCCGGGATTATAAGTAAGCATCTTATTCACCTAGTC
This sequence comes from Bison bison bison, assembly GCF_000754665.1. NCBI lineage: Eukaryota > Metazoa > Chordata > Mammalia > Artiodactyla > Bovidae > Bison > Bison bison. The sequence goes on along the minus strand of NW_011494732.1, from coordinate 6,940,631 downwards.
TCATGCCCACACGATAACTCAACCCGTCAATGCTTAATTCCTCAGATAAGTCTACCAAGCCGGTGCCCTGTTTCAAATACCGTGCAGATTCTACTTCGTAAAACCTCAACTTTCTTCCCCTGCTTCCTAAACACGAATCTCCCCGGAGTAAATTTTCACGCCGTAAACACACCCAAGGCTTTGTTTTATACAGATTTCAAGCCCCTGGTCCCAAGAGAGGTTGCTTTCCCTTCTAGATCCAACCGAGGCCAAATACTGCCATCTGGGGTCACGGCTTCCTCTCGCCGCTGCCGCCGCCGCGGAGCGGACTCGCTGGGTTCCGGATTCCCCGCGCCGGCCCGAGCCTCGTACCCCTTCCTGTCTCCGTCT
>NW_011494732.1:6925479-6939140 GCF_000754665.1 Bison bison bison | reverse complement strand
GGATGCACATGGGTGGCTGCACGCCGCGCGTCTCTAACAGGAAATGCACGCCCGACCTGGGGTGGGGTCTTTTGTGTGGTCCTGCGGGGTGTCTTACAGGAGCCCCGGGGTGCATGGGCCTCGGGGAACGGCCCTGCACGCGACACCAGGGATGGGTCCCTGTGCCCCGGCAACGGGCATACGGACTCTCGGGTTTGCACAAGCTCTGAGACCACGACCTGATATGCCTGCGAACCCGGCAGTCCCGTACCCTCTTCGGGCCCGCTGGCCTGGGTACGGTCTAGGGAGCCAGTTCTGCAAGACGCCAGCAGTTCGGTTAGGCTGGTCCCCTCACGTTGGCCTCAGGTTTGCCTTTCCAGGTCGCGAGGGAGTCAGCGTTAAATGCGGCGTGGTGGTACAGGCGGGAGCAGTACTGACTTGGGTGGTTGCCAGACAGAACACCATGAATGCATTCTGCTCTGAGGTGGGCGCCCTACTGTCTTGGACAGGACCCCACCCACAGCCCGCCCTTTGGTGAGGTGCCCAAGGGTCGCTTTCGAAAGGGGTGAGGGCAGGCCAGAACCCAGTCTCGTAGAAGACTTGCTGTGCCTGAAGCTGGCCCAGAAGGTGTGGGTTTCTAAATTCTTAAACTGGAAACATTCCTAACGCTTAAAGCAGCCCACTCCTGTAGAAAACTGTTACTGGAAACACAGATTGAGATTGATTAAAAAAAAAAGAAAAAAGTCTAGGGGGTACTTAGGCCAGTAGTCCTTACTCTGAAGGAAGAGCTCAGTGACCATTAGCTAGAGTGAGCAATTCTGTTATAAGCATCAAAACCACAGCCAAACTCAAGCTAAGGACCAGACTGCCTTAGCTAGGTAGCTGGCATACTCATCATCTAATTAGGATGTCCAAGGTGACACTAAACATGTATACATGCACCCGTTTCTTCATCTGTAAAGTGGGAGGGTTTGCCCAACCAAGGAATCTGAGGCTTTCCCAAGAAAAAGCTCATTAGCTGTGAAACCTGGTGACCAACTCTGCAGTGTTGTCCAACTGTTATTCATGCCCAGGCCATGGGCCATGAAATCCACTCTGAGAACAGAAGGGACCCACAGGCAGGTCATGCCCTGGGCTTTCAAGGAAGGCAAAATGAGTGATGGATGTAAAACTCAGGAGGTTTCTATCAGGGAGTCAGCCAGAGTGAATAAACAGGGATGTCAGTTTTACTGAGTGGATTTTAAAGTCTGAAATTTATACAACCACTGACACTTATGGGGGAAAACAAATCCCAGCCAACTTGCTCTTTACTGAAACATACCTTTTCTGAATTACCTTTCTCCCTTCTTACATTTTTCACAATTCATTCAAGGTTAACAACAAAAACATCGTTTTGAAAAGAATACACCCCCTCCATCTCAATCCACCCCTCAAAGTCTCAGCCTTTATAAAACTACCTTGTCTGGTTAAAGTCTCTATCTGATGTAGTCCGTGAACTCTCAGGGGCCACTCAACCTAGCAGGAAGTCCCTTAAAGAAAGAGGAGGGGCTGAAAAAAAAAAAGCTAATCATGCTTTCACTTCACTGTAATTGGTCAAAACTGCCAGGATACAGAAACATACAAATAGCACAATATATCAAGAGAGAGGTATGGAAACAGGACTTCTTCTCAAAGGCTTTTCTCATTATCTAGCAGGAGTACAAGATTATTTAGACCTGTCTTTGGGCTGATTTCTTTTGAGAATTCTCAAAAGCTCACTTCTGTATTTAAGGAAGTAAAAAGACAGTTCTCATTTATCATGGTTCAAAGAAGAGAAAGGGAAAGTGTTAATGAACAGAAGCTACAGCTAACACAGAACTTTCTTCCTTCTGTCACATCATTTCTGAGCTAAAAGGGGCCTCACTGGAGACCCCCGTCCCTGACTTCACAGGTAAGGAAAGCCTAGAGAAAAGGTGAGGAAGCCCAGAGAAAATTGGAAAGTAGCTCTGAAGCCCAGGGTTCCTTATAAAACACCATCCAGAGACCCCCTCTAGGGGGCCAGGCAAAAAGAGGAGCTAATGTTTACTAAGCATGATTGAAGGGCTAGATCCCATGCTAAGTGTAGTGTAGATATATCTCATTTATTCTTTTAGACAGCCCCATGAGGTATGTTCTACCGTTCACCCATTTCACAGATGAGGAAACTGAGATACATGGCTGCTAGGAAGTGAAACGACCTGGATTTGAACCTATAAGCAGCTGGAGCCTGCAGCCTGGGCTGTTAATCACATTGCACTAATGCCAGAATCAAGACAGGAGGATGCCATGTGAGACCAGTGTAATAATCCAAGTGAAATACTCAAGATTTATGCGGAAAATTAACTGTCCCTGACTAAATTTTGCAAATTCTGTGTTCTCAGTTCAAATTCAATTTCAGGACAGGGAGGCATGGTTTTGGTAACCAGATTGCTGCCTGATGGATCTGTGGAGGTTGATGTGAAAGGAGGAAGCCAGGAATAAGATATGACAATGTGGTGGGTCCTCTTCAAATTTTAACAAGTCTCATGCCAGCAGCCACTGCCCTTACACCTCTTAAGAATTCCTCTTCTGACACTTGCAAAGAGCCTTTTAGCATCTTTACCTCCTTGATCAAAACTTCCTTTAGCTAACTAGTACACACAACTACCCAGCGTTTCTTTTGTATTAATAGTGTACTGGACTATATACAAAATATATTATTTACTTGCCCAGAATTACCACCTTAAAATTTAGCATTTATATTGTGCCTTAGGCTCATCCTTTCTTCCTTTCAACCTCCTCTTCCAGGGACCCTAAGAACTGAACGGTCTCCCAGCTCCACTTAGCCAAGGTTTCTTTGGCTTTCTTAGAAAGAGTTCCCCAAAGCTAATGCCATCAGGGCAACTGGTGCTTGCCCTGAGCCAGGAGGGTCCAAAATTTTCACCAAGTGAGGAAGAAATGGAAGACAAGCCTGCCTCAGTCACAAGTGTCACCCACTTCTTCGCTTTCTCTGAATGTCATTTAATTTTCTGGTCTGCCTATTAGATCATGAGACTTGAGGAGTGATCCCAGTCTGCCCAGAGATTTTGCCCAGACTTAGCCATCTGAGGGACTGCAGGCTGTCCCAGGGCAGAGATGGGCAGTGACCTAAGGTGGAAGGGAGAGGGCAGCTGTCCCCTCCAGTCCTTTCCATCCTCATGTCCAGGACCAGTAAGAAAGGGAGAGATTGAATAAATGCCCCCTGGACTCTGGGCTCCCTAGGGAAGGGTCTCCCTGGCATGTGCCCCATTTCCTTGTATCCATGTCACAAAGGGCATGGCTAAACTTGGAAACAGTCTTTTCCAGAGGATCAGGACAGGGAAAGAGAATGCATTTCCCGTGTCCAGACCAGTAACTGGCTGGCACACTCCTGAACCAAGGGACACCATTTGTAAACATGCCCCTAAAGAAGGAACAAAAATGACTTGGAGGGTTGCTTCCTAACATACATAATAATGTATGTTTAATAAGCAATACAGAATGCATGCTTCAGTTATTTTACTATTATTTTACCACTTGTCTCTCTGTTCTTCAATGGGTTGTTCCCCATTCACAGCCCAAGAAGTAGGTCTTTTGGAGAGTTATTTTTCTAATAAAACATAAATAAGAAAAATTTTTGCATCGTGTCACATAGCAATTTAGGACTAATTTCAGAGCTGCCTGGATAAAACTATGGTTCAAAGAGTCACTGTATGACAGACCAAGGGCTGCACTGATTTCGGTTAAGGAAATTACTAATGTTAATTGCTTTTTATTTTGCCCCTGGAGAATCATTCCACAAGCATTTAAAACCCACATATATCTGTCAGATGGCTCCTTTAAAGAGACCAAGCTTTCTCTTAAATAGAGTTCTTCTCCTAATACTGTCTCCTTACATTACAAAGATCAACCAATAAATATTTACATTCACTGGAAGATTTGTGACTGTGCACAGGATTTTTTTTAAAAATTAACTAATTTAACAGGTGACTAGCACTGATCTGAGAAATGTTTCCTGCCATCCATCCCATTTCCAACTCAATCACTGACCTTAGAAAGTTACTTCCCTTTCCATTCATTTCCCTACACAAATCTAGGTTAAGGCTGAGCGCTTGGACAATTCATACAAGATTAATGGATTCACTTTGCAATCCCACCACCCACCCCAGAAAATAGGGACTACAAGTACATAAAATGCCAGCATAATTTGGGCCTATAACCAGGACTTTTTATTATTTTTTTATTGTTTTTTTTTTTTTTCCGAAGTACTTGGTATGTGGGATGTTGGTTCTCCAACCAGGGACTGAACCTGTATGCCTGCAGTGAGAGCATGGAGTCCTAACTACTGGATCACCAGATAATTCCCTCATGCAGGACTTTCGTAATTTTTTTTCCCCCTGTCTACTTTGCATGTGGGATTTTAGTTCCCTAACCCGGGATCAAACCCCTGCCCCCTGCAATGGAAGCACTGAGTCCTAACCACTGGACCACCAGGGAAGACCCCCCAAATATTTTTCTTAACAAGACCAAATCTTGCCCTTGGTCTCCTTCGTAGTCAGAGCACCCCTCACTGTCCATCCCACCATCCTTCAAAGAAAGACCTTGGAAGACCAGGTTATAAAGACTTAAAAAGACCAAATACAAAGCTTACTCAAAATGGGACGATAACGCAGACAGTGAAGAGGCAAAACAGGAGGAAAATTAACAGCTCTGTTCACAATGGGCAAACGGCGGAAACAAATCAAATTCTGTCCATCGATGAAAGGTAAACAGAATGTGGTATATCCATACAATGGCATGTTATTCAGCCATAAAAGGAACGGAGTAGTGATACAAGCTACAACGTGTTGAATCTTGAAAACACGCCAAGTGAAACACACCATATAGTATGATTCCATTTATATAAAATGTCCAGAATAGAAAATTCCACAGGGGCCAAAAGCCAATTCATGATTGCCAGGGGCTGGGTGGGGATGCGATGGGAGAATGGAAAATGACCCTCTAATAGGCACGGGGTTTCTTTGGGGAGTGATGAAAATATCCTGGGGTTTAGAAGGAGGTGATGCTTACACAACACTGTGAAAATACGAAATGTCACTGAATTGGTACTTTAAAATGGCTAATTTTATGCTAACTGAATTTTACTTCAATTTTAAAAATTATGTATTAGGGAGTTTGGGATGGACATGTACACACTGCTATATTTAAAATGGATAACCAACAAGGTCCTACTGTACAGCACAGGGAACTCTGCTCAATGTTTCATGGCAGCCTGGATGGGAGGGTTGTTTGGGGGAGAATAGATACATGTATATGCATGGCTGAGTCCCTTTGCTGTCCACCTGAAACTGCCATAAGATTGTTTATCAGCTATACTCCAATATAAAAAGTTTTTAAAAAGTGTATCTGTATATATATACACATGTGTTTGGGTATATATGTATATATACAATATTTGTATATATATTTGTATTTATATACAACACAAATATTTGTATATACATACACACACACACATACACACTCACACACACACACACACATAATTTTTTTTCCTTTTCATCAGGTATCATTTAAGAGTGATCTTTGTTCCTGTCCCTGAAAGGTAACCTGGTTAGGAAATGTAGCCACTCAGCCCTGGAGCAGGTTGAAACTTACAAACCAAGGTGATAGTTGAATCACCTCCTAAATGAGCTGCTAACAGTCACCATGGGGGTCTGATGGGCTTTGACAGCACTTGAAAGCTTCACTTAAGGACGCCTAACAAATGTGAATACGCACTGGTTGGTATGGCTGGGAGCAGGGATGGGGGAACAGACAGAGACACACACGCTCTCTCACACATATACTCTGGCTGCCTTCTTCACGTACATTCTTGCTTTCCTTTAAAAATGGCTCAGCTCCAGCAGGCCAATTTGCCTCTACAAGCCCCTTGGATCTATGAAAATCCATGAGTTTACCAAGATACTCAAAATAGAAAAAGTCTGACAAAACTCATCTGTCACCATTTGAAGCAACCATTATACCAACTCCTTAGTTTGAAAATTGGTGTTTAAAGGGAAAGAATTAAGCATGTGTGCAGCCTTTTCAGGAGGAAGTATATTCAAGGGAAGTGCCCATTGATGAGGGAAAACTGCAGAAAAAAAGCCAGCTAGTGCATAAAGGAGGGATGATAATACTTCAAAGATTCATTTTCTTTTTTTTTTTTGGCTGTGCTGTGCAGTGTGAGGGATCTTAGTTCCCGATCAAGGATTGAACCCATGGCACCCTGCAGTGAAGCGTAGAGTCTTAACCGCTGGACTGCCAGAGGAGTCCCAAAGGTTTATTTTCAGCTCCTGAGAAAATTATTGATACAGGAAAAGAATGATAACTGGTGTTGAAATCATCAGTGAGTGGTAAATGGAAGTAAGGGCCTAACGTATTCCCTTCCAGATTATTCTCTGGAGCAAAGAGGGATGAACGTAATTGAATGATGAGGGAATAATCAGACCACCATTGCTTTAATCCACTACCTATGATATTTAACTTCAATCTAACCAAACCTTTAGACCTAATTTCTAATTTACAGAAATTACAAGAGATAACGAAAAAGCTAAATATCACCATGAGGAAGCAATCAGACAAATGCATAAGGTGAGATATTCTTCAGGACATGGTTCCATCTTCTCTACCAATCAATATTCTGAGAAAGGTCAAGATTAAAAGAGAATTAAGAACAGATTCTTGGAGCGGATCCTGATTTGAACAAAGTAGCTGTAAAAGATAATTTATATGACCCAGCATCAGGAGGAACTGTCAGTTTTGCTAGGTATAATAATGTTATTTCAAGAATGGAGAAAAATATTATTTTTCAGGGATGCAAACCTAAGTATTGAGGGATGGAATGACATGATGTTTGTAATACTCTAAAGAATACTTGAACATAAAAAATAAAGTTAGTTGAAAAACAACATACCCATTAGGAAGGCTATTATGAAAAACAAACAAACAGAAAATAACAATAGCCAGGATGTGGAGAAACTGGAACTCCTTGTGCACTGTTGATAGGAATGCTTGATGCAGTCACTGTGGAAAACAGTATGGCAGCCCCTCCAAAAATTAAAACATAATTATCCTATGATTCCAGCAATTTCATTTCTAGGTATGTACCCAAAAGAACTGAAAATAAGGACTTGAAAAGATTTTCACTCACCTCTTTTCACAGCAGCATTATTTATAACAGCCAAAGGTGGAAGTGACCCAAGTGCCCATCGACAGATAAATGGGTAAATAAAATGTATATACATACAATGGAAAACCATTCAGCTCTAAAAAGGAAAGAGATTTTGGCACATGCTACAGCATGGATGAACCCTGAAGACATGCTAAGTGAAAGGAGCCAGTCACAAAAGACAAACACTGTATGATTCCACTTATACATGGCATCTAGAAGAGTCAAATTCACAGAGATAAAAAAAGTAGAACATGGGGGAATGGGGATTTAGTGTTTAAGGGATTAAGAATTCCAGTTTCAGATGATGAAAAAGTTCTGGAGACGGATGGTGGTGATGGTTAACAACAATGCGAATGTACTCAATGCCACCCAAAATACACTCAAAATGCCACTCAAGTACACCCCAAAATAGCTAACATAGTCAATGTTATGCTGTCTCTTTCCCACAATTTAAGGAAATGTGATAAAAGATAAAATAAAAAGATGGACCTAGAGATTACTATACTAAGGGAAGAAAGTCAGAGAGAGACAAAATGCATCTGATATCACTTATATGTGGAACGTAAAACATGGTACAAGTGCACATATTTACAAAACAGACTCACAGACGTAGAAAATCTTATGGTTGCCAAAGGGGAAAGGAGTGGGGAGAGGTAGATTAGGAATTACGAATTAGCAGATACAAACTACTATATATAAGTAAACAACAAGTCCTACTGTATAGCATAGGGAACTATATTCAATATCATGCAATAACCTATAATGGAAAAGAATCTGAAAAATGTGTAATATTTACTATACAAAAATGAATCACTCTGTTGTACACCAGAAGTGAACACAACATTGTAAATCAATTATACTTCAATTTTAAAAAATAAACTAATAAGTAAAAAGAAATAAAAGAACACCCTCCCCAAGAAGAATCAATCAACTGGGTACACTCAAACCAACAAGTTTCCCCAGAGCAGTCCCCAACACAACCCTTCCTGCCATCTTGTCCCATAAATATTAACTAAGAGAGAAATGAATTTAAATACTCCCTCCCAAAATCATTCTTTTAAGGGAGATTATCTCTGAATTCCTGCAACATGCTTTGCTGTTTAGTCATTTACATTCATTGAAGAAGGTGAGTGACTTAGAGCAGGTTTTACCAGAGCTTTCACTTTCTACCTATTTTCTGTGTATATAATTAAAGTTCCCCTTGTCCCAACAAATGGACTTCCTCTTCCCCTTTTTGTAACAGGAAGCAAACTTAAATAAAGCAAATATTTCACCTGTATTCACTTAACTGTGCCCCTTTTTTCTCTAGATCACCTACATTTGGGGAGCAGACTATCTGACAACATCACTTGGTTGCACACACATCCATCTTTCTGATAAAGCCAGATTAGACACGCAAGGGTTGGGGTGGGGAGGGCTGTCACAACTTACTTCCAACGTCAATGATCAAGTATCCTCCTTTGAAACAGGAAATATACAATGCCATTTGATAAACAAAAAAAAAAGGAAAAGCCTGAAGGATAGAGCACTGTTCTAGAAATAAAACCATGATAATGGCAAGCAATCACTTACAGTGCCAGCCAGGCCTTCTAATTACCCCACCAAAGGCAGGAAGGCCCTGGGTATCTCGATTGCTTTCCAAGAATTTGTCTTTGGCATTATTAACACAGACAGCCAAGCAGGTGATCAGACTAAGAAAGAAATCCTGGGCTGCAGACTTTAATTACAGGTTATTTCAGCTGATCACTGTCTTAAAGTTTCAATAAAATGATACAGTTGATAGCTGAAAAGTTCCAGGTGAGAGATAAGATCTTTTTAAGTCCAAGAGGATGAAGGGAGATGCTTAAATGTGAGGGACAAAAGGGTCCAGGGAAGACCAAGAGCCTTTCATAGTGCTCTTCTATTCACCATTCTTTTATTGGCTGCAACTGGGACACACAAATTAAAGTAAGGAGAGAGGCTTACTTTCACTAGTGATGACTCTGAGGCATCTGGAGAGCAGGTAAAAGACAGCAAGGAGACTGAACTGACTGAGTACAACTTCATCTTCTAGAAGCTCCGGGGAAACCTTGCTATCAAGTTCATTCATTCACTGAACATTTTCTGGGACCAATCTTGCATGACAGGATACAAAAAAGGATGAGAAAAAAATTAATAAGATGAGCTCCAGTCTCAAGAAGCTAATGGAAGCTTAAGACAGATATGCAGCAAAATGCAGAGTATAGGGACTTCCCTGGTGGTTAAGAGTCGGCCTTGAAATTGCAGGGGACATGGGTTCCCTAGTCCAAGAAGATCGAACATGCCTGGGGGCAACTAGGCCCATGTACCACAGCTACTGAGTCCTTGAGCCTGGAGCCCGTGCTCCGCAACAAACAGTCGTCCTGCTCACCACAACTAGAGAGACCCAGCACAGCCAAAAATAAATAAAATTCTAAAAAATGCAGAGTAGAATGTGGATGTCCAGCAGAAGGAGAAAACGGGAAGTCTGTCTATCAGTCAGGATCTTAGCAGGAAATGAAATGGCATCCTGGCACCCTCCCACCAGGTCACGGAGGGGAGTTGAACAGAGGCTCAATTTACAGAGCATCGTTGGGTTCGACTGAAAAAGGCAGGGGGCTCTGATAGGATCCCAGTCATATGGTTCAGAGATTACGGATTCTGGAATCAGAGATCATATATCTGGTCAGAGACCTGGGGTCCCAGCTTCTAAGAAACGGTGGCGTTCTTTGACCATCAATGGGATTTTTCTCTTGCTGATGTTGGAGGCAACATTATCCAGAATGAGCAGACCATCTCTTGTGGGTATTCTGTGATCAGGGGTTTTTACTGTCTGTGCTCCTGGGAACCTGCTGGCCTCCAAACTCCACAGATGACTTAGCTGTCATTTAGGGAAGCCCTGGGGACTCTAGGTGGGGGTCCTGGATTGTGCCTCTCCGCCCTACAGCCCCTGCTGCTGGTTTCCCCGCTGCCTGTTCCTGATCTCCAAGGCTGCTCTCACGAACATTCTAAGACAAGTTACCCTTCTGCTCACAGGCCTAGGGTTCCTCCCTCCAGTGGAGTGCAGAAGGCATAAAGAACCAGTTTCTTAAACCAGCCCCCTTTAGGGAAATGCCAGCTGTGACTACCTCCGCGAAATTGAGCCATTCAGGGCCTTGCCTGAGATTGAGTTTTTGCATCAGCCAGTAATCATGTAGAGATGGGGAATGTCTCTAAACTAATCACCTGCTTCTGACCCAGCTCCGCCTCCAGTGTCTTCTATTTCTGCCTTCTAGATGGGCAGATTCGGGATTATTATTTACTAACAGAACTATGAAAAAGCCTAATTGCTATCACTGATGGAAGGGCTGCTGCTACTGCTGCTAAGTCGCTTCAGTCGCGTCCGACTCTGAGTGACCCCAGAGATGGCAGCCCACCAGGCTCCCCCGTCCCTGGGATTCTCCAGGCAAGAATACTGGAGTGGGTTGCCATTTCCTTCTCCAATGCGTGAAAGTGAAAAGTGAAAGTAAAGTCGCTCAGTCGAGTCAGACTCTTAGCGACCCCATGGACTGCAGCCTACCAGCCTCCTCTGTCCATGGGATTTTCCAGGCAAGAGTACTGGAGTGGTGTACCATTGCCTTCTCCGGATGAAGGGCTACTATAGAGGCATTCTGCAGACAGCCCCTCACAGCAACCTTGTAGGAAAGCGCTATGAGCCCTTTCCATAGGTGAGTAAACTAAGGCTCAGACTGTCCCATGACTACACAGTTAGTAACTGGCAGAGCCAGGAGTCCAGGTGTACCTGACCCCAGAGCTCAGCCTCATTGTGCATGAGAATTACCTGTGAAGCATTTAACAAGTGCAGATTCCTAGGCCCCATCAACACCTAATGAATAAGAGTGTCTCAGGGGAGCCCAGGAAACAACTTAGAAAAAAAAAAAAAACATTTCCCAGGTAAAGCAGATGTCACCAGCCTGAGCATGGGTCCTCATGAGGCCACACGGCCTTTATAGGAAATGATCTGGCCCTGAGCAGGCAACAATAAATGGCAGGCATTATCCTCCTCCTCAACTGTACACCATCAACTTAATTACTTGGGGGAGACAGGAGCTGGGAGCAGGGCAGTGGGAACAGGAGGGGGAACATGGGGGCCTCTTTTAATGACTTAGGTGACTATCCTTCAGGGAGAGGCTGTGTGTGATGCTCCGGGGGGACCCCAGATTTATCAGGCCTCCCAGATCTAAATGCCCAAGTATGGAGGAAGGGGAAGAGCAGAACTGAAGCATGACACAGATGTCAGCTGTGTGTGTGTCTGTCTTCCTCCCGTGGTTCCGGTGACGTCCCCGTAAGGAAGCTGATCCACTAACTGCTGTAGAGGACTGTCCCCATGTCGCTGTCAGGGTTCTTGGTACACTCTGCAGCCTCTCTGCTCCTCCACTCCAGAAAAATTGACAATAATTGAAATTCAAGAGGCAGCCTGGTTTGGCCACTAGAGATTAAGAAGCAGATGCATCAACCTGTTCTCTTTCCAGGAAAACCGTGGCTTCCTCTCACCTCCTTCCTCGGTTTCCTTTTCTGGGAACCAACCTGCAGCCTGGCCCGGTAGAAGCGTCTGGCTGCTGTGAGGGAGGTCAACACACTAATAAGGCTGAGGTCAGAAGTCGGGCCTCAAAGTAGTTCAGTTCCCTCAGTTTGGCTCTAAGGTCACAGACAACCCCACCCCCGCTCCAAATCTTACCACTTGGTCATAAAAGGAAGTGGCCAGAGTATAGACGGATCAAAACAAATCCATCACCACTGGTGAAAACAGCCAATGGAGTGGAGTGGGGGTTGGGGGACGGTGACCAAGGGTGATTCAGTAGCATCTCTGATTTGAAAGACGCCACATCAGAAATGACCTCATGGCACCTAATCAGTTCCAGAAAGGGACTTTGTTCTCCAGGAGGCAAGGTGGGAGATCAAAGCATTTCTTGCTAATCATCATTTAGCATTAATTATTTAAGTAACCTGAGACAGACCCGGACCGCTCCTGACTTCGCATCCTGACAGCCTCAATGAGCACCCTTGATCTTTCAAGCCAACCTGCATCAAATTGGGAGGAAGCGGACTGCAAACCTGGGAATCGAGAGACCTGGGCGGCCCAGGCAGTCAGTCGTGTACTTACTTCTTCCTTTCCTGTTAACTTCTTAACCCCACCAGCCAGGAAACGCATAAATACGGCACCCGGCCGCCCCTCCCCCTGCCCTCCGCCACGTCTAAGAGAGTTTCTCAGGCGCAGGGACAAATCTGGGGATGAACACCTTAGATTCATAAGCTGGGTGGCCTCAGACTTACCAGCGTACCTCTCTGAACCTCCAGTTTCAGCTGCCTCATGAAGATAATCCCATCCTCCCAGCCTCATTGTAAGAATTCAATAAGACCTCAGAACTGTTGCATACATTTAGAAGGAATACACGGGGGTTTGGTTATACCGGAGATAATTTATTTCTACAGTTGAAGGGGGAATCATGATATTCATTATTATATGATTTATTCCTTTTTGTATAATGTGTAATACATGTTATGGACTAAACTGTGTCCTCCTCAAATCCATATGTTGAAGTCTGACCCCCAGCACCTCAGAATGTGACTGTGTTTGAAAATAGGTCTTTTTTTTTTTTTAATTTGGCTGCACCAGGTCTTAGTTACAGCACAAGGGATCTTCACTCTTTCATTGCACCATGCATTTTTTTTTTTAATTGCAGCATGCAGGATCTAGTTCCCTGGCCAGGGATGGAACAGGGCCTCCTGCAGTGGAAGCGTAGAGTCTTAACCACTGTACCACCAGGGAAGTCCCTAGAGATAGGTCTTTAATGAGGTAATAGGTAAGGTAAGTCACTTCAGTCGTGTCCGACTCTGTGCGACCCCGTAGACGGCAGCCCACCAGGCTCCCCCGTCCCTGGGATTCTCCAGGCAAGAACACTGGAGTGGGTTGCCATTTCCTTCTCCAATGCATGAAAGTGAAAAGTGAAAGTGAAGTCGCTCAGTCGAGTCAGACTCTTAGCGACCCCATGGACTGCAGCCTACCAGGCTCCTCCATCCATGGGATTTTCCAGGCAAGAGTACTGGAGTGAGGTGCCATTGCCTTCTCCAGTATAAATGGTGTCCTTATAAGAAGAGGAGATTAGAACATGCACAAAAGGAAGACCATGTGAAGACGCAGAGAGACAACGGCCATCTATAAACCAAGGAGAGAATCCTCAGAAGAAATAAATCCTGCCAACTGACATCTTGATCTCAGACTTCTGGCTTCCATAAAGGTGAGAAAATTAATTTTTCTGTCATTTCAGCCCCTCAGTCTGGGGTATTTTGTTATGCTGGCCCTTGCAAACTCATACAATTAACTTCAAATAATTCATAGGAAAAAAAACTCGAATGGCTCTAATGAAAAAGACAGGCAATATGAGACTTCCGTGGTGTCCAGTGGTTAGGACTCTGC
>NW_011494732.1:6923849-6925379 GCF_000754665.1 Bison bison bison | reverse complement strand
AGACTTCCCTGTTGTCCAGTGGTTAAGATTCTGAGCTTCCAGTGCAGGGGGCATGGGTTCCATCTCTGGTCAGGGAATTAAGATCCCATATGCTGCGTGGCACATGCAGCCAAAAATTTTTTTAACTGAAAAAAAAAAGATAGGCAATAGGTGTTGGGTGAAGATGTGGAGAAATTGGAACTCTTGTAATTGCCGAGGGGAACACAAAATGCTGTAGCCACTTTGGGAAACAGTCTGGCAGTTCCTCATAGAGTTACCATCTGGCAAGCCAATTGCATGGAGAAGGCAATGGCAACCCACTCCAGTACTCTTGCCTGGAAAATCCTGTGGACGGAGGAGCCTGGTGGGCTGCTGTCTATGGAGTCGCACAGAGTCAGACACGACTGAGCAACTTCACTTTCACTTTTCACTTTCGTGCACTGGAGAAGGAAATGGCAACCCACTCCAGTGTTCTTGCCTGGAGAATCCCAGGGACGGGGAAGCCTGGTGGGCTGCCGTCTATGGGGTCACACAGAGTCGGACACGACTGAAGCAACTTAGCAGCAGCAGCAAGCCAATTGCATGCCTAGGTTTCTACCCAAGAGAAATGAAAACATAACTTCACATAAAAACCTGTACATAAATTATTCATGGAATCAATCACAATAGCCAAAAGGGAGAAAGAGCACAAATGCCCATGGACAGATGAACAGATAAACGGACTGTGGTCCATCCGTACAATGGAATATTATTCAACCCTATAAAGGCATAAAATACTGATAGATGCACAATGGAGATGAACCTTGGAAACATTCTGCTAAGTGAAAGTAGTCACAAAAGGCCACATACTGTATAATTCTATTTATATGAAATGTCCAGAATAGGCAAATCCATGGAGACAGAAAGTTTCCAGGGGTTGGGGGAAGGGGAACTGACTGCGGATGGAGTTTCTTCTAAGGGGTATGAAAATGTTCTAAAATGAAGATTGTGGTTGTGGGGATGGTTCCACAACTCTGAATATTTTCAATATATTAAAAACATTTAACTATACACTTTAAGTGGGAGAACCATAAAGTATGGGAGTCTTATTTATTATAAGATTAAAAAAAAAAAAGAAAAGCCTGCTACCATGAGCATTGTTAAATGTCAAAGGCTCGCTCTTCTCCCTCCCACCCACTCTTTCCCAACCTGCCTAAGGGTTCCAACTTCTCCGACCCATGTTGACACCAGCCATGCATTATAGTCCCATGCTTATAAACCAATCCTCCAGAGGAAACTTCAATAAGAACTACTGCCCCCAGAAGCCAGCTTCTTGTTTACAGACCTTAAGAGGAAAGGGGGCAGAGGTTTGAATAAAAAAAAAAAAAAATGCCTAGAAGCAGAAGACGAGGGCACATTTATGATCCTGAAGTGATCTCCAGAAAGGCTGGTCTGAACACCTCCATCAACTCTGAGATTACAGTGAACAATGCCAAGTGGGTTCCTTTTGAAGCCCATGTTCTACAAACGCCAATCCATTCCATGAAGCAGTTCTTCCACCATGAGGGAAGA
>NW_011494732.1:6917815-6923749 GCF_000754665.1 Bison bison bison | reverse complement strand
AAAGCAGCCATGGGGCCTGGCTGGGCTATTTCAAGGTGCCGTGTGCGCAAGTACAGTCTGTGATCTGACAAATGACATTTATATTTCTGCCCATTTAGGGGAAAGTCAGCTCTGAAACCCCACGCATGTCCACAGATCGGGGAGCTAAAGGTAGAAGATGTGGAGGCAAATCCTTTTCAATCCTATGGCCACTTCAGTTCCCACTAAGCTTCAGACAGAATCAGAATTCAACACCCACAAGGAATTGGGTGCCTTCTCTCCATTAACAAGTCCACATTTAGGAAGATAATCAAAGATAATCAAAAAGGTTAACAGGATAACCCAGAACAGCAATGTCCAACAGAAACATAATGTGAGCCACATAAGTACTTGAAGCCACTCTTTAAAAGATAAAAAGAAACAGGTGAAATGAGTATTAATAATCCATTTTGTTTAATGGATTATCGGGCTTCCCTGGTCACAGATGGTAAAGAATCTGCCTGCAATGCAGGAGACCCAGGTTTGATTCCTGGGACGGGAAGATTCCCTGGAGGAGGGCATGGCAACCCACTCCAGTATTCTTGCCTGGAGAATTCCATGGACAGAGGAGCCTGGCAGGCTACAGTCCATGGGGTCACAAAGAGTCGGACACAATTGAGTGACTAACACACAAATATGATCATTTCAATGAGGGTTGCCAGATTCAGCAAATAAAAATACAGCCATATTACATTTCAGAAAAGAACAAAAACTTTTTTAGCATAAATATATCCCATGTAATATATGGGACATATTAAACTAAAAAGCTGTCTGTTTAATTGTCTGAAAATCTGAAGTTCAAATTTAAATGAGCTTCCTTTTTCAAATCTGGCAACCCTAATTTCAACATGCAATCAATATATGCGGTATTGTACACTGTTATTTTTTATATTGTCTTTAAAATCTGTTATGTATATTATACCGGCAGCACCTCTTAATTTAAGCTTGCTGTATCTAAAGTGCTTAATAGCCACACATGGCTCATGGCCTTTTGGACAGTACAGATTGAGAAAGTTCTAGAAAGTTCCTCTCAGTGTTTTTTATAACAGTAAAAAATCAGAAATTAGCAAAATACCCATCAACAGGAAGGCTGCTTAGTTTACAACCAACATTTGGAGAACTTACCATGAGTCAGCCCTCGTCCTATGGACTCTGCATGTGTTATTTTTAGTCCTCACAATGACCACTCAAAGTAGGTGCCGGTATAACACCTTTCTACAAATGAGGAAGCAAGGCTCTTGGAACTCATATGACTTGCTCAAGAAAGTGAGGAAGCCAAGACAGACTGATGACAGATGAATGGGTTCACATATATATATCCCACCCTAGATACACCAAGATGTTATTGGTTTTCTCTGGACGGAAGACACTGGGGCAGGTATTGGTTGAAAGTTAGGTCTCTGCTGTCAGTTAGACCTATGTTTGCATCCTCGGCTCTGCCAAGTAACCTAACAAGTAACTTCGCCTTTTTAAGCCTCGGTTTCCCCATTGGTAAAACAAATCATAAGTCTATTCACTGGATTGTGGGAGTCTAAATAAAACAGGGCATGTAGAGGACTAAGTTCTCAGTGACAGTACTACTACTCTTCTCAGCATCCTTGTCCATTCCTGTTTGATTAGATTTTTCATGGTAAGCATCAACCCTTCCTATGGTTTTTGTTTTTTGGTCACACTGCAAGGCATGCAGGATATTAATTCTCTGACCAGGGATTGAACCTGTGTCCCTTGCAGTGGAAGCACAGAGTCCTACCCACTGGACTTCCAGGGAATTCCCAAGGATCCATTTAGAAAGAGGAAAAATTTTAACTTTGAAAAGAGGAGAAAACAGATTTCCTGTGGTGAAACAGGGATTTCACTGTGGTCTAGTGGCTAAGACTCTGCTCCCAATGCAGGGGGCCTGGGTTTGGTCCCTGGTGAGGGAACAAGATACTACATGCTGCAACTAAAGATTCCACGTGCCTCAACTAAAACAGACACAGTCAAATACACAAAAATTTTTTTAAAAAAGGAGAAAACAGCCCATGAAGCAGCTGGAGGACAAAGGAAGGACGGAGATAGAGAAGCAAGGAGAGAGGGGAGGAAAAGAAGAAAGATCACCTAGTGACAGGCAAAGGTGAGGTATCATTTCCCTGCAGTTTTCTGCGTGACCACAAAGGGGCACTGCCTGCAGTTTCCACAGCAAGGGGAAATGATCCCCCTTGGAAAAACAAAAACTTGCAAGGAAAAAAAATCACCAGCACCATTCATATGGACTCGGAGGCCTCTCCCTGGAGTTCCCCCTGAAAAGCTGCCGACATTCATCTTACAGGAGATGTGAAAAAGCAGTGGATACGGTCTCCCAGCTGTGGGTGATCTGTGTCTTACCTTTGGAGTCTTCTTTGGCCAAGTGACTACGGGGACCCCAGTGATGGCCAGACTGGGGTCGTCCTCCGCGTGCTCCTTCAGGACATTCTGTAGTCAAGCAAAGGAGCCATATTAGCCCAGGGTACAGGAGATGTCTCTGAAGGGAGTGGAGGCTAGCCCTTACCCAGCAAAAGACAAAGTTCTCTGCAGCTTCACTGCCTGCCCCCTGACTCCACCAATACTCACATGCTCAATAGAAACCAAGTTGCCAGGGTTCCCCAGGCTCCGTAAAACACAAAACATCCCCTTCTCCAAAAAAGTTTTTAAAAAGCAAATCGCCCACCTCCCTGAGACTGCCACGAACATATTGCTCACTGACCATACGACAACAAACATTTGTCCAGAGCACCAAAGACTCTCATGGACCCAGTCTCCTTTAATCCTTACACCGTCCTCTGGGAGGTGCTTGCTGGGCAGCGGTCTAATAAATCCTCTAACGTACAAGAATTCAACTATGTCCTCAGAGAAACAAACAAAGCAAACATGAGGTCTCACTGATGAGCCCTGACTCTGGTTTTTCACCAGTCAGCAAGTACGCCCTAGGTCCTCTCATCCTGGTGTGTAAAGACATGTCTTTGTTTTTTGCATCAAGGTCCCTAAACATAAGTACTCAGTCAACTGGACAAATGATGGCAGAAAAAAATGGGCTGTGATGGACACAGCCAGACTTTGTGCGGGCCTCCCTCGTGGCACTTCATGGTCACTCCTTTGTAGGTGGTTTCAATGCTTTACAGGGTAATCCTGACTTTAGCAGCTTTTGGTGTTGTGTGCAGCCAACTGCAGAACCTCATCAAGGTGTAAGATGTCACTCCGCTGAATTATCCCTATCCAGTAAGGCAACCAAGATTCAGAAATGCTCAAAGGACTTGGATGCCATCCCAGACCAAGAGGGCAGAGCCTTGAACCCTGCTCTACGGCACCAGACTTCCTGCCCCATGACCATGTCATGGGATGCATCCACATGGGATTTGGGGCTGAATCCGCACCATACCATAAGAAAGTGTTGAGGGATGGACAGGGAACTGTTACTGGTTTATTCTGACCCCAACCACTAATTTTTGGATTGCACAAAAAACACTCCTGCAGAGACATCCAAGGACAGAGTAAGTTGCATAGCAGCACTTAACAGGAAGTGCAAAAGAGCTCAGAAGATAAATGTAGGTGAAGATGATTTTAACTCACTTTCCCTAGTCTTCACCAGAAAGAATCCAATTCACTTCTAATTTATTCTCCTGATTTTCCTGCTTTAATTTTCAATTGGTTGCCTGATTTTTCAAACTGTGCTTTATTACCTCAAACACGCCTGAATAACTCCCTCCTCTTCCCACGGAAGGAGGCCAACAGCAAGGTCAGGGGCTTGGGCTCCGGGTTCAATTCTCAGCACGTACAACTTTCTCCAAGTCCAACAGTCAACGTCAATGATTTATAAACGCTGTTTTTATAAAATGTCTTGGTTCACTGCGATATCCCCCAGCCTTACACAATGACTAACCTACGGGAAGCCTCCAGTAAATATCTTAAAAAAATGAAGCCACAAATCCCCAAAGAGGGACTTTCTGCTGAATGTCTGACCTCAAATCTGTCAAGGTTGACACACACAAGCAAACTCTGAGAGACTATCACAGCCAAGGGGTGAGAGAAAGCACACAAGGAAAAACTGAGGAAAAGTGAATAAATTATACACTTAACAACAATGTATCAATAATGTTTCATTAGAAGTAACAAATACACCATATTAAGGTAGGATGTTAGTAACTTGGGGAAATAGGGTGTAGGGTATGTGGAAACTCTGTATTATGTGCAGAATTTTTCTGAAAATCTAAAACTGTTCTAAAACACAAATCAACAATTACACTTCTAAAACAATTTTAAAATAATTTTAAAACAATAGCGATGAGAAAATAATCATTTTAAAAATGCTAATAAGACAGTAGTAACAGTTACAATAAAGGAAAACAGGATTCTTAGGCTGCCAATTTTGCTAACACCTATGCAGCATATTTAAAAAATAATACAACAGAAGGGAAACAAGCAGACACGATTCATTTCCGGTATGGACTTCACACAGAGCATCAGAGGCAACCAAAAGCTGGGGCAGTGGCAGCGATCGTGCCTGGAGGAGGGAGTATTTGATCACTAACATTGTTTTTTGTTTGTTTGTTTTGGGGTTTTTTGGATGCACCACCAAATCTTAGTTCCCCAATCAAGGATAAAGAACCCGTGACCCCAGCAATGGAAGCTCAGAGTCCTAACCACTGGATTGCCAGGGAATTTCCACTGACGTTGTTTAGAACTGCCAATTCCTGGTGATGATAAAAAGCAAATCAACTTTTTATCAGCTTCATTTTTTAAATTATGGCTTTCACAGACACTGCACCCCTCAGAAGTTGCATCCGAATGGGCCATTTCCACAGCCCTCTCCCCACCTTGGTCCACCTCTAGGAGTAGGCGGAAGCAGCCAGGTTGAGAGAATGTACACATCAGGAGGGCAGGCACCTCACATTGTGTTGAATGAAAGGATGGGAGTAAGAGGCCCTGAGGTCTTGTTCCGCAGCGGGCACCATAATAAACATCGCATGTCCACACTCTCATCCAATCCTCTTGGCCACCCTGTGGGATGAACGACCATTTCCACAGGGCAGATGAGAAGGGCAGGGCTCAAGGGGGGAAGGGAACTGTTGACTAGCACTCAGCCAGGAAGGGCTGGAGGCTCTTGATGACCTTGGCTCTTTAACCTTGGCATCATTCAGCCCGTCTCTGAAAAGGGAATGGAACCATGTTCACAGTAACACTGTTCACAACAGCCAAACAGCAGGAACAACCCAAGTGTCCACGGATGGATAAATGGATAACATACAACCCATGGAATATTATACAGCCTGAAAAAGGAAGGGAATTCTGTCACATGCTATAACAACGATAAACCTGAACGACGTTATGCTCAGTGAAATAAGCCAAACACAAAAGGACAAGAACCACATGAAGCCACTAATATGAGGTGCCTAAAGCAGTAAATTCATAAAAGCGTAAAGTAGAAAACTGGTAGCCATGGGTGGGGGGAGGGGACAAGTGGGGAGTTACTGTTTAATGGATATGGAGGGGATTTTCTTTAATTTTTTTTCTGGATATAGAGTTTTAAGTTCAGGAAGATCAAGAAGCTCTGGCTATGGATGGTGATGGTTGCACAACAATGGAAATGTACTTAATGTCACTGAACTGAATGCTTAAACATGGTTAAAATTTTATGTTATGTATATTTTACCACTGGCTGAGGGGTGAAGAATCCACTCGCCAAAGCAAGGGACTCGGGTTCAATGCCTGGGTCAGAAAGATCCCCTGGAGGAGGACATGGCAACCCACTCCAGTATTCTTGCCTAGGAAATGCCATGGACAGAGGAGCCTGGTGGGCTACAGTCCACGGGGCTGCAAAACAGTGCAGACACTACTTTGCAACTAAACAACAATATTTTTAACTATTATATTTTAAAATATTTTTATCTATTTTTAACTGGG
>NW_011494732.1:6900308-6917715 GCF_000754665.1 Bison bison bison | reverse complement strand
TTTTAACTGGGGAGGAAGAAGTGGGGCAAAGCAGTCCCTCCCTAAGGAATGGATCCAGGACTTCCCTGAATGGTGGTCCAGTGGTTGGAAATCTGCCTGCCAATGCAGGGAACATGGGTTCGATCCCTGGTTGGGGAAGATTCCACATGTTGAGGAGTAACTAAGCTGGCGAACCACAACTGCTGAGCCTGAGGCATGCCTAGAGCCCATGCTCCACAACAAGGAAGCCTCCAAACTGAGAAGTCCACGTACCACAACAAAGAGCAGCACTCTCTCGCCACAACTAGACAAAGGCTCCCTGCAGCGACAAAGACCCAGCACAGCCATTAATAAATAAAGGAATGGATTCAAGACCTTCTAGAAAGTACAAGTTGGGCACATACTACCTCTCCAGTTAAACTTTTGCTGTTACGCCTGGGACGACACTAGTTTTAGAGTCAGAAGATCTAGGACAACCTGTGGGATCTTGGGTAAGCCACAGCTTCCTAACGTGTGGCCCTGGGGTGGAGCAGCGATGTCTGCACCCTGATAGGAGGCTACAAAGCTGGAGGTAATTTTACTACCATTCTTAGGAACATTTGTTGAGTGCTTGCCCTAAACGTTAAAATGATCTCAACTGGGAGACTTCCCTGGTGGTCCAGTGGTAAAGAATCCACCTTCTATGCAGGGGATATGGGTTCAATCCCTGGTCTGTGAACTAAGATCTCACACGCCGTGGGGCAACGAGGCCCACAGGCCACAACTAGAGAAACCTGCACGCTGCAATAAAGACCTAGCAAGCGCGGCCAAAAAAGAAAAAAAAAAATTCCTACCTGTGGGGTAGGACTGATTCTCCCTGTTTCACAAAAGCAGAAACTAAACTTGAGAGGTTCACTGATATAGTTCAAGGTCACAGAGCTGAGAGGTGGGCAGAAGCCGGCATTGACCTGGTCCATCTGATGACAAGCCTAAAGAGTAACACTGGGCGGTAAAGCCTCAGGAGATCATGGCAGCAACCTCTCCAGCTGATCCTACCCCATTATTAAAAAGACACCTAGGAGAAAATCTGGGCTTAGAGTTACCATTCAACTCGCAAATACAGAAATGAATCACAGTCACCTGTTCTTTGCCAAGAAGAGAGAGAACTAATTTGACTACTAATGCCTTTACAAAGCATCTCAAACAGCTCCCCCAAATCACAGAAGAGGTCTGTGCCCCCCATATCACAGAAGAGGCTTCCATGACCAAATTGGGCCTGCACAACCATGAAGTTTTGCTGACATTTCATGGTTCTTACTAGCCCATATGAATTTCACACCCTCCTCCACAATACATCAGTTTGTTTTTTCTAAAAATGTTTCCTGCCCACCCCCCAAAATCATTAACACAAAAAGAGCTTTTAAGGAAGATAGTGCATGTGTAACCAAAGCTTATATGGTTATGAATACATGTACAGATATCTGGCCATGTGGTTGGGAGGGGGCGGGGCAGAGGACTTCCACAGGACTTTCTGCCCCCACCCCCCATCCCAACCTTTAACTCTAGGCTAGGCATGACAAACTCAAATGCCTCCAGGAACCAATCAGGTAAAGTGAAAAATATAAATGGACCAGAAAGACAGAGAGTGGTGTGGTCACCTGTGGCAAACTAGAGATCACATGCCCTATTTAAAGATAGCAGATGCTTTCTAATTTCAACCTACTAACCTCCTGTGGGAATGAAAGCCCCACTAGATCTCTGATTTTCAGAAGAAACCAAAGATCCAGAGTTTTATTTGAAATCTTTCCAATTTCAAATGTTGGCAACTGACTGAAAATTTAAAAAAAAATAAAAAACAAACAACACTTGTGAGCCAAATATATCTGTGGGCTGGCTTGGGCCACGGGGTGACCAGTTTACAAAGACTACTCTGCGTATGATTGAAAATAGTTGCCTTGGTTTGGTTTGAGTTTCCTTCTGAACTGTCTCAAGATTTCCTGTCATTTCACTATCAGAGCTGGAGTCAGTGACTCACAAGCATTCAAGTGAGGCAGGCCTCTTTAGAGGAATGTCTGGTTACAAAAATCTATTACTGAAGTCATAAGTATTATTAATAATTAAGACATAATTATAAATAATAATTAAAATTAATAGACACCTCCCCAAGTATCCCTCAGTCGGGGATCTCACACACTTCCTGAAGGAAGCGATACCTCTCCACATGTGGCTGTCAGTGGCCACCAGGGGGCGCTCTGGGCTCTGTCCCTCAGGGAAGTATTGTGTTTTCATTTGTATGTGACAGGCTGCAGGAAGAGGAGATTATTCTAATTGGACATTTTCTCTCTGAGAAATAAATTGCGCTGAAGGGAATCATGTCACTGGCTTCCCTGGGCTCTGCCAGAATTTATACACTCCCTGGGGCTCTTAGAAGCAAAGACGAGGAGGCCTGGGTGCCTGTACCAGCCCAGCACTCTTGGGTTATACCATACAAGCCTTTTAGTAGGAAGCCACAGGGCCGGGTTTCTAGAAGGAGAAAGACTGGGGTCACCAGGCCCTTTCTGCTAGAAACTGCCCTGCTTTTGACCTAACAAGATAACCACAGACAATGGATAAGCTGGGCTTCCACTCTTCCTGATGCCAACTTCTCTCGAAAAGCTTAATTAGTCAACAATGGATTCAGGCCCCATGCTCCCCAGAATGCGGCATTAATAATTAGAAACTGCATCTATAACTGTGACTAAAAATACCAACACTGTGACAGTAAAGCAGAGGCAAGCATCAGGAAAGAAGCCCTAACCACAGGCCTGTAGAGGGAGAGCAACACGGCATGGAGTAGCTCAGGCTGCTGTTGGGGAACTCGGCAGTCTCAGGGGTCCCTCCTGGCCACAGGTAAGGACCCCTGTAAGCAGGCATCAATGCACCTTGGGTCTCCCAAGATCCCTCCCTCCACCCCAGCCCAACCATCTTGTTCAGTTCAGTCGCTCAGTCGTGTCTTGACTCTTTGCGACCCCATGAACTGCAGCACGCCAGGCCTCCCTGTCCATCACCAACTCCCAGAGCCTATCCAAACTCATGTCCATTAAGTCGGTGAAGCCATCCAACCATCTCATCCTCTGTCATCCTATTCTCCTCCTGCCTTTAATCTTTCCCAGCATCAGGGTCTTTTCAAATGAGTCAGCTCTTTGCATCAGGTGGCCAAGTATTGGAGTTTCAGCTTCAACATCAGTCCTTCCAATGAACACCCAGGACTGATCTCCTTTAGGATGGACTGCTTGGATCTCCTTGCAGTCCAAGGGACTCCCAACAGTCTTCTCCAACACCACAGTTCAAAAGCATCAATTCTTTAGTGCTCAGCTTTCTTTATAGTCCAACTTCACATCCATACATGACTATTGCAAAAACCATAACCTTGACTAGATGGACCTTTGTTGGCAAAGTAATGTCTCTGCTTTTTAATATGCTGTCTAAGTTGGTCATAACTTTCCTGCCAAGGAATAAGCATCTTTTAATTTCATGGCTGCAATCACCATCTGCAGTGATTTTGGAGCCCAAAAAAATAAAGTCTGACACTGTTTCCCATCTATTTGCCATGAAGTGATGGGACCGGATGCCATGATCTTAGTTTTCTGAATGTTGAGCTTTAAGCCAACTTTTTCACTCTCCTCTTTCACTTTCATCAAGAGGCTCTTTAGTTCTTCTTGTGCCTGCCTATAAAAACCCATCTGTACTGTGCTGAACTGCATCTCTCAAGAAGATATGTTCAGGGAATTCCCTGGTGGTCCAGTGGTTAGGACTCTGTGCTTTCACTGCCAAGGGCCCAGGTTCAACCCCTGGGTCACGGAACTGCATAAGCCCCGAAGTATGGACAAAAATAAATAAAGATATGTTCAAGTCCTAATTCCTGGTACCTGTGAATGTGACCTTACTTGGAAAAAGGGTCTTAGCAGATGTAATTAGTTAAGGGGTCTCAAGAAGTAATTTTGGATAGGGTAGACCCTACATCCAGTGACTGATGTCTTTATCAAAGAAAGGAGGGGGGCTTCCCTGATGGCTCAGTGGTAAAGAATCCACCTGTCAATGCAGGAGTCGAGGGTTTGGTTCCTGATCTGGGACTATCCCACATGCCTCGGAGCAACTAAGCCCATGTGCCACAACTACTGAGCCTGTGCTCTGGAGCCTGGAGCCACAACTACTGAAGACCATGTACCCTAGCGCTTGTGCTTCGCAACAAGAGAAGCAACTGCAATGAGAAGCCTGTGCACCACAACAAAGAGTAGTCCCTGCTTGCCACAATTAGAGAATAGTCCACACAGCAACAAAAACCCAGCACAGCAAAAAATAAATAAAATTGTTTTAAAAATAAGAGAAAGGAGAGATTTGAACAGAGACATAAAGGAGAAGGCCATGGGAAGACAGAGGCAGAGACGGGAAGGACACAACCACAAGCTAAAGAACTCCAGGCAATACCAGAATCTGGAAGAGCAAGGAAGGATCCTCCCCAGAGCCTTCCCAGGGAGCACACCTCGATTTCTGACTTTTAGCCTCTGGAACTGTTAGAGAATCAATTTCTATTGTTTTAATCACCAAGTTTGTGGTCATTTGTTATGGCAGCCCACAGGAAACGAACACACCATATGATGTCATAGTGCATCACAATTAAAGGGAGCTTCCCTGGTGGCTCAGTGATAAAGAATCTGCCTGCCAATGCATGAGACTCGGATTCGATCCCTGAGTAGGGAAGATTCCCCTGGGGAAGGAAATGGCAACCCATTCCAGTATTGTTGCCTGGAAAATTCCATGGACAGAGGAGCCTGATGGGTTAGAGGAGCCCTGTCTTGTCCATGGAGTCGCAAAAGGAGTCGGACACAACTTGGAGACTAAATAACAACAAACATCATGATTAAAAGCTTATTAGCTACATGACTTGGGCAAATCACCACATCTCACTGAGACTCAGGTTCCTGTCTAAGAAATGGATTAATAACTGTCTCCACCTTGTCAGGATTATAACGCATGGAAAGTATTTGGCATGTGGATAATGCTCAATAAACGTTGTGTGCATGCATGCTAAGTCTCTGACTGTTTGTGACCCTATGGACTGTGCCAAAGTCTTCTGCATTGGCAAGTTCTTTACCACTCATGCCATCTGGGAGCAGAAACAAATGTTAGTCAATCTCTTCTGGCTTATGCCATATTTCCAGTTGGGATATGCTGTCCCCATTCTCTGTTTGCAGAATTCATCCATTTAACAAGATCTAAGCATAGGGGGCAGAGAAGGCAATGGCACCCTACTCCAGTACTCTTGCCTGGAAAATCCCATGGATGGAGGAGCCTGGTAGGCTACAGTCCATGGGGTCGCTAAGAGTCGGACACGACTGAGCGACTTCACTTTCACTTTTCACTTTCATGCACTGGAGAAGGAAATGGCAACCCACTCCAGTGTACTTGCCTGGAGAATCCCAGGGATGGGGGAGCCTGGTGGGCTGCCGTCTATGGGGTCGCACAGAGTGGGACATGACTGAAGCAACTTAGCAGCAACACCAGCAAGCATAGGGGGGAAAATTTTTTAAGTTTATTTAGTTGGAATGACAGTTTAAAAGCTGATTTAGCTGCACAACTAGAGGGGATAAAAATGTGATTCAGGGACCAAGAAGCTAATTTTAAGCCAAGGGCCCCTAAGTGGCATGGATCAACATATCCATTTTTCAGGCCTAGGGGTACACAGGTGTCTAGAACTCAGATCTTCTGCCCCTCACTGCTCTCCTTCATTCTCCTGAGGTGGTATCAGCAGCAGACTCAGAATACATATGGCTTAGGTGACAGGCCTGTCTCATTTATCCCTGCATCAATGCTCTATCCGTTCACAGCTCATCCAAAATACCAAACCCAGGGCTCAGTATAACATGCAGCCCCAGGCAGAAGAGCCTCAGCGACTACTGGAGGCCTGACCCCCTGACCAGGCTGAATCTGGTTGTCCCCTGTTTTCTATACTCTGGGTCATCTTCAGGGTGAACAAAACAAGCTGTAGCCCCCCCACTGGCTTCCCACCTTCTGGCTCCTCTTTAGCAGGCAGGGTATGATGGCTTTTAAAAAGCCAACAGTGTTGGAGGTCTGGGTTCTACATCTCACTGTTTCACAAAAGAGCAAGACCCAGGAAGGGCAACTTAGATAAGCAGGTGTGTTCTCGGGGGCAGACCTGATGACCCCAAGGGAGAAAAGCTGCACACACCTTCCTTTTACAGTCATGAGTTTCACACACACTCTCACAATTGACCCTTAATGAGCCTGCTCTCACTCCACGGTATCAGGGAGCTCAGCTCTAGCTCACTGAGTACTTAAAGGCCCTGTTCTAAGGCTTTTTAAATATGTCACCTCACTAAACTCGATGAGGCATGATTCCTTCTATCCCTATTTTACTACATTCCCCCAGAGCAGTCAGCTGATTAATGGATGGTGCAGGGGAGTCAACCCGATTCCAGAACCTTTGGTCTTAAAAGATTATACCTGTTTGGGTGATGCACTCTTATTTTGGATTGTTTCCTAGTTGGGTTTTGATGAAAGAGCAATACCATTGATCTCTTTTTTAGTGTTTAAAAATAAAAACAGTAACACCTGAAAGCAGTCACCCCTCACTGTCTCTTTCAGCTCCTTGATTCCACTCTGCCCCACAATTCTATGCAGCCCCATAATTCTGTGCAGTCCCATAACTCCATGCAGCCCCATAATTCCTTGCAGACCCACAATTCCATGCAGCCCCATAATTCTATGCAGTCCCATAATCCCACACAGACCCACAATTCTATGCAATCCCACAATTCCATGCAGACCCACAGTTTTATGTGGCCCCATAATTCCATGCAGCCCCATAATTCCATGCAGTCTCACAATTCCACCAGTTGCATAACTCCGAGGCCCCATAATGCCATGCGGGGCCCACAATTCCATGTGGCCTGACAACTCCATCAGTCTCATAATTCTGTGAGGCCCTCATAGTTCCATGTAATAAGAAAGATGGTTATCCACAGTACACTGGTGTTTCCACCCCTAGCCAGATACTCTGGCAGCCAAAGGAGCACAGAATCATGTAAAAGAGAGCTTGGTATTATCTTAATTAACAAGGACAGATGCAGAATCACCTGGCAAAAACATATCTAATGAAGACTCTCCCATGTCCTATCTCAGTGGTGACTGCGCACTTAGGCCCAAGTCCTCACAAGCTTGCAATGCATCTGGTTATTTTCAAGTCATTTACAACTATTTAGAGTAATGCCCATATGCCCTCCTTCTCTCCCATCAGGAGCCTCAAGCTCTCTCCTTGAGTTCTAGTTGAAAGTATGGACTCTTTAAGGAAGGACAGCATGCAGGCCAATTCCCATCTCACTATGAATTAGTCCGTCCACTGATTAACGGTTGCCAATCCAAGAAAGAAAAGGGAAAAAGACTGCACTGAATTGAACAGCACATGTGTGTGTGCACACACACACACACTCAAGTCAGCCATGTCTGACTCTCTGCGACCCCGTGGACCGTAGCTCTCCATGCTCTTCTGTCCGTGGGATTTCCCAGGCAAGAATACTGGAGGCGGGGGTTGCCATTTCCGCCTTCAGGGAATCTTTGCCCCTCAAAATTCAGGTGCATGTAAAACTTCAGAGTATGTCCTAATTGGAAAATGGGTCATACTGGATTAGAATGAGACCTAATCTACAGACTGATGTCCTTATGAGAAGAGAAGACACACAGAAACACAGAAAACACAGACTGCCAGTGTAAAAACTGTGGCAGAGACTGGAGTGAGGTAGCTACAAGCCCAGGAACTCTAAGGATTGCCAGCAACCAAGAAAAGCTGGAAGAGATGAGGAAAAATCCTCCCGTAGAGGCTTCAGAGTAAGCATAGTTTTGATTTCAGACGTCTACCTCCCAGAACCATGAGACAATTTCTGTTGTTTGAGCCAGTCTGTGGTACTTTGTTATAGCAGCGCTAGGAAACTAATACAGGTGGTAATCATTAACCCTTAAGCAGGGATAGAGACGCTGAAAGGCAGGGAAAGAGCATGGGAAGGGAGGGGAGCTGGTCAGAGCCAGTCTGACTCTCCTTTGCCTGCTGTCTAAGAATAGCTAATTTTTCTCCGAGGGCTTACTAAGAGAGCTAGGTGCTCATTACCTCATTGTCCCACACAATAATTCAGTGCCCTAGGTTCCTGTTACTATCCTTATTTTACAGTGAAGATATTCCGATTTCAATCAGTTACACATTTCTGAATGGCCAAGGAACCACAGAATCTGGGCTCTGGA
Source organism: Bison bison bison (assembly GCF_000754665.1). Lineage (NCBI taxonomy): Eukaryota > Metazoa > Chordata > Mammalia > Artiodactyla > Bovidae > Bison > Bison bison. Next base: position 6,909,465 of record NW_011494732.1, on the reverse strand, counting down.
GGAACAAAGCACATTTAGTCTAATATCTGAGATTGACATACAAGTAAACAGAAAGGTGATTGACTTGCTCAAGACCACACAGCAAACAGCTAAGAACAGAAATCAAAGGAAAGCATGTTTCATGTCCCCATTTCCTATTTTCCCGTTGCACACAGGCCAACATCCTGCAACCCTAGCAGAATGACTGTCTTAAAAGAGAGTCAGGCTCCGCTGGTGGCTCAGTGGTAAAGAATCCGCCAACCAATGCAGAAGACACGGGGGTTCAATTCCTGATCTGGGACTATTCCACCTGCCTTGGAGTAACTAGGCCTGTGAGCCACAACTGCTGAGCCTGTGCTGTGGAGCCCAGAGCCCCAACCACTGAGCCCACATGCTGCAACTACTGAAGCCAGTGAGCCCAGAGCCTATGTTCTACAACAGGAGAAGCCACCGCAATGAGAAGGCCTGCTCACTGCAACTAGAGAAGGCCTGCATGTAGTGACGAAGACCCGGTGCAAACAAAAACAAATAAGTAGTTTTAAAAAGAAACAGACACAAAAAAGGAAGCTTTAAAGGGACAAAAAGCAAGTATGAACCAATTAAAAAAATATATATATATATGTTTATATACATGGATGTGAGGGAAAAGGCTCCAAAAGTATGTTCAGCAGATGACTAACAGAAGTTATTCTCCAGGAAGTCAGAACTGAGGAAGGAGACATTTTCTATCCTGTAACCTGTAATGTTTATTAAAAAAAAAAAAAACACCAATCACTTAAGATTATAATATTATACTCAAAACTTCTTTTTTCCCCTTGGCCATGCAACGTAGCTTGCAGGATCTCAGTTCCCCAACCAGGGACTGAAAACCCAGGCAACAGCAGTGAAAGTCTCAAATCCTAACCACCAGGCTACCAGGGAACTCCCTACACTTACAACTCTTAGACAGGTGAACTATCCAGAATAAATAAGTCCATAAAGACAGAACGCAGGTTGGGGTGAGGGGGGAAATAGAGCCTGACTGCTGATGGTATAAGGCTCTGCCTAAGGTGATGAAAAAGTTCTGAACTAGACAGAGGTGGTGGCTGCACAATACTGTGAGTGTACTTAACACCACTAAACTGTACACTTTAAAATGGTGAAAATCGTAAATCTTCTTTCTTGAAGATTCTAAGCTGGTGATCTAGTCAGTATAATTAATCAATAATGAAAATGGTAAATATACGTTACCACAATTTAAAAATGTACATTATGAATGAAAGAAAAAAAAATGAATTTCTGATAAAAACTAAAACCTAGCCATCTGGAGACTGACATAAATATTAATACTTTGGGGAGTGTCTCTAATCCCAGGGGGTCTGGTTACCATGAGCCACCATTAGCAGCCATCTCTGAGGCCTCAGAGAAAGAGACAGAAGAAAAGACATCATCTTTTTGCCACAAAAGTCAAAGATCATGACTGATCAATCATCAAGGGGGAACCAACACTGGTGAGAAACACAAATCGTTCAATAGTAGTGGGAGCAGGGGGCATCAGCTAAGAATTCTATCTGGAACCCACATTCCTGAGCTGACTTTTATTTCTCAGCCAGTGCAAAAGAAACCCCAGCATCTGAGAGGAGAGAACAAAAGGACCTATAGCGAGCAGCCAGGAAGAAGCTGTTCGCCCTCTGTGACAACACACTCATTCTAGAAGCTAGTCTTAGGTTCAAAATCTCTTCTGGGTCTCTAGGGACGGGGAGGGGCTGATGGCCTGACCAGACAGCCAGGAAGTAGCTCTCCCTACTCTGGAAAAGGTGATTGGTCCACTTCCCCCATGCAGGCCACACAATACTCAGAGACGAGAACAGAGGCTCTGATTTTCCTGGGGCTTTAAGGAGACTTGTCCACCCAATTTATAAGCTCTTTAGCCTGAAAAGGCTTTCCTCAGACAAGACTCAAGACTATAAATATCTCTGAAGACAAGTTAAGTCAATAAATAAGCTAAGTTGGCTAGATTATACCAAAAAGAGATGGGTGAGCCTAATGGTAAGCCAACATTCAGAAGGCAGTAGGGAATGGTGGGGACTGGGGTATATAAGATCATTTGTTACTCATTTCTTGCTGCTACAGTCAATAGGGTCATGAAGAGTGACTAACTTTCACTTTCAGAGTCAGTCAGAAACATAAGCCAGGATAGCCAAGATATTTTAAATAACTCCTGATTTTTTTTCTTTTTCACTTACTCTTCTGATTTTTTAATGTTGGCTGCTGCTGCTGCTAAGTCGCTTCAGTCGTGTCCGACTCTGTGCGACCCCATAGATGGCAGACCACCAGGCTCCCCCTTCCCTGGGAGTCTCCAAGCAAGAATACTGGAGTGGGTTGCCATTTCCTTCTCAAAAGCATGAAAGTGAAAAGTGAGAGAGAAGTCGCTCAGTCGTGTCTGACTCTTAGCGACCTCATGGACTGCAGCCTACCAGGCTCCTCCGTCCATGGGATTTTCCAGGCAAGAGTACTGAAGTGGGGTGTTAATGTTGGCAAATAATTACAAAAATATGTTCAACACTGCACAGGTCAAATGCCATGCCTAGAGGCTAGATTTTGTCCTAAGATTACCAATTTACAGTTTTTGTCCCAGGACCAAATAAATGTGTTGCCTGTTCTGTAAAGAATGCCATTAATAGTCAACTTAAGACCTTCTCCCTAAATTCAGAGTGGCCTCTAAGAGAGAGAATCAGTTTCTCTACAGCAGCCAAACAAAGCATGGTCTAGGAGGTAAGCGCATGGACTTCCCCATCAAGCAGTACATGTGGCCTTGAGCAAGTCACTTAACCTAATCTGTACCTCAATTTTCCCATCTGTAAAATGGGGGTAACAAAAGTAACACAGAGGATTGCTAGGAGGTTTAAATGAATTTATATATGAAAAAGACCTATAGGAGCACACAGTAATTGAAATCCACTCATTATCACACATCATCATGAGCTACCACTGAGCCCCAAGGTGGGGGTTGGGGACGAAAGAGGCTGGGCTCCTTGAAATTTGTCTAAGCTCCTACCCTAGGCCTCCTTCACACTACCACGGGGCCAAGGCTGAATCTAGCCTCAGAGGGCCATCAGGTGGGCACAGGTGAGGGCTACAAGGGGCTGAATCCTATCCCTAGAAAGAAATCTGACCAACCAGGAACTAGCAACACTGCACATGGACATAACAAAGTAAAAAAGGCTCCACAACAACACTTCCTTTTCAGATGAACATGTGTTTTTTAAACTCATTTACAACATTTTGGAAATCTAATGCTATTAGTCATGTTATTATTGATGAAAATACCTTGCTTTCATTTTATAGGACCTTAGAAGAGAAAAGTAGCCACAATGCACAATTCTAAGGCTTCCTTTAGGAAACCCAATATCTAAAACTCCATTCCACAAGATTAGAGGGTCTTAAGCTGGGGTTCAGGAGCAGGCTCAGGAGTCCAGAACCCTCTGATACTGCGTGCAAAATTTTGTGTGTATATGCGTACTTTCATGAAACTCTCAAGAGGTCAAGCAACCTCCCAATCAGTCAAGAATCAGTTTTAAAAAGACCTATTTGAAAGTAAAGATATGCTTTGTGGGGATATTCATCACAAAGTTCTTTTACTTGGCAATTTCCCATAGTCATAAGATCTGAATTCACAGCATCTGCAGGGAATAACCTGCTATATAAAGTGAGATATACCTGAATTAATGATCCTGTACACCAGCTCCCTCTGCTGGTGGCACCTGTTAAGCTACCTGACACAGCCCCAGGTCTCACCTCCACTAGACCCCAAGAGTTCAGCCCCTGATCGCTGAGCACCTCAAAGGCAGCAGAACAGTCTTAATATTTCTATATCCCAGGATCTGACACAATGTTTTCTAAGTGAACAAATGTACAAATGAACTAATTAACAAATCCTGGGTTGAGTTTGCAGCCGTCAAACAAGAGACATGAATTCAGTTTTCAACTCCAGTGGGCAGATGATTCACTTGAGAATCAGACATTGGAGAAGGAAGCCCAAACATCTCTGAGGCCTCACAGCCAAAAACCTTATCAATGCTGAGATAGGAGGCAGTTCCACACAGTGATATCCACACAGGCACTCTGAAGGCTTCATCCTGACCCTACTGTCCAGATATAGGTGACAGAGCTGTCCCCGCAAACAGGTCATTTTACCTCTCTGAGTCAACTTCCTTGTCAGGTACCTACCACCTGCTGAGCCCTGCTACCTGGCAGGTAGTAAGCTTTCAACAGGGCTTTCTTGGTGGCTCAGATGGTAAAGAAACTGCCTGCAATGCAGGAGACCAGGGTTCAATCCCTCTGTTGGGAAGATCCCCTGGAGGAGGCAGTGGTGACCCACTCCAGTATTCTTGCCTGGAGAATGGGGTTGCATGGGGTTGCAAAGAGTAGGACATGACCGAGCAACTAACACACACACACACATAAGCTTTCAACAAATGTTATGATTACTACCAGACAAGGTCTCCCAGTATATTTCCTATTTCTTAAATACACTTCATATTTGTAGTCTGCCTAGAACAGCCTTCCTCATCTGAAGAACTCTATGTAATCTCTGAGGCCCAACTCAAATTCCCTGTACATAACTGTCCCAGAGCCCTGGCCCTGATGTGGCCAATGAATGTCCCCTTACCCTACTCCCCTGACCTGGGTACACACAGGCACTCAATTCCCTGCCTCCCAATTTCTTTTTGGCCACACTGCTAAGCTTGCAGGATCTTAGTTCCCCAAACAAGGACTGAACCCATGCCACAGTGGTGAAGTCATCAAGTCCTGGAGACCACCAGGGAATTTCCTCCTGATTTCTTTACCTGCCTGCTTCTCATTCCCCTGTGGCCAACACAGCTGGTGCTCAACGAGCTTGCTCAATAATTAGGCTCTGGGAGGGAGGTGAGAGAGAGATGGGAGGAAGGTTCAAGAGGGAGGGGACATATGTATACCTATGACCGATTCATGGTGATGTATGGCAGAAACCATCACAATGCTGTAAAGTAATTATCTTCTAATTTAAAATTTAAAAATTAATAATAATTAGGCTCTACTTAAAGACCTCTCAATCCTGGTGGCCCACCTGAGATGGTCACTTAGGGGACAACCAGGATGAACAACCTGTTCACATGAAACAGAGGCATCCTCTGCGGTAAAAAAGCCAGCCCAGGGCAGCAAGTCTCCCTGAACATGATGTCAGGAGTTTGTCCCCAAGTCCAACCACAGCACTACTGGTACACTCTAAGTAGTGACACCCTACTGTCCTCAATGGCTGGGATTCTCAACATGTCCTAAGAGAGAGATCATTGTCAACTGCAGAGCCAACTTCCACTACGAGATCCCCTTGCAGGGATCTCAATCGTGGCCTCTACTTGGACACCCCAGATGGGCTTGTTTGGACCCGAGGTCCCTCTCCAAGCATGGACGTTCCCCCCAGGACAGTCTGTCCCAAGCTCCCTGGAGCTGAGCTACCCTCGAGAATCTGTATGTTGAACAAGACCTGCCCAACCCTCCTTAGCTGCCCAGCCCAAGGCAACCCCCTTTGCCCACCTTCACACCCTCCAGGAGGGCCTGGGGGTCCTCGATGCCCTCAGGGACACACTTCTTGTTCTCCGGGAGGGATTCAAGTTTCTCCACCAGAGCTTTCAGGCCCTTCAGTTCAAACTCGGTGAGGTGGGTCCATTTGGCAGAGACCTCAGTGGCAGGAGAGCCGGTGGGCGTCTTGGGGTAGTCGGTGGGCATCGTGGCAGACTTCACGCTGTCCTCTGACTCGTTTGACAGAGTCCTTTTGAGGAACCGCATGGCAGGGGCTTTGGGCTTCTTCCCGGGGGCCTCCTGGTCCTCGGACGGGGTGCTCGTGGGTGAGGCAGGGCCATCGGTGGATGCTCTGGGGGTCTTATCTGCACCCTCCTCCTCTTCCTCTTCTTCCTCCTCTTCCTCCTTCTCCTCCTGGGGCTGCTGCTCACAGGACTCCTCCTCCATCTCCAGCCAGGAATCAGATGAGAAGCCGTCTATGCTGGGCTTTCTTGGGGCATCTAAGAATGGGGTCAGGGCAGGAGGCATGGAGGGAGAATGTCACAAGAAAGAGATGAACACCCCAAACTCCCTGCTGGAAGTCCCTGGAAGCCCCACTTGCTGTGCCTCCCTTTCCTCTGCACACTGAGCTCCTTCTGACATTCTAATGGCCTCTGCCTCCCTCAGGCCCTAGAAAGACTGCCATCAGCCAGACACAGCTCTGCTTTTCCCCAGTTGTGTGTATCCTGACAGGTTGCCTCACCTCTCTGAACACACCTGGTACTGTATCTTTCAATATGGGAAAAAATAACGCAAAAATGAGCAAATATTAAACGATTCCATTCATATCCAAAGTCCAGAACAGGAAGAAACTACATAAAAACAGAAAGTAGATTCGTGGTTGCTTAGGGCTGAGGTCACAGGCTTGGGCTGAAAGGACATAGTAGCTCAAGGACACAGAATGCCTTTGGGGATGATGAAAATGATCTAAAAACTGACCGTGCTTGTGTCTGCACAACCCTGAGAACACATTAAAAATCACCGAATGGTACATATTTAAAAGGGTGAATTGTATGATATGTGAACTATATCTCAAGAATGCTCTTTAAAAAATTTAGGCACAAAATATTTCCCTTGAACACTCATAGTGAGCATTAAATAAGGCATCACAGAGCATTGTTCCTGGCACACAATTAGCTCTCAAGAAATGAGGTGTCCCCCAAATATCCCCCCTTCTCTTTGGTAGGGGGAAACTGGCAAGAAAATTGAAGAGAAACGTGGGTACCAGTGACCCAAACGTTACCGTAAGACTTCCTCTCAAGCCTGGAACAGAATAAGGAACTTTCTTCTATGGCCCTAAATTTCCAAGTGAGAGTGGTGACCCTCTCTTTCCTGGTCCTGCGGACTGCCACGAAATCCACCTCTGGTCCCCAAGGGAACATGTAGCTACTGCAACCATAGAGGTCATCACACTACTTCAGGATCATTTCCCATCTGCTACCAGGCTGGAAGCTCCCCAAGAGGAGCCTGTTAAGGTCTGGGTATTTTTGAGCACCTGAATCATCTAACAGGGATGAAACCACCCACCCCCCCAGAACCCCAGACAGAACTGAATTTCCAAAAGGCACTCCCCAATCAAGACCCCCCCCCACCAGCTGAAACATTGGTTCTCCATCACATGTCAGGCCTGAAACCCCTGGAAGTCAGGACAGTAGTCAAGGGAAGGAAGGAAGAGGTTTAGTAAGAGGGAAAAAACAAATCTAAACATCTTGTAAATCGCAGCAGAAATTGTTCAGGCCCTAAAGGAGATCGGCCGACCCCATCTTTCTATCCCATGATGAGAAAGATGCAGTGAGTGCAGCACAGTGACTCTAGCATCCAGAAGAAATCCTCGACTGTAGCAGCTCAGAGGCTGAGGGGAAGAAGCATATTCTTCCTACAGATCGCTCTTCGAGGCTGTCACAAGCTACATACAACTTCAGGGTGGGTGCCTGTGAGCCAAGATTCAAGGACTGAGCCATTTGTGGGGGGAGTGTGATGTCCCTTTAAGTAATAGCAGCTGGGCAGGGCGTTGCAGCTGCAGCTATAAATGCTCTCTCCCTGCCTCTGTCAAAACCACCCACCGCTCTGCCAAGCTTGCACCCCCAACTCTGGTCAACCCCTCCCTCTGGCTTATAACTGGCCTGGGTTTTGGGGAACTGGTTGAATCTGTTAGGACTGCTTCTATATAGACAAAAATCTAACCTCTAGTGCAGGGAGAAAAAAAATCAGTTGGTGGCCAGGGAGGGACTAAAAAAAATAGAATCAGGAAACTTTGCTCGGTGGGGAGCCTGTCTCAGTAACCATGCCAGGGGACTAGCCCCTCCCCACCTCTGTATAATCAACCAGTAAAACCTGGGGGCCACCAAGATGACTCTGTTGGAGGTCATGATTTCCTTCACTTAGGACTATTTCAAGTGGGAAGCTAAGAAGGATGACTTCCCTGCCCCTCCTCAAGAGTCTCTAGGAATCTGCCCGATAACACTGGCTCAGAAGAATTCCTGGAACCCAGGACTCCCAAAGCCCCACTGAAAAAAATTACTTCTGGGAGGGGATATATGTATACGTATAGCTGGTTCATTTTGCTATTCAGTAGAAACTAACACAACATCAAAAGCAACTGTACCCCAATAAAAATTAATCTTTAAAGATAAATAAAAATACTGACCTAGAGATGGAAAAAAAAAAAACAATACTGCTGAGAATTAAAAAAAAAAAAATTATTTCTGCTGCAGCTGAGCTGTTGAGGCAGCCGAGCAAGGCTCACTCACCAATAAGCATTGATTCTCTCTGGTATTCCTGAGTGAGGTAGGACCGCTGGGTCATACAGTACACGTATCTCTCCAAGACATACCAGCACATCTCATAGTAGAAGGGGTAACGGAATTTGGGCTGCACCTGAAAGCAGAGATCCAGGAGCAGAGGTCAGCTTCTGGAGGGCAGAAGGGAAAGGCGGGAGAGAAGGGCACTGGGATGGGGTATGGGGGAGTTCCTGGGAGTGGGAGTCATTTTCATCATCTTAGCAAGAGCACAAATGGTGTGAAGGAAAAATGCAGGGGGGGCGGGGGTATGGGCTGGAGGGAAGCGCTGAAAGGGGCAAGATACCAGCATGCACGAATGAGGAGGAAGAGCGGGGAAGAGGCCTATGTGAGAGCGTCATTGCAAAGGTCCTCGAGCTTTGCACAGGGAAAGCTGTACAGGGTCCACTTTGTGCTTCGGTGAGATGCAGAGAAACAGAGGTGTCCCCTGATCTGATGGCGGAGGGCGCGGGTACCTGCGGCTGCGAGCCCCTGCCTGATTCTAGCTACCACAGACACAGGCTCCTCGCCCATTCTCAAAAATCCTTGCATAGATTCTACCACCGCTCCTTCCCGCCTTGAAAAACAGAAATCAAACCCCAAACCTTACCCGTTTGTAGACAGGCTGTCAAGTATCTCCTGTACTCAAGAGAAGGAGGCCACAACAGACGGACCAATGAGGATGGAGGGGGTGTGGCCTCTCCTGCCATCAGGGGCGGGGCCTCAGAGGGGCCCACCTCCTACGCCTCCCCCACGACATCTGGCACTGCCAGCCTTAGCTCCACAGAGGACTCCCTGTGACACAAGTCCCACGTGTGACC
>NW_011494732.1:6892851-6900208 GCF_000754665.1 Bison bison bison | reverse complement strand
CACGTGTGACCTGGGACAGTCCTAACACTGCGGGACACACCCCCCGGGTCTGGAGCAGGCGTCCAGCTGGAGACCCCCTTTTGACTGTTTCTTACAGGAGAGGAAGTATAGGTGCTGAGAGTTTGGTGCATCAGAGCTGCGAAAAGGCCGGGGGCCCCAGGGGGATTCCAGTGGTTGGCAGCACGGACTCTATACGGATGAGATGGCAGCAAGAGATGGGAAAGAAGCAATAAAACTGATGGCCCTGGCATGGAGGAGCCTTCCAGAAACTACATCCCGAGAGGGCGAGGGTGGTGGGAGATGGTCCGTCTCCCACAGCTGGGCCCTCTTCTCTGAGACCACTCATGGCTCCCACATGTCCACATTCACTCCTGGACCCTCTCACCGAGCATGCATCGGCCTTGAGGGACCTGTGTGGCGGCCAGAGACCCCTCCTCACCTCTCCTGTCCTCTAGGAACTCAGGGAATTGGGTGTCAAGGAAGCGCACTCTCCCACCTTGCTTTGCTGACAACCAACAGGTGAGATTCTACATCTGGGAGGAAGGCAAATACAGGCAGACCTAGATGCTCCATCTACTCCATCATCCCTAAAATCCGGTCTTCCTGCCTCTCTTGATGTCCACCTGGATAAGGCCCCCTCTCTGCTCTCTGAGAGTCCCAGTTCCAGTTCCCATCCATCCCAGATCCCACTGACTCAGTTTCCCGACTGCAAGGCCCTGTCCCCACTTCTCCCATTTGCATCCTGGGTCCATCTGATCTCCCTGCCTCTGGGGGATGGTATGCTTTAGGATGAGATCCTGGCTGCCGCATGCTTTTGAGCTCCTGGGGAGATGCATGGAGTTGGGAATATCATTTAGCGGTTTCCTTGGCTCCAGCTTACTTTCCCAAGAACCCCAGTTTTATTGCTGGGAGAGTATTCATCGTTTTTCACAGTCATTGGATCAGTGTCCTCCAGAGTTTGAAAAGGAGAGAAGCTCTTGGGCCTGAGGCTGTCCTGGCCTCCTGTGAAGAGAGTTTGGGGAGGAGGTGGTTCTCAGCCCCACCCCACCCCTACTCCAGAACAAGGGCCAAGAGATTTTGAAATAAATCGTCAAAACCTACAAAGCAAGTTGAGGACAGGCAGGTCTGCCTCTTCTCAGACCCTCCCTCGCATCTCCTGACTTGATTGATAAAACTCTCAAGTTGCTTTTGACTTCTCAAATTTGGGAAACCGTCTGAGCCACTTGGCCCTGATGGGCACCAAGGCACCTGAGAATCTTTCTAGATTAAGAAAAAAATTGTTTTGTAGTTCTGGAGAGGAGGATAAGTCTCCCCTCATCGTTGCTGAACCCAAGGGAAACCAGCTGGGTGAAAACAAATGCTGATGAAAGAATTATTTTTTGTTTTTGTTTTTGTTTTTAATTTTTTTTTTCCAAGAGAGCACCGCAGGAAACAAAATTTGCAAAGAATTGACTTACAAACAGGTTGTCGCCTTCCACCCTTCGCCTTCAAAAGGTTTCAGCCACATGCCTGGGAACATTAAACACACGATTGCTCAACATTACTTGTTGACACATTCGGAGCCTCACCAAATTGAGCTGATCATCGAAAGGCAAGGCAGTCAGAAAGCATGCAATGCTCCCAGCCTAGGGGAGTAATCAATCTCTCAGCGGGTCTCAAGGGGTCAGTTTGAGTTCCCAAAGGTCCATTCGAGTGGCACCTGGCCTAAGCCCTTTCTCCTGGAGCTGAGTGACCTCAGGCGATCAGAACCAAAGATGTTTCGGTGCATCTAGAACCCCAAGGTCTCAAGGACTTGAGAAACTAAAATATGAGGGTGGGTGGAAGTGTCTTAAAAATTGTTTTTCTCCTGGAAAAAAAAAAAAAAGTCAATGGAAAAAAAAAATCCAATGGTAGGGGAAAGGTGGGAGGAAGGATAAATTATCTGCAATTTCCAAATAGATTCGCTAGCTGAGAGGGAATGGGGCATGTTGGCATTCATTACCTTTCCTGAGAAGGCTGTTTTCACTAGAGCCATTGGGCGGGGGAAAGAAAGATAAATATGAGAGACGGCAGTTTAGTGATCAATTGGACCATTCCTATCCTTTATCAAGCCAACTGGAGTTAAAAATATGGAGTGAGAGTTGTTGAGATGCTATCTTCAAATAATAAACATGTGACACATCCAGTCTTTGGTTAGCTCTTCACCCCTCTGCTTATCTTTAGAATGAGAGGGGAAAGATGGTCAGGAAATGAAAAACCCAGTCCCAGAACACCTGCACCTGTTCATGCTTGCTTTATGGGCAGCAGGGTGGTCACCTCTCATCCAGACGAGAAAAATTCAAATCATGAGAGCCAGACATGCTTCCTAAACATAAGAGAACATTGGGGTTCCCCTGATGTCTATGGGGAGGTCCCCCACCTTGGGCCACAAAGGCAAATGATTTTTCTAAATCAAGCCCATACCCCAGGGCTTAGAGACTGATGGTTTCCTCTGTCCCGCCCCCGGCATTTGGTTTCCAAGCAAATCCATGTTTTCGGACTCTCGAAAAACTATTTTTAAATGGCCATAACCTTCTTAAGAAAGCTCACAGGGATATAAAAAATTAAGCTGTAGCGAGCTGACGAGGAGCAGCCCTGGCATTTTATCTGGCTTCCAGGGCTCTCTTCCCAGCATCTTTTGTCTGCTTTGGCTCCTAAGACATAAACAATCGGGCCTTGTAGCCAAGCCCTCTCCAAAGACCAGAAATCAAAGCAGATTAAACAGCCTGCTGCTGGTTCCCGCCCAGCCTGCGCCCCATTCCCCCACCCCCACCCCCGGCCTCTCCCTCTCAACCCCCCGCCCATCCACCTGCTTCAGGAAACCAGATGGGATGCCCACTGAGACAGGGAACAGTGGGCCTTAGGGGGAGGGGGCCCTGCCATGCTCATCTCGATGTAGGCGCGATATTCCACAGCAGCTCAGCATGGCGCTGGGGGTTCCACTCCATTACCCTCCCTCCCGCCTCCTGCTGATGGGGGAGGGCAGCTGGGCTCCTAACAGAATGACGACAGGACCCCAATCCACGGAGAAGTAGGATCCAGATTCCCTCGGGGGGAGCGGGGACAGCTGCCAAGTGAGTTTCTGTAGCCTTTAGAAATACCCCAGCCTGACTCGGGCTTTCAGGAATTGCCTGGAAAGTTGTGTGCTTGACTTCTTTCTCCTTTGCTCTCCCACACCTACCCGTCTGCTCACAAACAAACCGGTCCATTCTTTAGGGGCTGGCCAAAGGACAGTTGGCCAGAGTCCCAGACAGCTCTTGACCCAGACTACAAGTTGACCACTGGCACCCAAATGGTGCCTTTCTCTAGAACACCACGGGGCAGCAGCCTCCAGACCAGGGCTGGGACTGGCCTCACCAAAACCAGGAGAGGGATGGTCGGCAGGCAACAGAAGAGAGGCATGAAATTCCACAAAGCTGGACCCCTGGGATCCAGGCATCCCAGTAGCAAACCCACCAGGCTGAAGATATGCACTCGCCCTTGTGAACACACCTGCCCACTGAACACAGCATAGAGTGGTTCCCAGGGAACCTGTGGACGAGGCTCCTCAACACCAGGACTACTAAAAAGGTTAGTGCACACAGAGTGGCTAAGACTTTGACCCATGCATGTGATTCCAGGCAGACCAAGGCCCGGAAACAAGACCAAGAAAGGCAGGAACCCTGAGCACAGAGCATCTGCTTCTATGAGAGGGTCCACGAATGGCAACCCTCTCTGGGGCAAAAGTCACTTCCAAGGCAAAGCCTGAGATGGCCAGGTGTGGTCTACCCATACAATGAAATAGAATTAAGCCATGGGAACAAAGCACTGACAGATACCACAACTGTAGATGAGCCTGAAGATGCTGCTAGGTGAAAGAAGTCAAACAGAAAAGGACAGGCTATACGATGCCATTTCCATAAAATATCCAGAATAGGCAAATCCAGAGACAGAAAACAGACCAGTGACTGCCAGAGGCTGGGGACGGGGGAGTGGGGAGTGACGGCTACTGAGGACGGGGTTTCTTCTTAGGGTGATGAAAACCCCTTTGCATTAGAAGTGATGGCTGTGAACATCGGCACATGCTAAACGCCAGTGAATTGTGCACTTTGTGTGTGTGGATTACATCTCAATTTAAAGGGAGAAGAAACACTCGAATAACTGTTAAGAACGAAGAAGTAGGCCTTTTGTGTCCTGGCTTCCCACTCTCAGACCTGTCTCAAATGCCCGGGGACACTGGGTCTGTTTCCTGCATGGAAGGGACAGGGATTTTCAGAGGAAATTTGTGGAATGGGAACAGAGTGGAGGACCCAGGTCAGGTGTCTGAGGCTTGGACTCTGCTCCTGGGGTGTGAGGTAGGGGAGACTTTGTGTCAAGAAGACAAGGGCCCCACCCCCCCAACAGCAGCAAGCAGACACTGAGACGGAGCTCAGGGACAGTCCCCCAGTGGACTCACAGATCGACACTGGCTTCCTCAGGGTCCCCCCATGGTCAAGATCTGAGCTGCTTCCCAAGATCCTAACCCCACTCCAAACTACCAGCACAACCATCAACCACCAACCCCCACCCCCACCCCACTCCCTCACATCCCTTTATACACATGAGAAGAAGGAAGAGCCAGAGTTCCTGACATCTTACAGTGCTTTCTCAAGAGATACTTCCTCTTCGACAAGGGGGTTTTGGGTGCCACGGGTCTGGAGGTGAACAGAAACACCTGGGGCTCTGAGTGGAGGCTCTCGTGGGCACCCCCTGCCCCAGAGAACTAGGACCAAGACCTGGCTTGAGGCAGGGAACTCAGGAGGGACAAGGAGCCAGGAAGGACTTTGGAAGGACCGCCCCGTGTGCCCTGAGGACGAGGCAGAGCTCAGGGGCTGGCACGGTCATAAGAAAAGGAAGCCGCCTCACCCGCGTTCTGTCCTCGATCTCGTAGATCCGCAGCTGCATGGGCACGTTGAAGCTGTGCAGGATGTTCCCGCCGAACACCAGAGAGTCTACGGGAGTGTAGACTGCATGGATCCAGCCTGGGGTGGGGAAGGGCACGGAAAGAAAGGGTCAGCAGCTGGCCCTGTGGTAATGCCCCATTAGGCCCGCACGTAGGATTGAGTGGAAGGCCTGGGTGAGCACCCGAGGATGTTCAGGCTGTGTGATGCAGATAGCTGAGCTCCTAGCTGTCCTGGAGGACCCAGACCTGAAGCCCCACTGGATCACTGCAAGCCAAGACCCCTGGCTAGCTCAAGTCCAGCCAGGGGGGCAGCTGCAGACCAGACCCTTGTCCTGAAGACCTGAGTGACAAAGTGTTATGAAAAACCCGACTGTAGACGCCAACAGAGACAGGCTGTCCCCTGCTGCTGCCAGTCAGGGAGCTGGAAACCCCTCACTCAGACTACTCATATGGCCTGAAGCCTCTTCCGCATCATTCCAGAGATGCCTCATCTCAGGAGGGGTCAAGGATTACTCAGGGATGGCTCGAGGCCATAGCTAAGGCTCCTGACATCTTGACAGAGCTGCAGGACCCAGAGGCCCTCCTCTGCCTGAGGCCACCTCCTGCCATCAAAATCACCCACGGCCCATTTCCAGGTGGTCTCTTGCACCCCCCATATCAGCTCTGAGTCTGCTGTGCCCTGCAGCTGCTGACAAGTCTCTCTTGTCTGACTGCAGCTTCTGAACAGCTTGGAGCAGGGCTTTTTCATCTCCCTGAGCTCCCAGCCCAGAAGCTGGCACTACAGTTATGAGAAGGATCCCTCTGGGCCAGGCCCTGGTCTGAAGGCATTCCAGGCCTCATCTCATCTAATTCTCAGAAGATCGCTACAAGGTACATGCAACATTCATCCCCAAATCACAGATGAGAAGACTGAGGCAGAGCAAAGTGAAATCAGTTGTAAGGATTGGAACCCAAGGAATCAGCCCCTGCTCTTGGCCCATGACGTGATGGCTAGAGACAAAGCAAGCCGCCTAATTCCTCCAGTGAGTAACTAACCCATCTCAGACTGTGTTCTCAGAGCTCAGCAGACCTCCCTGTGGCACCCAGCTACCACACTGGACAGCGCAGAGCTGGGGGAGAGGGGGTGTTATATCCCACTCTCATTAACAGATACTGAAGCTGAGGCTAAGACAAGGTAAGTCACTTGCTGAATGACGTCACAGCTGGTGAGTGAAAGCATCTCGGTTTTTTAGACACTGCATCAGGGGCTTAGCACAGGCCCCGGGAGTCCCGGGAGACAGGCCGGCAAAACACAGGAGCGGAGGCAAAGAGAGAAACAAACAAGACAGAGGCAAAAAGACAAGGACAGGGGACTCCCAGTGAAAGACAGAGGATCAGCAGGGGGGAAAGGGGACACACGGGTGACCTGAGATCCTGAGCCTTCCACCCACAACCTGGAGCCTAACTCATTTGCTCAGAGGAAAATTACAGAGGCCTCCCCGCCAATCCCTGAGTGGGAGCAGATCCAGCCTGCTTCCTCGGCAAGCTGAACCCGCCAGCCCGGAGTCGGGGTCAGCGGCGGGTGGCCACGGCTGCCGGGAGCAGCGCTACCACCTGGGAAGAGAGCCGGAGGCTGCAAGGCCACTGCTGGCATCTGTGTCGACGCTCTGGGCGGCTGGCCCTCCCCTGCTGGGGACAATAGGTGGGACAGGCCTGGTGGCGCGCAGGGCGGGGAGGGCAGGGGAACTCACCAGCTAACGGCATGGGGGCGAAGGCTTTATGTAACCCCGATCTGCTGTTACCTCCTGCATCTCTGGCAGCATCTGTGCCAGCCAGGTGTGCCCTTGTGGCGTGTCCTGGGCTCCCTCCCTGCCCCTCCCCTGCTCCTTGCGGCCTCCAAAGCCACGGTTCCCACATTTGCTTCAGCCTCTCCACCTCAGCGGATTGTCTCAACTGTACATTTTTTTGTTTCTACCAAGCAGAGCCACGCTATCTATTACGATTGCGGTTACCACCATCAGCATTATTTAAGCAACACTTCCCAAGGCTGGGACCTAGGACAGCGGGACTCAGGCAGATGCTCATGGTGCGGTGAAGCCCAAATGGGACGAGGATTCCTGGGTCCCATTCCTATGCTGCAGCTCCACCCTACGAAAGCTCATGCCCGGAGATGGAGATGGTCTCCAGGGCTGATCCACCATGTGGCCTGGGGCACCTGACTGTCCCCACTCCGGCCTCCACGTGCCTGTGTGAAATGAGGAAGATCACTGCTTCCCTTGTGAGTAAGAACTCAAACCATGTAAGCAACTACCACTGATATTCGCTGCAGTCTTGGCCATCACGAGGGCTTCAGAAAGAACAGCGGCCACGTGAATCTGCGTTCATCAGCCCTGGACTCTCCCTTCTGGAAAGGCAGACACACCTGCCTTACAGTTATCC
>NW_011494732.1:6883485-6892751 GCF_000754665.1 Bison bison bison | reverse complement strand
GGAGGGGCAGGGAATCTGTGTTCCCAGATATTCCAGGAGTTCTAGAAACTTCTCTCCACTCTCCTCTCTAGACCCGTGCCCTGCAGGTGGGTCAGGCAACCTTACTTGGATTAGAGTTGCTGCCCAGCCCCTCTCCCCAGCCCTTTTCACATCTTAAATGCTTGTTTCTTGGACTTCCCTGGAGGTTCAGTGGTTAAGACTCCACGCTTCCACTGCAGAGGGTTCAGGTTCTATTCCTGGTGGGGGAACTAAGACCCCACATGCTGTGTGGCACAGCCAAAAAAAATTTTTTTTAATAAAATAAATTGTCTCTGAACGACCAAGGAGGGGAAGTAATAAAATTCATAAGTCCCATCTGAACCCACCCTCCCTGATGGCAACTCATTCACTGCACCCCAGGAAGCACCAGGGAACAGGTGTCCCCAGACTGGCAACTGTGCCAAGAAGCTGGCATCTACCTCCTGCTTCCGGGCCAGAAGTCTCCAACAACATGAAGTTAATCACAAAGGCTATTCAGGCCAGGCAATGGGAGACAGATCCAGTCATGGAAGGAAAGCAGGCAACCCAACAAAACCTACTGACAGGTGTGTTCTCTGGGACCTGAGGGGCCAAGAAGGCCAGAGCGGGCACACAGAGTCTGACCCACAGCCCAGCCACTCAGGATTTGGAATGCAAAGGCCCTGACCCACATCTGTCTATATCAGTGGCTACAGCAAGGGTATGTCTACAGTCCACAAAACTCAGGGTGCCTCCCAGAGGCCCACGGCCTGTTGCTTTCAGGAACACCCATGAACACCCTGTTCAGAGCCAGGCCCGGGACTTGGCACGGCAGCTGCCAGGATGGCCTCTCCATTCCAGGACCTCCTCGCTGGTACGAAGCCATGGGCTGCATCAGAACCAGGGGTGTGTAGAGTTTGACCTGCCTGTGTTATCACAATAGGGAAATTTCACAAGGCTATCTGAATTGGCTTCCACTCCAGATAAATGGGCTTCCCTGGTGGCTCAGAACTTAAAGAATCTGCCTGCAATGCAGGACAGCCGGGTTCAATCCCTGGGTTGGGACAATCCCTTGGAGGAGGAAATGGGAACCCATTCCAGTATTCTTGCCTGGGAGAATCCCATGGACAGAGGAGCCTGGTGGGCTACAGTCCATGGGGTTGCAAAGAGTCAGACACAACTGAGCAACTAACACTTTGCTGATAAATGAGACAATGGCCCCCCACCCAGGCCCCATTCCCACCTGGGCCTAACTGGCTGGAGCTGAGCAGCAATTCTCTGGGTTGCCAGAGGCCCTCCACCTCAGCCTGCTTCACTGCCCTTCCTTCTCTGCTCTGTACCCATTTTACAGATAGATCATCTCAGGTCCAAGCCAGGTAACACTGTTAAATAGCTGTGAGTTACTGTTTTCTCAGACTGGCCTGAGTCTAGGAAATGCCTGGAGCTACTGTGAATTTCACTACCAGGCAAAGATGACTGAGGAGGGTCTTTCCCAGGTCCCTGTACTGGGCTCCTCCATCCCACTGCTAGCTGGCTAGATATGTACTCACGATGGAGGAAGTCTGTCTCTCGGCCTCCCCAGCACCTTTCACACTGCCAAGTTGACCCTTAAGAAAGTCTATTAAATGAGCACACAATTATCCCCAAGTCACGGAGCCAAGAAGGGAACCAGATCCCAAGCCTGCTGACCCCCAGGCTGATGGGAAACCAGGTGGGATCTGAAACCAGACACACCTGGGTTCCATCTTGCCCTGTCACTTATAAACTGTGTGACCTTGGACTAGGGTGTTCACTTCTCTGGACCTTAGGAACCTTCACTTTTAAAAAGCGGGTGGAATGGGACTTCCGTACAGCAGATGACTCTGATCCCTGGTCAGGGAACTAAGATCCCACATGCTGTAGGGCAACTCAGCCCAAGCGCTGCAACTAGAGAGCCCATGTGCTGCAACTCGAGAAGCCTGCACGCCACAACAAAGACCAAGCACAGTCAAAAAACAAAATTAAAAATAGAAAGGGGGAGGGGTGGGGGGAAGTTTCCTTATGCACACAGAACTTATGTGCATAAAAGGATCATTACTCAGTAATGTAAGTTCTTATTACTATTAACTACAGTTCTCCAAAAGGGGAACTGGACATAGGTCAGGTCAAGGAAAGGAAAAAGATGTCACTAGGTCCACTGCTGAGTTCCAACTCCAGCATTCCTTATTCCCAATGATCAGGTTAAATCTTGGGGACACCCAACCCACTCTGGACTCTGACTCTGTGCGCACGGGTGAGGCCATTGTAGTCCCACCTCCTCTGCCTTTGAGAGCTGGCCAGTTCAGCGGGACAAACCCCAGCCCCTTTATCCAGGTCATCTTACTCCTCGGTCACCTTCGACATTCTTCCTCTTCCAGGCAGCTTTCCTGGACTACCCAGGAAGGAAGTCTGAATAACCACCACCTCTGAAGCACAGCTAGCACCCAACCCTTTCACCCTCAGACAAAAGAAGGCTCAACCGAGTCTACAGTTGACATCTTCCTCTCCCACCAGCATCTACTAGCTCTCACAGGGCTGAGAGGGAGCGAGGCCTGAGACCAGCGTGAGGCAGAACATGTCTGAGGTCACACCAAGGGGGTGAAAACCCAGGTCAGGGGTGGGAAATGCCAGAGTGAGAGTCTCCACTTTCTACACCCAATAGCTCACACATGCAGCGGCAGGAATCCCCGGGGCCCTTTCTCCCCAAAGCCACATCCCAGCTACCACAAATCTCAGATGTGTGTTCGCTTCAGAGGGTATGATGCTAGCAAGAATCCCTGGGCTCCCATGAGGACCCAAGATGCTCAGTGACCCCAAAACTCTGGCCCTTAAGTTTTCACTGGTTGGTAACAAGATGAGAAAAATGAAAATGGTATAGTCTCATAGACTCAAAACTAATGACTGTTCTTTATTCTGGATTTGTGTACAATCATCTTTTTTAGTGTCAGAATAGTCTTCCTTTCATAAAACAATAGCACAAACAGGTGACAGGTTAAGTAAAGCCCATATTTAGCAAAATTACAAGGTTCATGAAATCAGTGTCTGGAACCACATGTACACCCTGCCCCCGAGAAGGTGACAAATTTCAATTGTCTCTTTTTTTCTTCCAAAAAAATCCAGGAAAAAAAATCCTAGTGTCTCACTCAAGACCCTTAGGGCCAGAAGTCTTTTCTGGGATCTAAACAGATTCCTGCCAGCTGCAGTTAAAAGCCACATCTCCTCTTTCTGCCTTCAACACACAGTCATACCCCAGCTGGGGTTTACATGGCTGCTTCTTGAGACCTTTTCCAATCTGCCCAAGTCATCAAAATTAACACCCTTCCCATCCCAGATCGGGGGAAAGCAATGAGCCACCTCCCAGTTCAGCAAAAGACCCTGTGAGGAAAAGGCCTGTCTTCCTGGGAAGGGTGGGAGGCCTGCGCTCAGGGGACAGAGTTGGGAGGAATCTTTTTTTTAATGGCCACACCGCACAGCATTTGAACCTGTGCCCCCTGCAGTAGAAGGGTGGAGTCTTAACCACTGGACTACCAGGGAAGTCCCTGGGAGGGATCTTGAGGGTCCCAGAGTTCAGCTTCACCCTGCCCCCATTGTAGAGATGGGACAGTTGAGGCACAGAGAAGGGAAAAGATTAACCCAAAGTCACAAAGACAACAGCAAGATCAAGAGCACACCAGCCTTCCTTTGAATCTAGCAGGGCCAGTCCTCCAGAACCCAGAGTGGCCCTGAACCCACTGCAGATTACCACCTCCTTCCCATCTCTCCACACCACACCGGCCAGGGTGTGCTCCATAAACACTGCCCACCAACTGCAATTCCTTCCCGTCTCAAGCAGGGGTCCCAAGCCTCCCCAGGTCAAGCAGGTCCAAAGATGGATCCGGGGCCCTGACAACAAAGTTACCCCCACTAAACCCTGCCACCTCCAAATCCCAGATTTACTGACCAGTGAAATCTCTGCCCAACTTTCTAGAAGAACCCACGTATGCAGGTCCCACATGCCCATGGCAGGAACTATCACCACAACCACTCCTCCTTCAGTTGACACTACTGCTTGGCGCAGACCGAAGGCCAACTCCAGTCCATCTCTCAGAAACTCAAGTGTGACTATCTTCTCCATCCAATGAATCTTACTGGCCTCAAAGGATATGCCTACCCTAAGAGCCACACTTACATTCAGCGGCAAATTCTCTGCAGGCTCCTTGGCATATAACCTCTACTTGTATACTTCCAGTGATGGGGAGCTCAGTGCCTAGCAGAGCAAGTCAGTCCAGCACTACTTGGAGACACCTCTTCTTCCAGATGACCCTTCAGCTGGCTGACGGCCGTTACCATACATCTTCACTTCCATGGTGAAACAATCCAACTGCCCCTTCAAATTTACCTCAGTTCAGTTCAGTCGTTCAGTCGTGTCCGACTCTTTGCAACTCTTTGCAACTCACCTGATGTGATATCCAGACTCTTTTCTCTCTCTCCAGGTTGACTTCTCCTCCAATTTACAACCCACAAGGAACACAATCAGGTGGCCTGACCAACTCACTCACTCTTCTATCCAGTGGGATTGTTACCTTCCCCATGCAGGGTAAAACGCTTCCGCTAATGCAGCCTATGGAGAAGGAAATGGCAACCCACTCCAATATTCTTATCTGGAGAATCCCATGGGTTTCAAGAGTCGGACACAATTTACTAATCGGAGAAAACAATGGCACCCCACTCCAGTACTCTTGCCTGGAAAATCCCATGGACGGAGGAGCCTGGAAGGCTGCAGTCCATGGGGTCGCTAAGAGTTGGACACGACTGGGTGACTTCACTTTCACTTTTCACTTTCATGCATTAGAGAAGGAAATGGCAACCCACTCCAGTGTTCTTGCCTGGAGAATCCCAGGGACGGGGGAGCCTGGTGGTCTGCCGTCTATGGGGTCGCACAGAGTCGGACACGACTGAAGTGACTTACCTTACCTTACCTTAAAGACTAAACCACCACCAAGGCAGCCTAAGGGTCCCAGGTCCCTGGCCACATCCACTAGTGACTCAGTTTGTAACTGGCCAAAAGCCCTCAGCCTATCCCCCAGGAACTGTAGGCAAACAGGTCTTGGCTCACTCAGTCCTCATTACTACCCAGTAAGTCTCTCATTTTACAGATGAGAACACTGAGGCACTGAGAGGTTAAGTTATTTCCAGGAAATCACAGCTGGTAAATATCAGAGAAGGAATTTGAATTAGGGCGGGGTATTCTGGCCCCAGGGCCCATGCTCTTAATTATTGCCCTCTGTTGTAGTTATGGAGCTAATTATTTTGGGGGGAAGGGGAGAGTCCAAGTGCAGGAATTGACCTTGAGCCCAATTACATTTCATCTCATTCTGCAGGAAGGAGGCTGCCACTCTGGGTGCATTCCTCTCTACCCTGGCTTCCATGGGGTCATCCTTCCCCTGGGCCAACTCTCCTCTTCCCCATCCCCAGCCCGTAGGGTAAAGTCACCCCTTCCCTCCCCACAGGACCACCCTCATCCTCATTATCAGAAATCTCAGCAGGACATCTTGGAGAAAGGCATTCAAACTTCCCCAGACTGGGAGGGCTCTGGCTTTCTCCCAGGAGAAAATTCTAGCCCTCGGGCAGGAAGAAACAGGTACAATGTGAGAGGTTGTTTTTCCCCTGCAGCCTAAGGCCTGCTTCTCTTGGAGACTGCCCAAGGCCGGGAGGCCCAGAGAGACCCCATCGCCTGGCCTAAACCCCTGGTCACAGGAGGCTGCTAAGAGACAGCCCAGTGCCAGCCTCGCGGGAACCTACCGGAAGGGATGAAAAACGTGTAACCCTGTTTCAGCTCAATTCTTTGGCATCGCTCCACACGGTCTCCCAGGAAGATGTCGCTCTGTTTGCCTGACAGCACCCACTCCTCATACAGTGCCAAATTGTGCAAGGTTGGAGGAATCAGCCAAAAAATCTTAGGAGGAAAAGGAAGCAATAGGTTAAAGATCCAGGCCAAAGTCTCTGATTTCTTCCAGGCTCTGCCACAAGCCAGGAGACAGCCCCACCTGCCTGGGAGCAGAGAGGATGGGGGAGGACCCGTCCCCAGGGACCCCTCTAGGACCAGGTTCCCCAAAGGGTCTCTGGAGGGGCAGGGAGGGCTGTGCTGCTGGTCTGGGAGGCCCGCTGCCTGCCTTTAGAGAATCTTCATTCCAGCTGAAACATCAGGGTGGAAAGACTTAGACTGGGTAGAATATTCTTTCTCCTGAGCCATGGGCTTGTGGGGGGAGGTGGGGCAAAGAGAGGAAGGGGGATTTCTTAAGTTGTAGGATAAAATGGCCCAATAAATAAACCCAGCTTGTGCTCGCTCTGGAGGAAGAAAAACATCTGGAACCAAGTGGGGTGACTTTCTAACCAGAATTTCTCCCAACATGTTTGGTTAAAACACATGCACACGCAGACCCAGAGGAGTAGGACGGCACACACATATTCTCAAGGAACACCCACGTCTGTGCAGGGATCCCTCCGTTCCCATATGGACAGGCACACAGGGGCAGACACAGCAGGAGCATCCTGAACACATGCCTCACCTCCTTTCCCTGGGTGATATCTGTCCCTCATGGAAAATGTTCTTGGAGGCAGGTGGTGCCAGCAACTAGACTTGTAAGTTAAAAGGTCACAGTGCTGGAGCTGGAACTACAGCTGGGGGAAGTGAATGCTGGGGGGTTCTTGGGAGCCAAATCTGGAGTTCTAATGTGGCCTAAGATGCTTCCCAGGTGGTGCGAGTGGTAAAGAACCCACCTCCCAATGCAGGAGACATAAGAGACTGGGGTTTGATCCCTGGGTCGGGAAGATCCCTGGAGGAGGACATAACAACCGATTCCAGTATCTTTGCCTGGAGCATCCTGTAGACAGAGGAGCCTGGCAGGCTATAGTCCATGAGGTCACAAAGAGTCAGACAGGACTGAAGCATTCATGCTCCCAATCGGGCCTAAGATGCTTAGGACATTGATGGACTGGGTGAACAGGGGTGAATGGGTGACCAGAAGTGATACAAAAGAGTTGACCTTGATCTTTCCCTCCAGAAAAAGACAGTGAGGAGGTGGCCCCAGGGTACCAAGTGGCCCTCAAAGTACTCACAGGGTGGGGGCTTGCTGAGGAAGGTGGGTGGAAGGAGAAAGGTGAGAGCCCCTCCATGCACAAACAGTCAGGGATGCACAGAGATTTGAAGAGACTCAACTCAACTTACCTTCCCACCCCGGAAAACATGGTACCAAACGGAAGTACCTCCAAAGTCGATGTGGAAGTCAGTGAAACAACCCTTCACACTCATCAGACAGTACCTGCAGCACAGGCGCGAAAAAATAGAAAAAACAATTCAGTGCCTGAATCACAGGAGGTGAGCAAAGAGCTTCAGAGATGCTTGACCTGCTGCCCTTTGATAAACGCTGACGCTGGGGAATTTTCTTTTTTTAAAAAACCCAAATCTAATTGGAGTTCCCCATGGGGGAAGCCCCTGTGATCACGTGATGAATCTCAAGCATTGGCTATCTGCCCCCAAGGCTGGGGGAGGCATCTTTGTTCTCAGGTTCCCGCCAGAGAAAGAACTGGCAACCCACAGGCCACTGTCTTCTTTGCAGACAGTTTCTACTCTTGTCCCACCCCCACACCTCCTACGCAAGCAAGAGGCTTCCTTTCTACTCCTTCCAGCTCCTGTACCTGCTGTTCTCCCAAGCTGCCAGGCCCCTGTGCAGCAGCTGGGCCCCCTGGAATTCAGTTGTAAACCACCTGCATTGCTTGCCAATTACTAGTCCCCATTCATCTCCTCCTTCATTCAACAATCATTGACTGAGAGCCAAGCAGTGGTCCAGTCCAGAGCTAGGCATGGCACTTAGAGAAAAGCATAGACCCCTGACCTGAAGGATGAAACACTCTTACTGGAACACAGCCCTGAAAAAGTTAAATGGCAAGACAAACTGCAATTGATTGCAAAGTAAGCAATGCAGCTGAAAGTACAAGGGTATCAGCCGTAAAAGACCATAGTGTTCGATTCCATGTATGGAATGTCCAGAGTAGGCAAATCTCGAGACAGACAGCGGGACAGTGGTGGCCAGAGGCTGAAGGAGGTTGGGGGAGGAAATGGAGAGTGACAGCTAGTGGGTACACGGTTTTGTTGTGGGGTGACAAAAATGTTCCAAAATTGATGGTGGTTGCATGACTCCGTAAACATGCTAAGAAACACTGAATTGTACACTTTAAATGGATGAATGGTGTGTGAAGTACATCTCAAAAAAAAAGTCAAGTGGTAAAGCCACTAGGGGTGGGATGGTGGAGAGGCAAAGAGGGAGGGAAAGAGGGAAGGAGAGCTTGGCCCTTAGAGGCTGGGACAGAGGGAGTACATCTGGAAGAAGAAACCTGCCAGCAGCTCTGCTTCTAAGCTCCTGCAACTGCCAGAAAACCCATCCTTCCTTACTCAGCCATCTCCTCCCTCCTCCCTCCACTTGCTGCCCTCCTAGGGCTAGGCAGAGCTCAGGAGGGGGACGGACAGGCTTCCAGGTCTGGGCCTGGCAGATGGCGGTGCCAGGGCCCCCTCCCTCCCACCTATCCCTTCCCACAAGAGCCACTGCTGGGGGCAGTCCCCCAGGGCTCATGCTCACACACCCTAGCACCTCCAGAGGCCCGCACACACATGCTTACCCCACTGACCTCTTTTCCCCGCTGCACTTTGCTTTTCCACGGTTTTGGGGAAGAGGGGAGGAATGGGGCGGGGACGGGCAGGGAGGAACCTGCAGCTTAAGAGGAGATAATGGGGTGGAGGGGAGGAGGGGGGCGTGGGGCAGAGCTGGTTAGGAAGCTGGAGGGTTCCAGGTGGCCCCTCCCTCTGGTTGCCTTTTGCACCTCACATTCAGGTGGACCCGGGGCTGTCGGCAGTATGCAGGCGGCGTGCCCCGCGTCCCTCCTCCGGATAGGCTGGAAGGAGCCTTAACCATGTGTCTGCAGGAGGCTGACAAATCAGAAGGCCTTCCCGCACATCAGAGCCCCGCTGCCTAGCAACCCCATCGGAGGGGTGTAGTTGACAGCGCAGGACGCAGCCCAGTCACGAAGACAGGCGCGGGCTGCGGTGCTGGCGCTGAGGCTGTTAAAGTCCCAGCTCCGGCTCCGGCTCCGGCTCCACACCCCGCTGCCTCCTCCCTGACCACCCAGCCAGGTCCCTAGCCGAAGGCCTGGGTGTTTCTCATCTCTCCAAGGAACTCAAGGGGCAGGGGGGTGCTGAAGCCCCCACCCCACCCCCA
>NW_011494732.1:6882674-6883239 GCF_000754665.1 Bison bison bison | reverse complement strand
CCCGGTGCCCAAAGCAGAAAAAAGAGTAGTTTTGGCTCTTGGGCCCCAGACCCAAGCCTGCCTGGTCAAACAGGTCACCCACCTCAACCTGCCCATCTCCAGCCTCAGCCCCAACCTCCCTGGCAAGTGTGGAAAGGGAATCCCTTCAAGCTGCGGCTGCTGCGTGCAAGGGAAAGTTCTCCAAGTTGAGCTGGCGTCTGTTCTACCCTCCCAGTCACCCTCCAGCATCCTCTGAGGCCCCTCGGAGCTCCGGGGAGCCACTTCCAGACCAGCCTCTCCTGGAGAGGTCCCTCCTCCCAGGTCCCTCATTTCCAGGCGTCCAGGACCGACCGGTCCCTCCTGCCGGGCAATTGCATGCTTTAGGGCAGCCAGGGGAGCTGGGAGAGGGCCGCTTTGGTCCCGGTGGCTGCAGCCTTCGCCCCGCCATGCCCATCCCACGTCTCCCCCCTCCCTCCCGCTTCTGGCTCTCTCTGGCGTGACGCCTTTGCACTGACCTCTAACAGCTTCCTCTTCCAAAGCACACCGCAGTCACATGGGCACCCCGGCTCGGTGCCACGGCCGCTAA
>NW_011494732.1:6880930-6881884 GCF_000754665.1 Bison bison bison | reverse complement strand
ACAAGGAAGCGCGCCAGACCAGCGCCAGGGGACGCCGCCGCCGCCCACGGCCGCCCCCTCACCCCGGCTGGGTGGGGGCACCAGGATAGCTCTCCCCACCTCTGTTCTACTGGCAGGGGCACGGGGGCTCCCGCACACATGTTTTCAGGGAGTGTGGATGCTATCCTGCTGTTGAAGGCGACGACCCAACAAAATTAGCTTCCTGAAACGCACCCATCGGGGCAAAGCTATAGGAAGGGCCAGTGCCAGCAGGTGGAGGGCTTGTCAGATCCCGGGTGTGGCAGCCCAGGGACCAGGGACTCTGCTCTGGCCTTAAAACACACTCCAGTATGACCTTGGACAACCACTTCCCCTCTCTCAGCAGGATACTTGTCCTGAGGGCAGGGAGGTGAGCTGAAGTTCATTTGCAATCTAAGATGCTCTTGCAGCCCTGTCCCTTATCTGCTCCCTTAGTAGCTCGGTAACCCCACATCATAGAACTCCTGTAGAAATTCACTGAGATAGAGACTTTGATGATGAATCCAACCTTCACAACAACCCTGTAAGGTCATTCCCAGGATTGTACCCATTTTACAGGTGAGAAAGCAGAGAGGCTCACCCTGATCACTAACCTTGAAGTGAGGTACTTATCCAAACAGCCTCAGAGTTTCTCAGCCATTCTCCCCACATCTCCCTGGTAAATCCCAAGACTCACAAACAGCAGAGTCTGCAGCTTACAGCCAAACCTCAGACACTAACTGAAGGAACTGTTGTTTAGTCACTAAATCTTTTTTGTGACCCCGTGGGCTGTAGACAGCCAGGTTCCTCTGTCCATGGGATTTCCCAGGCAAGAATACCAGAATGGAGTCTCCTGCAGGTGGATTTTTTTAATCACTGAGCCACCAGGGAACCCCTAAAAGAGTTAGCCCAGCTCAAATCAGAAGTCCCCTCCATCCCAGGCGGGCTCATCATGAC
>NW_011494732.1:6848899-6880830 GCF_000754665.1 Bison bison bison | reverse complement strand
AAACTACAAAAAGGGCAGGAGATGGTAGTATGCTGGCTGCAGGGACAGAAATCAAACTTCTCCTTTCTTTAGCCAAGTCCCATTCCCCAGGCTACCAACCATTCTTAATGAATAGGTTCCAATTATCAGCTGCTCATAATAATAGCTGTTTACTGGTATGATAACATTTTACCCTCTAAACAACCCAATAATCCCCATTTTAGGGAAGTGAACACTGAGCCATTTCAAGGTGGTCAATCCCCTGTCCCAGGGTGCTGCTTTGTGTTGTCATTTACAGGATGGCTCATGCATTGGAACCTCCCTGATGGCCTGCTGTGAAGTTAAACTGTAAACGCCCCAGAAAGGGTTGAATTTTTTACCTTATGAATACTTTGCCTATTTAAAAGAAAAGACAGTCATGACAATGATTATCCCTGACCTTGAATCTGAACACCAGTCATTGAGTTAAATGATCTAAGAGAGGAGAAGGCCCTGACAACAGGATCAAGCTGTCCACATGGGAGACATATTACCTTTCTTTTTTTTTTAATTTTGTATTTTGGCCGCATCACCAGCATACAGGACGGTTCCCTGACCAGAGATTGAACTGAGGCCTTCGCAGGGAAAGCACCCAATCCTAACCACTAGGCCACCAGGGAACTTCCCCATATTACTTTTAAAGTCACAAATGCCTCAGCTACTTGAGAGGAGGGACCATACCAGATTCATCCATGTAAATGCAGCACCCAGCAACAGCCCTATAATTATTCTCATCAGCTATGTGAACTGGACCAAATCGTTCCCTGCCTCTGGAACTCAGCATCCCATTTGTTAAACTACTCAGGGCCCTCTAACTCATGGCCCTCACAGATCAAACCAGGCTCTGAACTGATTTGGTTTGGCCAGCACTGGTTTTTTGTTTTTTTTTAAAGGCTTTTTTTTTTTTTAAACGTTGCCTCTCTGGTTATCCAGAAGCAGCTCCTACTGACTTACACTCAGCTGCTACATCCATACTGCATTGAACGACTGTGAATTTCAGCTTCCATTTATCTTACGGATGTGACAGCTGGACCATAAAGAAGGCTGAGGGCCAAAGAATTGATGCTTTCGAATTGTAGTAATGGAGAAGACTCTTGAGAGTCCTGTGGACTGCAAGGAGATCAAACCAGTCAATCCTAAAGGAAATCAACCCTGACTATTCACTGGAAGGACTGATGCTGAAGCTCCAATACTTTGGCCACCTGATGCAAAGAGCCGACTCATTGGAAAAGACCCTGTGCTGGGAAAGATTGAGGGCAGAAGGGGGCAATAGAGGATGAGATGGTTGGATGGCATCACCAACTCAATGGACATGAGTTTGAGCAAAATCCGGGATGCTGCAGTTCACAGGGTTGCAAATAGTCCCATACAACTTAGCGACTGGACAACAACAAAAGTAACCTGCTTCCTATATTTTTGAGATTTGTGTGCTAAGTATAAAACACAGCACCTGGGTCCATACATGGCACTACAGGAAAGGACAGTTTTCTTTGCTCTTCTTTTTGAGGTACAAGGGAAAACCCAGGAATCCAGAGGCCTGGGTCCAGGGCATGGCCCGTGTGTGACAGCAGCAGCGTCTCCGTGTCAATTTCTCTGTGTGATATATTACACAGGGGAAATCATTTACGATGCCAGCAAACATGACTGATGAGAGTGAGAAGGTAAATATGGGTTGTAGAGATGCCTTATGTAAATATGAGGGAGGGTAGATTAGAAAGCAGTGGATGCCAGGATTCCGATGGCAGCTGCAGCCTCTGCGTCTCTATACATGAGACCACATGGACAAAAACATTTTATCCCAACTACATTTCACATCCATTGTAGGCTCCATCTTCCCTTTAGCATGGCAGGGATGCAGGGCAGGGATCACAGGATCCCCGTTTTGTAGACGGAAGTGAAGATCCAGACTTCCCTGGTGGTCCAGTGGCTGAGACTCCATGCTCTGAATGCAGGGGGCCCAGGTTCAATCCCTGGTCAAGGAACTAGACTCTACATGCCACAACTATGAGTTCATACGCCACAATTTAAAAAAATCCTGCCTGCCACAGCTCAGACCTTGGACAACCAAATAGATAAATAATTTATTTAAAAAAAAAAAAAAAGGAGATGAAACACTTGCATAGGTACAGGGAGTAGCAGAGGCAGCCCCAAAACTTGGTCTTTCCAGTGCCTGTCTTCATCCTGTTTCACCTTTGTACCCTCATATTATTCCTTTACTCTTCCTGCCACTTCCAGAAAATGTGGTCAATTTTCAATTTGTGGGGAGCCAAGTGTATGCTTTATATGGGATCCCGTTTAGGCTGGGCTTCTAAGCTCTTTTGGTACATGGTATATCTCCAATACACCAGCAAACCTCATTTCTGCAAGCCTGGAGTGTGAGCAGGTGAGAAGGGAAACGACTTGCCCATTTCTTTCTGAAATGCGTTAAAATATCCTACAGTCCTAAGTGGAAAACGTGTGCCCATGTCACAGACCTAGGAGATTACTGTAGAAGTTATAAAACACGTCCAAAAAGTCTCTGAGTGCTCCCCTACCCCTTCCAGAGGCAGAGCCAAATTCCCCTCCCTTGAGCGTGGGCTGGATTTAGTGACTTGCTTTTAACTAACTAGAATAATGCAGAAGTAAATAGTATGTCAGGTTTCCCACATGGCACTGGTGGTAAAGAACCCCCCTGCCAATGCAGGAGACACAGGAGACGTGGGTTCGATTCCTGGGTTGGGAAGATACCCGGGAGGAGGAAATGGCTATCTACTCCAGCATTCTTGCCTGGAAAATTCCACGGACAGAGGAGCCTGGCAGGCTATAGTCCATAGCATCACAAAGAGTCGGAAATGAATGAAGGGACTTAGCATGATCGAAAAAGTATGTGACTTCCAAAATTAGGTTATAAAAGGCACTGTAGCTTCCTCCTGTTCTCTCTCAAACCACTCCTGATGGAGGGTAGGAAGCTGCCACATCTTGAGGACACTCAAGCAGCCTTACAGAGAGGCCCACGTAGTGAAGAATTGAGGCCCACGCCTAAGCTGGTTTTTTGTTTTTTTTTTTTTTTTTGCCATACCCCATGGCTTGTGGGATCTTAGTTCCCCCAACCTGGGATGGAACCTAGGCCCTTGGCAGTGAAAGTGCAGAGGCTTAACCACTGGACCATCAGGGAATCCCCCAGGTCTAAGTTTTAACCCAAGTGTAAGCAAGACTTTGAGCCATAATTACCCACCTGAGTCACACCTGCCCTTCAGAAGCTGTGAGCTGATGCTACTAAGATATACATTTTTTAAGTTGTTAAGTTTAAAGTGTAATGTAGCAATAAACAACTAACAGGGATACTTCCAAGTCATTGTCACTGTTTGTACAACGGTAAGGAATTTCCCAAGACAAATAATTCTGTACAAATTGTTTCTACAGGACAGCGATGGGGGTGGGGAGGATGTGGCAGAAATAAGATGGTGCAGCTGATATTCAGTCCACCCTGTCATCACCTTTTCCCTTTATCCTGCTAATGACACTTATCATTTCTTAATATATATTATAACTTAGGATAATATAATAATTTAGGGTAAATTATAATATAATTTAGAGCTTCCCTAATGGCTCAGACAGTAAAGAATCTGCCTGCAATGTAGGAGACCCAGGTTCGATCCCTGGGTCCGGAAGATCCCCTGGAGAAGGGAATGGCAACCCACTCCAGTATTCTTGCCTGGAGAATTCCATGGACACAGGAGCCAGGCAGGCTACATACAATCCATGGGGTTACAAAGAGTAAGACACAACTGAGCAACTAACACATACACACACACACACACACACACACACACACATAATATAATTTATCCTGGCCTGTCTCTTCTCCCATCCAGAATACAAGCTCTGTGAGAAGAGGGACTCTGTTTATTTATTCACTGCAGTCTACCAACTACTTAATGTCTTGCATGTAATACACAGCAAATGCAAGAGGTAATTAATAACTAGTATAAATATATATATACACACTAGTTATTTATATTTTGGCTGCACCATGCGGCTTGTGGGATCTTAGTTCCCCCACTAGGGATCCAGTGGGAGCCACAGTAGTGAAAGCACCAAGTCCCAAACACTAGACCACCAGAGAATTCCCACACTAGTATACCCTTTACACATATTCTGTCTCCCACAACGTTGCAACTACCCTCTTGACAACTGTCTCCACCCCTTCCTTGCCTGAAATTCCTGAACAAAAATCCATTAAAATTCCTTACCTCCTCACCACGATCAAAGGGCATAAACCCTGGAACCAGGGAGGAAGCAGGCATGGCTTGGTAACCTTCCTCTCGCCCCGCTGCAAACCCTCGGTTCAGGTGACCCTTCCTGTTTCCACTCTCCAGGCACCTCCAGCATGAAAACTCTGGTTTCTAGAATGTGTCATTTTAATTAAATTCCAAAGAACAATTCTATGATCCCAGAGGACTTCATCATCATGGGATTTTTTACCTTGTTTATTAACTGAAATTAGCATTTGTTTCAGCCGAACAAACGTACTACTTCCAAGGTGACAATTTCCTTCCTAACAAGCTTCAAATCCTATAACAAGTTCTAGGCCACTGACAGGGTTTGTAAATTTATTTGCCACATGATCCAACCAATATGTCCAAGACATGTGGTTCTAGAAAATTGTGGGTGACTCTTTTTTTGGTAACTAGATAGAACTCTCAGTGTATTAACAGAGCTTCCTATTTAAAGGAATCTTTCAATAAAGTGAAGAATACACTGACTATCTCAGACAGGCGAGGTAGACATTACTTAATTGAAATCTGTCACCCAAGGCTGTCTATTTCACCTTCCTAAATACATGTCCCATTTGTGCTCTGCTCTCCCCTAACCCTGCCCCATTACCCATCCTCAGGTAGATGATGCAATGGCTGCTCTATCAGTCTGCCCCCACACCTCCTTCAATCCACACTGCAGCTGCAGAATTTGCAGAATGCAAATCTGAACACATCCCTCTCTGCTTAAAATCTCCAAGGTTTCTGGGGACTTCCCTGGTGGTCCAATGGTTAAGACTCTGCTCTTCCAATGCAGGGGGTGTGGGTTCAATCCCTGGTTGGGAAACTAAGATGCCACATGCCGAGTAATCAAAATATATATATATATATTTTTGTAATTCAAGAGATTTCTGATTGCTCTTAGGAGAAATACAGACCCCCATGGCAATCCACTCCAGTATTCTTGCCTGGAGAACCCCATGGATAGAGGAGCCTGGCAGGCTACATCCCATCGGGTCACAGAGTCAGACAACTGAAATGACTTAGCACGCACACTAGCTTTATGACTCTCCTCAAAAAATTGTACATTCTTTAATTAAAAAAATGCCTTAATGATAAAAAACGCTGACCATCATCTGAGCCTTCAGCAAGTCATATGGTAACATCAAAGATCACTTATCACAGATCACTACAATAAATAAAATAATAATGAAAATATTTGTAGTACTATAAGAATTATCAAAACGTGACAAAGACATGAAGTGAGCAGATGCTCTTGGAAAAATGGAACCTGTAGACTTTGATTGACATAGAGTTGCCACAAAACTTCAATTTGTAAAAAAAAGAGAAAGAAAATAACAAAAAACCGCTATTGGCAAAGCTCAGTAAAAAGGAGGTATCTCCTGTATCATGAATATTAATTATAAGTTCTCTTTTTCTGGAGTTTTTTAGCCCCCCCGCCCCTTTTTGTTTTTTAATATTTCAGGCTTTCCTCATATAGTTGTTGATCCTGGCTGTCTATTCAGTTAGATGTTAAAAAAAAAAAATGATTACAAGCTGGGATTGTAGGCTGGGTTTTGTTAGTGGGCCTTACTAATTATAAGCTACCTTTTTCATTGAGAGAGCCCTGTATATCAGTATCTGTAACTATTTTCTCTTGAGACCATGCAGTTTCTTCATGGAAGGAGACCCACTGAAGAAACAGACTTACTCCTGCCCCGTGTCTGATAATATTCTCACCTGGCCTTCCTGTGAGCCTAGTGTTCCTCCTCAGGCAAGAGCATCCCCCCTCTACAGGCTGATGCACTCCCAAGGGGTGAAACAAAATCTTACTCTTTGTATGTGTAAAGTACACAATATATATACACAAACAGATACATGGTATCTTGGTGACATTAAATTTTGGGAGGTGGGCAATTAGGAGAAAGATGTGTTTAGAAGGGAAATGTCTTTAAAAATAAAAACGGCTCCTTAGGAGGATAATCGGAGAAGGCAATGGCACCCCACTCCAGTACTCTTGCCTGGAAAATCCCATGGAGGGAAGAGCCTGGTGGGCTGCAGTCCATGGGGTCGTGAAGAGTCAGACATGACTAAGCAACTTCACTTTCACTTTTCACTTTCATGCATTGGAGAAGGAAATGGCAACCCACTCCAGTGTTCTTGCCTGGAGAATCCCAGGGACGGGGGAGCCTGGTGGGCTGCTGTCTATGGGGTCGCACAGAGTCGGACATGACTGAAGTGACTTAGCAGCAGCAGCATGACTCCTGTCAGCCTGGCCCACCCTTCATCCTGCACCACTGACCCTCCCTTGCTCTGCTCCACTCCTACTGGCCTTTTTGGCAAGTCCTTCAGCCCCACCCTCTTCCCAGCCCTCCCTACCACCCCAGGCTCTGTACACAGTCAGAAAAGCTCTTCCAAGGTCTCTTCACTTAAATAATTCCTCTTCCCTTCAGACCACAGTTCAAGGTGGCTTGCCCTGCCCTCCATGACCTGATGAATCCCCTGGTACAAGCTCTATAACTCCAGAGGTCTCTGCCTTGTGGCCTCATCACAACTGCAAACTTCCATTTGTTTCTCTGATCATTGGATTAATAGGTCTCCTGCATAGACCATAAGCTCCATGAGGGCAGGGAGCTTACACGGTTTTCTCCCCATTGTATTCTCAGTGCCCAGCACCAATCAGTTGTTCAATATATAGGTGGAATCAATCGATCGATCAATCAAAGAGAGCCAGGATCTACCTCTAATCTGAGTCCCACACTTGTTCCTCAAGCTCCGCCTCTGTGATTCCATCAAGGCCCTTGGCACTTGCCTACCTCCATCCCTCCCCACTTCCCTCCCATCTCCTCTGTCCTTTAAATCCCATGTCAAATATCCCCTCTGACAGGATTTTCTGAGGCCAGCAGCCAAAAAAGATTCCTCTTTTCCCCATTTCCCTTCTGGGAACCTGTTTCTCTCTGCCTAGGATGAAAGCTGGCTTCCCTGGTGGCTCAGATGGTAAAGAAACTGCCTGCAATGCAGGAGACCTGGGTTCGATTCCTGGGTTGGGAAGATCCCCTGGAGGAGGGAATGGCAACCCACTCCAGTATTCTTGCCTGGAGAATTCCATGGACTAAAGAGCCTGGCAGGCTACGGTCCATGGAGTCACAAAGAGTCAGACACGACTAACATACACACACAGGATGAGAGCTGTACCTTGCCCTCGCATTAATGGCCCGTTGTTCTCCAGAAGGTAGGGGCTTTTAGACCTGTTTCTCTATTACTTCCCTGTCCCAGGGTCTCCATAAATTTTGCTGCAATCGCATCGAAACAGAACAGAATTGAAAACCCTCCTACCAACCCCACCTTGAGCCCAGTCTTTCCCTTCAAGGCAGCCCAGATCCAATGGGTATTAAGAAGCATCAGCTTTGAGAGGAGAAAAAATGCCTGAGAAGTAATTAAACAGAGAGAGAGCTTGAAAGCAAAACGTTGGGAAGCCCAGGGCCAGCGTGCTGGCCTCCCTTACAAAGCCTGGCACGGAGTTTGCATTCAATATGCACTGAATGAAGGGCTGAGTGAATGAGAAGTTCACAGCCTTTAAGCTCCTGGGGGCACTCCTGGCAGCAGGGCTCGGCAGAGAGATGCTAATGGATTCAGAGCCACCAGAGCCAACTCTTCTAGGAAGCACAGAGCAACTGCCTGGCCTGCGAGCATCTCATTCTCATTTTAAAGATAGAAACAGAGGGCCTGAGATGGCAGGAGCCCCAAGGTGACTTCGTCATCCCAAGGGTCCTCCACTCAAATCCTAGAACACGGAGGGGCTCGCAGCCACCTCTGCCCATGTTAAATAATTGGTCTCAGGACTTGCTGGTCACGCTGCCTGTAGTGATGTCCCCATAATTAGATGTGGCCAACCTTTCCAGCACAGCACCAACCTCCCCCTTAGAGGACACTGTCTCTCTAAGGAGTGTCTGGTGAGGAAGTGGCCCCTGGCTTTATTCAGAGAAGGTTCTTCTCTATCAGAGGTGCCTGGTCTCAGCAACAGGAAGCAAAAGAATACCAGACCCCTATCCAGCCCTCGGCAAAAGCAAAGTGTCCACGGTGGGTCCCTAGAAAATCCACTCCTAAGACACATTGTCACTTGGAGGGAGTAGTAGAATGTTTGACAAGCACGCACACACATACACACACACATATGCACAGAGAGATGGTTTCCATTACTCCTCCTCCTCTTCAGATCACATCCCCCTGGGCAGGGCTGGCAGGAAGGCCCAAGAACCATCTGGATGAAGAATCCAGACCCAGAGCAGAATGCAGAGCCAACCTGCCCACACTCAGGACCCCCAGCACTCACATCCCAGCAGCACCCCAAAGAGTTGCGGCCTCAGCCCAGGCTCATTTCCAGCCCTCACCCCCTACAAGGCTGAGAGTCACCCACTCCCAGCTCCCGCCACCAGGCAGCCAGTCTTACTTCTTCACTTTCGGGTACTTCATCTCTGCAATGGCATTCGTGGCTTCCGTCTGCTTCTCCTTCAAGTGCTGAGGCCACATGTTGTCCACCCAGTCCACCAGGTCTACCTGAAATCCAGCCAGACCACCATCAGCGCTTCCTGGCCCCATGTACCCTTAAGTTGGACCCCATCACTGCCTCAACCCTCCTCCTCCTCATGCTCCCAAATCCCTCCTGCCCTCCCCCGACAGGCAGGTGCAGGCTGGCCTCAGGCAAGGAGAGGAGGGGGAAGGGACTGGGGAGGGGAACCACAGCTGGGGACCTACCACGGTGGGACGCTTGACTAAGTGCTCCAGCTTGGTGTGGCTGAACTCAAGGCTGATGACGTTGTACAGCTTGTCCCGCTGGGCCTCGGGCGTCTCGTAGTACCGTACGAACTGGGACATGCTCATCTCCGTGCCTTTCTGGGTGTTCACGTCCATCACGTCCACCAGCCGTCGGCTACCTGGGGACAGAATCCACAGGCTGGTGGCTCCAGCCAGCTAGAGTTCCAGATCCTACGTGGGAGGCCCCGCAAAACAAAACCTGCCCCTAACCCAGCATCCAGAATATGCCTCATCCTACAGCCCTACACCTTGTCTGCTCAATGACGTCATCCCATCAGTGTTCCTCACTGAATCACTCTCCAATCTTAAAAAGAATCCCTCTTCAATCGATCTGTTTCCCTCCGCAACTAACTTACCCCAAAAGCTCGGTTATTGAGCAGCAGAGCTGGGATTTGAAGCCAATTCCATCTAATGCCGGCACCAAGGTTCTTAACCCCCAACCTTGGCCCCTGCCCCCTGCAATACTGAATCTTGATCACATGCTAAGGCTGAAAAATGATCCCCGCCTTCAGAGGCCAGCTCCTCGCCCCATAGATCCCAGGAAGCCTTGGAGAAGCGCTTTGGTTTTGAGTCAGGAGTGCAAATCCACCAGGGGGCATCCCTGAACTTTGCAGGAAACTCTGGCCAAGCTCTGGATAGTGCCGGCTCCTTCCTTACCAGGGCTCCTGGAACAGGTGGGCTCTGCTCAGCTTTTCTGGAAAGCCCACCTGGCAGAGAACCTGCCGTTAGCGTGGGGAGGGGAAAAGAACAGCCGCCCCCACACCAAGCTCTCCCCACTTTCTGGCCCGCCTCCAGCCTCCCCCTGCCTCTCCTCCCTCACTTTGCTCAGGGTCCCATCCGCAAAGCCCCCTGGGGAAGGAGATTCACTGGGCAGGTAGGTGATGGGACTCACAGCCCTACAGGCTGGAGCAAGTGGCATTAAAGGCCTGGAGCTAGCTGCCCCATCAGTACAATATAGTGGTTATGCTGGGGAACTCCCTGGCAGTCCAGTGGTTAAGAATCCACCTTGCAATTGCAAGGGATGCAGGTTCAATCCCTGGTTGGGGAACTAAGATCCCACATGCCAAGGAGCAACTAAGCCCACAAGGCAACTACTGAACCCATGGACAACTAGAGAATCTGTGCTGCAAGGAAAGATCATGCATGATGTAATGAATATCCCCCATTCTGTAACTAAGACATGATGCATTAGAGACTCGATGCATTAAAAAAGATTAAAAATAAATTATATATATATATATATATATATGGTAGTTAAGCTTCCCTGGTGGCTCAAATGGTAAATAATCTGTCTGCTATGTGGAGACTTGGGTTTGATCCCTGATCCTTGGGTTGGGAAGATCCCCTGGAGAAGGGAACAGCTACCCATTCCAATCTCTGGCCTGGAGAAATCCATGGACAGAGAAGCCTGGTAGGCTACAGCCCGTGGGGTCCCAAAGAGTTGGACATGACTGACTGACTTTCACTCATTAAGCTAAGACTTTGTGGGTTTGAATCCCAGCTGGCCCTCAGGCCTCTTAGCATCTCAGAGTAGCATTTTCCCCATCTATAACCTGGTAGCCAGCCTATGGTGTTGTCATATGATTTAAATGAGCTAATGTACATGAAAGACTTCTGAGAAGTGCCTGCAAGTAGGAAGTGTTAGCTAATTGGGCAATTTCATTTATAATCACAGGTGGAACCACTATATTTAAAATAGACAACAAGGACCTACTGGGTAGCACAAGAAATTCTGCTCAATATTCTGTAATAACCTAAATGGGAGAAGAATTTGAAGAAGAACAGATACTTGTGTATGTACAACTGAATCACTCTGCTGTACACCTGCAGCTAACACAACATTTTAATCAACTACATGTGCTTGCTCAGTCACTACAGTCACGTCCAGCTCTTTGTGACCCAATGGACCATAGCCTTCCAGGACCCTCTGTCCATGGGATGCCATATTTTCCTCCAGGGGGATGTTTCCCACTCAACTACACTCTAATAAAAAATTTAAAAACAATTTTTTTTAAAATATATATAATTACAGGTAGAGAAAGTGAGGTGGTGGGAAATCAGAGTCAGTTAAATCTCTGCCAGTCAGTCTAAAAGGATGGCTAATGGAGAGGGGTCATAGGTATGAGGGGTAATGAAAATGTTCTAAAATTGACTGTGGTGATGATTGCACAAACTCTGTGGACAGACAACAAACCATTGAACTGTACACTTTAAATAGGTGAATTGTATGGTATGTGAATTATAACTCAGTAAAGATATTATTAAACAAAAACATTCAGACACTAAATGACCAACAAAGTTGATTTTTCTACAATTATCTTTTTTCTTCCAAAAGTCTTCTATCCACTTAAAACACACATCATAAAAAATACAGAGGGACTTCTCTGGTGGCCCAATAGTTAACAACCCGCCTGCCTGCATGGCACGTGGGTTCAGTCCCTGGTCCAGGAAGATCCCACAGGCCTGGGAACAACTAAGCCCATGGACCATAACTACTGAAGTCCGGGTATTCTAGAGCGGGTGTTCTGCAACAAGAGAAGCCACCACAATGAGAAGCCCCAGCACGGATACTAGAGAAAACCAGGGCACAACAACAAAGACCCAGTGTAGCCAAAAATAAATACATTTTTTCTTTTAAATATAGGGACTTCCCTTGTGGTCCAGTGTTTAGGGCTCTGCTCTTTCCCTGCAGCAGGCCAGGGTTCCATCCCTAGTTGGGGAACTAAGATCCCACAGATGGCAACTAAGGGTTCACATGCCGGCACCCAAAGATTCCGCGTGCAGCAAGCACGCATGCTGCAACTAAGATCAGACACAGCCAAATAAATATAGTAACAAATAAACAATAAATAAGTATTTTAAAAATAGTGACTAAAGAAATAAACAAATGTTGAGTGTCATTCTTCTTGCTGTCCAGCATTTAACCTATTACTTCACATATAAATGACAGCTGAACTGAAGAAACAACCTGGGGGTATCCAGAGGCGGATAAGAGTAACCCTCTTTGCATTGGGCAAAATGCCCCACACACCCCTCCCTCCCAGCCTAAAAAACATCAAGAAGTATTGAGCAGTCCAGAGCCCCACCTCTACAGACAACCATCACTGAACAAGAAGGATACCCATGGGAAAGGCCTGCTTTTTACTTTTTTGAGCACTAACCAGGCTTTTGAACTGTGGTGCCAGAGAAGACTCTTGGGAGTCCCTTGGACTGCAAAGAGATCAAACCAGGCAATCCTAAAGGAAATCAACCTGACTATTCATTGGAAGGACTGATGCTGAAGCTGAAGCTCTAATACTTTGGCCACCTAATAAAAAGAACTGACTCATTAGAAAAGATCCTGATGCTAGGAGAGATAGATGGCAGGAGAAGAAGGGGACAGCAGAAGACGAGATGGTTGGATGGCATCACCGACTCAATGGACATGAGTTTGAGCAAGTTCCTAGAGACGGTGAAGAACAGGGAAGCCTGGAGTGCTGCAGTCCATGGGATTACAAAGAGTCAGACACGACTGAGTGAACAACAACAAACCAGGCTTCCAGAACCCCCTCTCCCCAACACAATCCCCAGGGCTTCTGTGCATCCTCACTCCACTCTGATCCTTCCCGGGTGCAGGTCCCCTGTTGACCCACCTCGATCTGCCCCACCCTCAGCGGAAAAGGTAAGTCCGGACTCTGAAGTGGTTAGAACTGCCAGGGGCAGCTGGGGCGGAGGGTCGCCGGAGGGAAGAGGCCCTAGGGTGGGAGGCCAATGGACTGTATCTGGAGCGGTTCTAAGAATAGCGTCCTCAGTGTTCAGGGAACGCCGTCCGGCTCCCCAAGGTGTCCCGCAAGCCACAGCGGGTGGGTGGGAGGAGACGAAGTAGGAATACAGGGAGGAGCAAAGATAGTTCTTCTGGATGCCCAGGCTCTATAAACCCCCAGGGAAACATGGGTGTACCAGTAACCGGATTCAATCCCGCTGCGTTCCAGCCCGCAGGCGGGGATGAGAGATGCAGGAACCTCAGAATACGTCCTGGGGAGGCGAAAGGATACTGAGTGAAGTGACTATAAGCTTAGGAGTCTGACACAGCTGAGATAAAGGCCAGCTCGAAGCAAGCTGCAGAGGAGGGTAAGTTTTTCTCCATAGACGTATTCCAGACAATAAAGGGCAAAGGAGGACTACTGGTGGTCCAATGGAGGGGCCCCAGGGTCCCATTGCACGGGTCGGGGGTGATCCCTGGTTGGGGAACTAAGGTCACGCAAGCGCTACAGCACCGCTAAAATAAAATAATATAAAATGACGGAGATAGACGTCAACAGATGCTAACAGCAGGAAGAGAGATGGAGGAGAGAGGGAGAAGCAAGAACTAACATGCCCCTCCTGACGGAT
The DNA here is from genome assembly GCF_000754665.1 of Bison bison bison. Classification (NCBI taxonomy): domain Eukaryota; kingdom Metazoa; phylum Chordata; class Mammalia; order Artiodactyla; family Bovidae; genus Bison; species Bison bison. The sequence continues at coordinate 6,867,391 of NW_011494732.1, read as the reverse complement.
CTATGAAGCAAAAAAAAATGAATGAACTAATTACGAATGAGCGAGACAGGCTTTGAGTCTGATCAAGCATCTATTAATTCGGCCAACTGCCAATTTACAGAAATTCCTCTGTCCCTGGGGATTCTCCAGGCAAGAATACTGGAGTGGGTTGCCATCCCCTCCTCCAGGAGATCTTCCCAATCCAGGGATCGAACCCAGGTCTCCCGGTCCTCTGAGCCACCAGCAAAGCCCAAGAACACTGGAGTGGGTAGCTTATCCCTTCTCCAGAGGCTCTTCCCGACCAGGAATCGAAACGGGGTCTCCTGCATTGCAGGTGGATTCTTTACCAGCTGAGTTACCAGGGACGCCCGCAGAAAAGCTACTCCAAGGCTGAGTCCAAGTAATGAAAAATTCTATAGCTCAAACAATCCAACTTCTTCAGATTGGAAAGAGATCGAGGAAGAGCCCAGAGATTATAAAAGAGTTAAAAGATACCTCAACCAATCACAATGCAAAACCCTTATTTACATTCTGACTCATGAAACTGTTTAAAAAAGAAAGTAACATTTGTGCCATATAGGAAACAACTGGAAATTTGAACAAACGATAGGATATTTACTCATTTTAAGGAATTTTAAAAACTTTTAGCTTTTAAAAAACAAACAAAAAAATTCCTTAGTAATTAAGCTTCCTAGTTTTTAAAAGACTAGGTGTGAGAGAGCACTCCGTGGTCCTGAAGACTTGTCTTCTGCTTCAACAGTGTTGGGATGGAAAAAACCCAGGAACACCCCTTCTTCCAGCCTCCCACCACCCTCCAACCTTTTTTCCGGTTACAACTTAGGAACCAGCCACTCAACTACCCCTGATCTCCAGGACCAGCCAACAACATTTTTAAAGAATGGATTGTTGAGTATATTTAATTGGGGGGAGGGTGGACTGCATTAGGTGACATGTAGGATCTTAGTTCCCTGACCAGGGATTAAACTGTACCCCCTGTCGTGGAAGCAGAGTCTTAACGACTCGACCACCAGGGAAGTCCCAGCCAACAGCATTTTTTTTATCTTAGCTCTTTATACCCATCAATCATGAGCTCTCAGATTCGTCAGAATTATTCTACCACAGTGGAGGGTGCCGTCCACCACCTGGGGAACATGCATCTGCAGGCCTCCTATACCTACCTCTCTCTGGGATTCTATTTCGACCACAATAATATGCCAGGGCGTGGCTCAGGAGGGCATGGGCCACCTTTCCCAGAATTGGCAGAGAAGCTCAAGGGCACCAAACATTACTTGAAAATGCAAAACCAGTGCGGTGTCCACATCCTCTTACAGAATGTGCAGAAGCCATCCCAAGATGAGTGGGGTAAAAGCCAGGATGCTGTGGAAGCTGCCATTCTCATGGGGAAGAAACAGAGCCATGCCCTTTGGATCTGCGTGCCCTGGGTTCTGGCTTCATAGACACCACCACCTCTGTGACTACCTGCAGAGCCAAATGCCCCTCCTCTAGACCTCAGTTGCCTCATATGTAAAGACAGGAAGAAGTTGATCTTTGTATTTTTTTCATCGCCACAAGATTCTTCCTTCAAACAGATGCTTTGACGAGAGCCAGCTACATAAATAAAAACAAGCAGCTCAGGCTGAAGTGGGTAGGGAGAAGGCACTCAGAATTCAGAACTGGATTCCAGGGATTTTCCTTTGAAAACCACTGGGTTAGGTCATTTTTAGGTCCTCTTCCAGGGCTGACACACAGATTTTTAGCCTAGTTTTTTTGTTGGTGGTGCCCATTTTAAATTCTTCTCTTTTATTTTTAATTTTTATTTTTTGGCTATACTGCATAGCATGTGGGATCTTAATTCCCTGACCAGGGATCAAACCCGTGACCCCTACAGTGAAAGGGCAGAATCTTAACCCCCAGACCTCCCGGGAATTCTCTAGTCTAGTTCTTTTTTTTTTTTTCTTAATTAAGTTTATTTATTCTTAATTGATGGATAATTGCTTTACAATATTGCGTTGGTTTCTGCCATACATCAACATGAATCAACCACAGGTAAACCTATATCCCCTCCCTCTTGAACCTCCCTCCCCATCCTAGCCTAGTTCTTACTTAGATCATATCCCTTAAATGTTAACTGAGGGACTTCCCTGGTGGCCCAGTAGTTAAGAGTCCGCCTTTCTATGTGGAGGATTCGGGTTAGATCCCTGGTCGGGGAACTAAGATCCCACATGTCTTGGGGCAGCTAAGCCCTTAAACCACAACTAGAAAGAACCCCAAGCACTGCAATGGGTGACACGTGCACCACAGCTAAGACCTGACACAGACAAAAATAAATTAAAAAAAATTTTTTTAATGTGAACTAAGGGGAGTAGGAGGAAGAGGGAAGAGATGGAGAGGCTTGCCCGAGGGGTCACTGGGGACACTTGAGGCCTGCCAGTCCCTTCCAGTCTGAGCTGGGAGATTAAGCGCCTGGACTTCGTCTTCTCAGGTTCCCAGGCTGGTCTGCCACTGGTGGCAAAGGGGAGCTGGACCTAAGTGCCAGGTCTCCGAGCTGGAAGCTGAGCCCTGGGGAGGAGGCAAGTGGCACAGCTCAGTGCTGAGAAGGGAATGTGGCAGTCCAAGCTTTGCGGAGCACCCCGCGGGAGCGGGTAACAGGGACAAGGTGCCTTTTGGAGCCTGCAAGGGATCCACAGCACTAGAACCCAGGCCCCTGAGGCCAAGGGGTTACAGGAGAAATTTTCCATGTCGGCGTGGTGCTGGAGTTCCTAAGTAGGCCAACAGTTCAGCAACCCCTCTGCTTCTCTCTCTCCTTGCTCCCTCCTCCCCCTCCCTCCCAGTCTCACTGGTTCTCTGTGCTCACAGGCTTCACCCACATCCAACAAATTCCAGCTGCAGAAATTAATCCGTGGCCCTATGGCCCTTGCTTTGAAGGCTCCATCAGTCAGTTCCAAGAGCCATGGGCTCGAAGCTGGGAGTAAGCTGTGGAAAGTCACCTTGAAGGCTAATGTAAAGCAGGCACGGGCACTGACCCCAACTCCCCCTGAGCCCACTCTTCAGACAGTACATGCAAGTGTCTTGCATCATAGTTCTGGAACCTTCTCTATCATCCTCAAGTTTCTGGTTTGTTATTCTGCTCCTTGGGAGTATTCCCTCATCCATCTCACAAGGCAGTGTTTATTAGCAAGAGCACCAGTCATTGTTCAAATCCTGCTCCTCTGTTTCCCAGCAGTGAGGCCTTAAGTAAATCCCTGACCCTCTCTGGCTTCAGTTGCCTCACCTGCAAAGTGGGATAATAGGACCTGCCTAGTGGCCCAACAAAATTACTGGAAGCACTTTTTAAGCCTAAAAGCAGGGGTTCTAGTAAGGATGCTGTCCCAAATTGAAGATGCAAGGGTACAGGAAAGAGAGAGCCCAGGGCTGAATCACTGCACAACTTGGGAAACCGGATCAGTTTTCCTCTTTGTGAAATAAGAGGATGCTCTCAAAGGTCCACAGGCTTTCCCTAAGCACCAATATCTTCTGACTTCCTCACCTTTGCACCTTTTAAGATGATTCCCAAGACAGATCCCGTGCCAGGTTGTCCTCTGTGCCCTGGGCTCAGGACTCTGAGCCTTGGGACTTTGCTGGTGGTCCAGTGGCTAAGATTCTACGATTCCAACACAGGGGGCCCAGTTTCCATCTTTGGTCAGGGAACTAGATCCTACATGCCACAACTAAGAGTTCACATGCCACAACTAAGACTCGGAGCAGCCAAATAAATAAAAATAAATATTTTTTAAAAACACTCTGACCCTCAGAGAGAGGGGCATAAGAAGATACCAAACAGACTAACAAACCAGAGTTGAAACCAATCAGGCAAGAAAATCCAAAAGACACCCAGCCAACAACAACAAAGAACTCAGGATGAGGAGACACTGAGTACCATGCAGAAATTAACAGGACAGCTCTGTGGTCAGACAAATATGGGCACAAAGCTCAGCTCTTCCACACTCTAGCTATTTGACTGTGGACAAGTCACTCTGAGCCTCAGTTTTGCCATCTATAAAATGGGGGTAGTAATAAATAGGATTTCGTGTGATCAGACAAAAAGCTATAGTAAAGATCCTTGGCTTACAACAAGGTCTCAGTGAACAACAGTTAATGCAGACAGTGAGCAGAAGCAAACACAGTTTCCCTATGCCCCTAGCATCAAGAGTTTGATTTTAGGGACGTCCCCTGGCTATCCAGTGGTTGGGACTCTGTGCTTCCACTGCAGGGGGCCTGGGTTTGATCCCTAGTTGGGGAACTAAGACCCCACATGCCATGCAGTGGAGCCAAAAAAAAAAAATGATTTTGATTTTAGGGGGAAATGGAAACAGAACAAATCAATGAGGCGGGTGTTTCTCTTGGAAAGAAAGCATACCTGAGAACACAACTGAACCCCTCTGGAACCCTCCTCACTTGGGATCCTCAGCACTCCTGGCCTCATGCACCTTCCCCCATCCTGGCACTTCTATCTGTCTTGCCAGCCCTACCTGTCTGTCCAGCCTTAATGTCACTCCTGAGCTCGAATTCAATGTGGCCAGAACTGAACTCATCTACACCCTAACCTGAATCGATGTTTCCTCTTGGGTTCTGTTACAAGCATCATTTCCCAATTGCTGACATTCAAACCTACATTTGAATCTGATGTGCCATCTGCTTGGGCAACTCGCAAGTAACTTCTCTCCAGGTTTCAGTTTTTCCCTCCTGTGAAATGGGAAAGCAAGACTACAAGAATTCTAAAAAGTCGTCCAGGATTTTAAATACTTTCAATTTTTATTTTACTGTTATTATTATTTTTTTTTTTTTTTGACCACACCACACAGCCTGTAGGGTCTTAGTTCCCTAACAAGGAATTGAACGAGGGTCCCAGGCAGTGGAAGCAAGGAGTCCTAACCACTGGACCACCAGGGAAATCCCTAAAGTCTATGCTTTTAAACCAACTTTAAAAAGGTCTACACATACCCTAGATCCTGTGCTTTGCAACAAGAGAAGCCACCAAATGAAAATCTCAAGAACCAAAACTAGAGAACAGTCCCTGCTCACCACAAGTAGAAAAAGTCCGTGCACAGCAATGAAGACCCAGTACAGTGAAAAATAAATTAATTAAATAAAATAAATAATAAACAAAAAATTTTTTTAACTTCTAGGAAAGGTGGAGGGATAAATTAGGAGTATTCGATTAATAAACTACTATACATAAAATAGTAAGCAAAAAGGATTTACTGCATAACAGAGAAAACTATATCCAATATCTTCTAATAACCTATAAATGGAAAATAATGTGAAAAGATATGTATATGAAACACTTTGCTATATACATGAAACTAATACAATATTTTAAGTCAACTTTACTTCAAGTTAAAAAATTAATGATTAGTTGGGAATTTCCTGGCAGTCCAGCAGTTAGGACTCGGTGCTTCCACTACAAGGGCACAGAGTCCACCCCAGATAGGGGAAGTGAGATCCAGCATGCTGCACACACACACACACATGCACACACACACACACACACACACGCACACGCACACACACACACACAATAAAAATAAGGTCTGAGGACAAATCAGCCACCTTTGATTTCTAGAGTAAAAATGTAGTCTCCCTAAACACAGTCAGTCGAGAGTAGAGCTAGGGCCAGACACAACAAAGACATCCAGTAAATTTGTGAGTGAAGGAGGAGTGGAGGAGGGTGAGGGTAGAGTAGGAAGTCATAAAGCAAAAGCATGGGCTTGGGGTACCTCCCTGGAGGTCTCCCCACTCCCAATGCAGGGGGCCCAGCCAGGTTCCATTCCTTGTCAAGGAACTAGATCCCACCCACTGCAACTAAGACCTGGCACAGCCAAATGAATAAATATTTTTTAAAAAGCATGAGCTTGAGAAATACCCTGGACTGGGTTCGGATCCTGTCTCCACTGCCCACTAGCTGTGAGACTCGGATCCCCCACCCAGAAAAGTGAACAACAGCACTTAATTTCCATTATTAGTGAGGACAAAATGAGGTCACACGGTAAACATACAGTAAAAGAGGTGCTGCTGCTGCTAAGTCACTGCAGTAGTGTCTGACCCTGTGCGACCCCACAGACAGCAGCCCACCAGGCTCCTCTGTATTACTCTAATGGTGTGAACAAATAAATACTGAATGAAGTGATCTGTCATGAGATTTTTTTTAAGAAAAACGGCCAAAGGAAGCATTGGTTGGCTTGGGTACCCTCATTAGAGAGAAATACAATGAAGAGACAATACGCAAATCTCCCCATAGCCATGGGCCCTCCTATCTTCAGTGACATAAGTCCAGACAAGGAGTGGAGACCCTGCACTTTCTCGGTACATGTTCTCAAGGGGTTTAAAGCATCTTCAGAGACAACAAAAGAAATCTCTTCCCCACTCTCCCTATCCCCGCAACTCCTAAACCATAGATGTGAAAATACCCCAGTCTTCTTACATGAACTATTCAGAACAGCGATCCTGGGAGTGGGAGACACAGATTAGAGCATCAAACAGATTCAGACAACTGCAGTCACCTGTTTCCCAACAAAGTAACCTGATTCAGTGCCATGGAGAAAAGAGTGATTTTTCAATAATGATACTGGATCAACTGGATATCTATATTCAGTTCAGTTCAGTTGTTCAGTCGTGTCTGATTCTTTGCGACCCCATGAACTGCAGCACTCCAAGCCTCCCTGTCCATCACCAACTCCCGGAGTCCACCCAAACCCATGTCCATTGAATCGGTGATGCCATCCAACCATCTCATCCTCTGTTGTCCCTCTTCCTCCTGTCCTCAATCTTTCCCCTGCATCAGGGTCTTTTCCAATGAGTTGACTCTTCATATCAGGTGGCCAAAGTATTGGAGTTTCAGCTTCAACATATTGGGGGGGAAAAAAGATCTTGACCCCACCTCATACCAAACACAAAAATCAACTCCAGATGGACTACATGTAAGCATTGAAACAATAAAACTTTTGGAGAAAAACATATGAATATCTTCGGGACCTTGCACTATGCAAAATTTTCTTAATTTGAAAAGACACAATGTGAACTTTTGGACTAGGAAGAGCTAAATGGTCTATGTTAAATTAAAACTGCCTGTTCATTCAAAGACATCTCTTTTTAAAATTTATTCTTAATTGAAGGATAACTGCGTTACAACATTGTGTTGGTTTCTGCCATACATGAGCATGAATCAGCCATAGGTACACATATGTCCCCTCCCTCTCAGACATCTTTAAGAGGACGACAGGGCAACCCAAAAAGTAGGAAACTAACTAACATGCAGAATACAGAAAGAACCTTTATATTATCAGCTGAATTGTGTCCCCTAAAATTTATATGTTGAAGTTCTAACCCCCAGTAACTCAATATGTAACCATATTTGGAGATAAAGTCTTTAAAGAGGATATTAAGTTTAAAAATTAGGTCTTTGGTGGTGCTTTAATCACTCAGCCACATCCAACTCTTTGCAACCCCATAGACTGTAGCCTGCCATGCTCCTGTTTCCATGGGATTTCCCAGGCAAGAATACCAGAGTGGGTTGCCGTTTCCTTCTCTGGGGGATCTTCCCAACCCAGGGATCGAACCCAGGTCTTCTACAAGCAGGTGGATTTTTTTCACCAACTGAGAGGGTGGCCCCTACTCCAGTAAGACTGGTGTTCTGATAAGAGGAGGAGATTAGAACACAGACACATACAGAGGGAAGACCATGTAAAGACAGAGGGAGAAGACGGCCATCTAAAAGCCAAAGAGGGAGACCTTCAAAGAAACCAACCCTGCTGACACCTTGACCTTGGACTTCCAACTCCAGAATTACGAGAAAATTAATTTCTGTTGTTTAAGTCACCCATTCTGTGGTACTGTGCTATGCTTGGCCATAGTAAACTGATACACCTCACAATCAACAAGAGACAATCTTTATCATAAATAAAATGAAAAGACCACTTACAGACTGGGAGACAATAGTCACAAATGATGCAACCAGCAAGGGCTTAATTTCCAAAATATACAGTTCATACAACTCAGTATCAGAAAAACATACAACTTGAGCAAAGATCTAAATAGACCTTTCTTCAAAGAAGATGTACTGGTGGCAACAGGCACATGAAAAGATGCTCAATATTGCTAATTATGAGAGAAATTCAAATCAAAACTACAATGAGGTATCACCCCACACCAGTCGGAATGGCCAACACCAAAAAGTCTACAAGTAATAAATGCTAGAGAGGATGTGGAGAAAAGGGAACCCTCCTACACTGTTGGTGGGAATGTAAATTGGTGCAACCACTGTGGAGAATGGTATAGAGTTCCTTAAAAATCAAAAAATAGAGTTACCATATGATCCAGCAATCCCACTCCTGGGCATATATCCAGGAAAAAAAATTCTATTTAGAAAATATACATGCATCCCAATGTTCACAGCAGCACTATTTACAAAAGCTAAGACACAAAAGCAACAGATGAATGGCTAAAGGTATGGAGAATATGTATATATATATATATATATATGCAACAGAATATTACTCAATCATGAAAAAAGAATGAAATACTGCCATTTGCAGCAACATGAATGGACCTATCATTATGCTAAATGAAGTCAGACAAAGACAAATATTATATGATATCACTTACACGTGGAATCTAAAAAAATGATACAAATGAACTTATTTATAAAACAGAAACAGACTCACAGACATAGAAAACAATCTTAGGCTTACCAAAGGGTAAGGTGAGGGGAGGGATAAATGAGGAATCTGGGATTAATAGATACACAGTACTATATATAAAATAGATGAACAAGCACCCCATTGTCCAGCACAGGGAACTATATTCAGTAACAGAATCATTTTGCTGCACACATGACAAACACGACATTGTAAATCAACTACACTTGAATTAAAAAAATATGTTTTTAAATAAGAGATAGTCTTTACAGTAATGGAAAACGGACTTGATCAATCAGTTCACAAAAGAAGATCTCCAAATAGCCAATACATGTAATGAAACGGAGCTCAGTTTCATGAGTCATCAGAAAAATGCCAACTGAAACACAGTGAACTAGAACGATACTCCCATCAGCATGGAGGCGTGACCACAATGAAAACGATGAACACGCCAACTCTTGGTGAGCTTATGGAGCCAGCAGAACCAGAATAATCCCTCTAGATAACTATTGGACAATATTTACTAAAACCGAACATACATGCTAACTCTCTGACCCAAGCAATTCTGCTCTTAAGTATATGCCCAACGGAAATGTACCCATTTGTTCACCAATCATGCCTAGAATGTTCATGGCAGCACCATGCACACAGCCTTACACTGGCAGTCACGCAAATGCCCACTAACAGAATGAATAAATCAACTGGGAAATAATCACATAAATGGAAAACCATACAGCAATGAAAATAAGCCATCTACAACTGCACACAACACATTGGGTGAATCCTGTAAACACAAAGTTGAATGAAGGAAGCCAAAATCAAGAGCACAGACACCCTGTATGACTTCACTAACATAAAGTATGAAAACAGGCAAAATTCATCTACACTATTAGAAGTCAGGAAAACAGCGGAGGGAAAGCCTGGACAGGAATTCAAGAGGGGTTGATCCCGGGGTTGCATGGCACTAGTGGTAAAGAACCCACCTGTCAATGCAGGAGACATAAGAGATGCGAGTTCGATCCCTGGGTCAGGAAGATCCCCTGGAGGAGGGCACAGCAACCTACTCTTGCCTGGAGAATCCCATGGACAGAGGAACCTGGTGGGCTACAGTCCACAGGGTCACACAGAGTCAGACACGACTGAAACGACGTCTCAGGCAGGCAGGTTCGATTGTTAACGTCACACACATTTAAACTACTGTGGACTTCTCTGTATGTGTATTAGACTTCAATAAAAACTTCTATTTTAAGCATACATTACCAAAGAAATGAAAAGTGCCACTTTCTATTTCTGTTCTTTAGAGGTGAGGAACTGTAAACAGAGGCTAGGTGTCTGTCTTCCCAGTGGGCAGATAAACAGGGCTGAGGGGGAAAAAAGCCCAATCTCAGGAGATAGAGAAGAGTCTGGAGCCCCAAGTTGTGAACTGAGAGCTGGTCATGCACCAACCCGCTTCTCCCAAGAGACAGGGCCTGGGGAGGGGGCAAGTGACTGGAAGATAGGCTGAGATAGCCCAGTAACTCAAAAGGGATGATCCAGCCATCGCTATACTCTGCCCTCCATAGCAGAACTCCCAGTTGTGGGAATTCCCTGGCGGTCTAGTGGTTAGGACTCCACGCTCTCACTGCAGAGGACCAGGGTTCAATCTCTGGTTGGGCGACTAATATCCCGCAAGCAACACAACCAAAACAAACAAACAAACAAACAAAAACCTTCCATTTGTGCTAGGGGCCTGGTCACTCCTTCCCCTCTCAGTTCACATGGTTCTGCTGGGTGGACCCCACCAGCAGCTCTGGGCGTGGGGCTGTGCTCCCCATTTTTCTTGCCACATGGGGAGAAACTTGCTAGAGAATGAAGCAGAAAGAGGAAACAAAAAAAAGGGAAGCAGAAACGAAAAAATAAGAACCGAGTTCTTGAGATCTTCTTAGAGCATCTAGATCTAGCTATGCCTAAGGTCACATCCTGAACTTATTATGTAAACCACTGAATTCTGTTTTGCTTAGGGCAGATTGAATTACATTTGTCACTTATGTCACTGTGACAAATGTTTCCCATCGCCACTCTCCAGAAGCCTGTGTGCACTCCCAGAGACTAAAATGGGCATTATCATACCCCCTGCCAACTGCCATCACAGGCATCCCTCACAGTATCAGAGCTTCTGGACTTCTACAAAGCACCTTCATATTCTCCAATCCATTCAATCACCACCAGAGACATGGGCTGCAGGTATTCCCCCCTTCCCCACCCTCCTTTTTTTGGCTACATTGTGCAGCATGCAGGATCTTAGTTCCTGATCAGGGATTGAACTCATGCCTCCAGCACCGAGACCGTGGAATCCCAACCACTGGACGACCAGGGAGGTCCCACAATTCCCACTTTCTTTGGCATCCTAAGCTTCTCAAGAGCTGGAAAAGAAATTGAATCCTGCTCTCATGATGAGAAGAATGAGGCTCAAAGAAAGAAGAGGCAGCCTACATACAACCAGAACTAATAACAAAGCTACAGAGGGCTTCCCGCATAGCTCAGTTGGTAAAGAATCCACCTGCAATGCAGGAGACCCCAGTTTGATTTCTGGGTGGGGAAGATTCCCCTGGAAAAGGGATGGGCTACCCACTCCAGTATACTTGGGCTTCCCTGGTGGCTCAGACAATAAAGAATCTGCCTGCAATGTGGGAAACCTGGGTTCGATCCCTGGGTTGGGAAGATCCCCTGGAGAAGGGAAAGGCTACCCACTCCAGTATTCTGGCCTGGAGAATTCCATGGACTCTATAGTCCATGGGGTCGCAAAGAGTCAGACACAACTGAGCGACTTGCACTTTCACGGAGGGCTTGGAAATTTTTCAAAAGGGCAAAGAGCAATATTACTCAAACTGTAATGTTGATGCCTGAACCCCAGATTTGAGAATCTGGTTTTAATCCTTGTCTGTAAAGATAATCTCATCAGATCCACATCCTTCCATTAGAACAATAATAGGGACCACTTATTGAGACCCCCTCACCCTCGCCCCAGTCAATCAGCCAAGCATTCATTCATTTTCTTATAGGATCCTTATTTGATGCAGATTCTGCTATCAGGTCCATTTCACAGCTGAGGAAAGTGAGGCTTAAGCAGGTGAAGTAGCTTGCCCCAAATGACTCAGTGAAAAAGCAGAGCTGAGCCCCAACAACAAAAGTTGGGGCTGGGCAGAGGCATCAGCAAGAGTGACCTATGCTAAGACTCGATTCATGGGGTCCATCGCCCCATCTTCTGCTCACTCCTGGAAGGTTGCCTCCTTCCGCTCTGACATCCACTTCCTTCAGTGTTTCTAGAATCCAGCTTAAAAAAACAAATCTCTCCTGAGCAAACCCTCATCAATTAACTGAGATCCTTCTGTCAACAGCTCTATCTCCTTATGGCCAACTGGTCCTCTCTTTTTTTTTTGGCTGCAGGCATGTTCCCTGATCAGGGATTGAGCCTGCGCCTTCAGTGGAAGGCAGATTCTTAGCCAATGGACCACCAGAGAAGTCCTAGTCTTTCCTGCATTAACACACCTCTGGGTCAATAACTTAAGCTGGATCATCTGCACTGCCCCTGGTCAGCTGCCTGCATCCTCCACACGGCCACCAGAGTCAGCTTTGATAGAACTTAGATTACATCACTTCACACTCACCAGGATGGCTAGCATAAAAAAGATAGACAATAACAAGTGTGAGCAAGGAAGGCAAAGAAATTAGAACCCTTGTATGTTGCTAATGGGAATTTAAAATGGCACAACTGGAAAAAAAAAAAAGAGGGTGCAGCTACTTTAGAAAACAGTCTGGCAGTTCCTCCAGAGATTAAATGTAGTTACCTCATGACCCAACAATTCCCCTCCTACGGATCTACCCCGAAGAAGTGAAAATGTCTGTTCACACTAACACTTGTACATGAATAGTCATAGTATCATTATTCACAAAAGCCAAGAAGCAGAAACAACCCAAATGTCTATCAACTGACTTATGGGTAAACAAAATGTGGTCCTATTCATATAATGGGATGCTAGTCATCCATAAAAAGCAGCATAGTACTGAGACATGTTGCTACACGATGAACCTCAAAAACACGAGGCCAAACGAAAGAAGCCACATACAAAGCACCACATATTACGATTCCACTTATACGAAATGTCCAGAATAGACAAACCCACAGAGGCAAAAAAGTGGATTAGTGGTTGTCAGGGGATGGAGGGAAAGGGGAATTGGGAGGTACAGAGTTTACTTTGAGGGTGATGAAAATGTTCTGAAATTAGTGGGTAACGATTGCATAACACTGTAAATATATGAAGAACCACTGTGGAAATCCCTGGCTGTCCAGCAGTTAGGACTTGGCGCTTTCATTGCCGCAGCCAGGGTTCAATCCCTGGTCAGGGAACTAAGATCCCACAAGCCCTGGGATGCAGCCAAAAAAAAAAAACAAGAGAACCACTGAATCGCATGCTTTAAAGTGGTTAAATGGTGAACTTTATGGTATATGAAATCTCTCAATTTAAAAAATGTTTTTAATTCCCCCTCCCAAGAAAATAATCAGATCACAAAGCTACCCCCTCATCACACTTTAAAATTCCCCAAGGGCCTCCCCATTATACCAGGAGACAAACCCAGATTCCCCACCAGGGCCTAGAGGGCCCACTGTGAGCCTGGCCCTGAGACCTCTCCTACCTCTCCTCACCCCTCCCATTCTTCCCCCACCCTCTGCCCTTGTTTATCCCTCCATCTAGAATGTTCTTTCCCACAGTTAGTTTCTCATCAGTCAGGTCTCTGTCCAAATGTCTTCATCGCCTCCACCCAGAGGCCCTCCCTGACTACCTCCATCTAAAGTAAACATAGCTCCAACAACCTCCATCCCATTAATGCTGCTTTATTTTTACATAGCCCCATCACCTTCTGAAAAGATATAAAATTTTAAAAATGGTTTACTTCTTCTTTGACTGTCACTCCAACCAAGAGGGCAGGGCTCTTGTCTGTCCTATTCATAGCTCTGAATTCGCCTGCTATGTACGAGTTACTTGAGAAACACTTCTGGAAAGAATTGATGTATCGAACTACTTCCTGTAAAATGTGAAAGGCCGCCCACTACCTGGTCAAGAGTCTAGGACACTCAGTGATCAGCCAAGCTCTACAGGTGCCCAGGGCCAAGCCCCGCCCTAGACCTGTCTGGAACCCAGAGGAAGTAGGGAACAGTAATCCCTCCCCCTTGGAAGTTCTCAAAGTCTTGCAGGGGTCACGTAGCACCCAATGTTTACCCAGCAACCCACAAACAAACACCAGAAGACATCTAAGATTGCCTTGCTGACACTCAAGCTGGAGGCTGGGGTCCAAATCAGCCTCATAAAACTGCACTGGCAAACACCCTCTAATACAGCTTCTTACGGCTCTGCAATCCAACCTGTTCTCCAGAGGGAGACGGTTACAGTTCACACCTGCTCCTGCCTCCTCCCATGAGGACTTTCTTTTCAGAGGCAGTTAAATATCCAAATGGGCAGGTGGTACAGGCCTTGCTCCCCGGGCCCCCCATCCCCAACTGCAGCACCTCCGCCATGCACACAACTTACCCACTAGGAGTTTGACATCTCGGACTGTGAAATCAGGGTCAGGCATCCTGGAAAAAGAGGAACGCAGACATTTGGTGGGAAGCCAGAAAGAATAGGGTTAGATCTCACAATGGGGACAGGGGAGGCCATTTTTCTAAGAGAGTTCCCTGGTTCTCAGGCTGAAAATCCACAATGAGATAACTCAGCAAAAGGGTAGTGACGAGTTGGTGCCTGGAGGGTCACCCCGGAACTAGTGAGCAGTTTTCTCAACTCAACAGGCAAATCAAACCCCACTCTCCCCGACACCCAAACTCAACACTGCTACAGAGAAGAGGATGGAACTCACTGTCCCCCCACCCACTTTTCCCAGGAAGACTGAAGTGTGCTGTCAAGGTAAGCACCAGAGTTGGGCATTCAAACCTCTGCTTTCTTTTAGAGTGGCTAGCTCTCTCCGTGGCTCCACTTTTAGAAAATACTTTCCATAAGGTGTTGTATGGAGGGTGGGAGGAACCTCTTTAAGTTTCGAGGGGGAAAAAAACCACATCACACCGATTGCAAGGATTTGGTGACCCTGGCTACTGTGGCAGTGATGATGTTCACTATTAATTGACAGTGATGCCAAAGGTTTCATTTCTATTCATAGGAATGAGACTCTTGAGCAAATCTGGCCGTAGATGCTTGTGGAAGGAGGCAGGCTGTGACGAGGACACCCTCAACCTCCTCCAACCCCTGCCCCAGGGGCAGAAACCTGTTCTTCCAGGCTTCCTCCGGGATCTCTCCCCGATCTGGAGCTCTGACAGATCTCCAAAGAGAATGTAAACCAAACAAGCCACTGTGGGGAGGCAGGTGCTAGGGCACCAGCAGAAAGAGGAGACAGGACCTAGTGTCCTGACATCCCCTCCAAGGACTTCCCCAGCGGTCCAGTGGCTAAGATACCACACTCCCACTGCAGGGGGCACAGGTTTGATCCCTGCTCGGGGAACTAAGAACCTGCATGCCAAGAGGCAGGGCCAAAAAAAAAAAGGAACATGCCCTCCAAAGAAAAGGACCAGTTTCCCATACAGTGGGAAGTCTGAGTAGAAACAGGCATATAGGCATTCTGCCTCTGCCCAAAGGCTGGCTAATCCCTTTGCAGCTTAGGCACTGCCTCAGTTCCCCTTTAGGAAGTCACTGCGTATAAGTGGGATGGATCAGAAGGGAAAGTCCACACGGTTGAAGTACCCTGTGACCTCTCCATCCAAATTCTCTGAGAATCCAGACCCATCGTTGGAGATTTTTTGCCTCCTCTTTCAGGCCTTGAACAAGGAAGTGCAATCCCCAAATAACAGAGAAAAATCCTGCTCAGTGACGAAAGGTAGGGGAAAGAGTGGAAGAAATCCATCCCAACCTATAAACTGTGTGAGGGAAGGAGACAGGGGAAGAAGCAATTCATTTCAGCAACTTACTTAATTCCCAGGCCATCCTTTTCTCGAAATACCAGGGGAACTCTGAGAGCTTCTCTCTGCACATACTCATAGTTGAAATCTGTTTGGAGATGAGAATTAAATCAGGTTGGTTAAGTCACGAAGGAGGAAATGAACCATGATCCATCGGTCAGGGGAAGAACATTGATGGAGGAAGGGGCAGGGGTTATATGAGATGTAGGCACCAGCTCAAAGAGCAAGAGATCCCTAGAAAATGACAAGGAAATGGATGAGGCAAAGCCCAAGAGAAGCTATGCCAACTCTTGGCTCCTCTGCCTACTCAGTCATTCCCTGCATGCCCCACGGGTCAGAACTTGTCAATGAAAGCCCAAGGGCGGCGAGGGTTGGGGAAGGAAACTCAGGAAAGAGCCCCACACAGAAAGAGCCCCAGCTCTCACTGCGAAAGAGGGATGGATGGAGAAAACGCATCCCAGGCTGAGCTCAGAAAGTAAAGGAACTGCAGAACTGAAGAATGCCACCTGGGAGGATCTGAAGCCCCATAGAGGAGGCTGGGAGGAGGGTTCTCATTGTAGCTGAGCATCAGGGAAGATCTTATTGTAATATCCTGCGTAGTGAAGGGGAGGGGGGGAAAAGCCGGTTTCCCTGGAAACTGTGTATTTGGTGCCAAAATAACTAGGGAACTGGGCACAGCTTTGTTGTCTTAATAGTAAAATTCTGTTGCAGCCATCGCAACACTTGCTTCAGCTGGATAACCCAGAAGGATGCTGCCCAGGTGAAGGCTGTATGAAGGGGACATAGTGAGGCCCAAAGAAAATTCACCACTTAGTTTTCTGTCTGATGGATGCTTGTCTAGCGGAGACCCCAACATCCTTATGGAATGCCCGGGAGAATGAAGGAAGCCTTAGTTTCCATCCTCTTGAGTTCCAAAAGTAGGGGAGTTCAACCTTATTCCTAAATATGGAGATGAGGGAGGCTAAGACAAATACTCACACACCCCCAAGCCCTCAGGTAACTAAAGCAATTCACTAAGACACAAGCCCGCCCTGGCCGGTCAGAAGGGAGACAGATGAGATCTCAGGGCACTGAAACCCCTGCCCCAGAGAAACAGTTCACTAGGGCAGCTTGGGGGGTTGCAGGGGCAGGGAGGCCAAGGCAACTCTGCTCAGAGGAGAGAGAACAAAACCAGAGCTGGGGAAAGCCCTGACCTTAGCAGCTCAGATCCCCAGGGGCTCCTAGTGAATGGGGATTCCTAAGGATTTAAAGGCAGAGAAGTTTAAGAAGCTTCTATTTTGAATCCAGGCTAAGGGCTCCTTCTGTTTCTCAGCTCCTCCCTCGAATTTTGGGGCAAGATCTGAATTAACAACCAACAACCCTAGAGTCCTCTTCTTTGAAAGGAGCCTAGACAGTAGATTTAAGGAATCTCCCTTACTGGAAACCTCCCCCCACTACTACCTTCCTCCCCAGTACACACACACCCAAAGTCCAGCCCCAGGGTCAGCTTCAACTTCCTCAAATGAGCCTGAGAAAACATGAGATCCTGGGCAGAGAATTCCTCACCAATGACCAGGAAGAGTTGCATACTGTTTTCTCCTACAATGCGCCAAACGACTCAAGAAAAATGGGGAAGGAGAGGAATTAAAATCCCATTTGTGCTAAGGAAATTTAAATATAGTTGGGACTAGGCCCCTGTACTATCCGGCCTCTGCGTGCAATGCTCTTTAAGACCTGGCAGGCTAGAAGAAATTTCTTCCTCCTTTCCCCTACAACTACCCCCTACCACCGAACCCCTGCACTCCAGGAAGCAAAGGACACAAAAGAGAAACTTCAAAAATGCAAAGCCAGGCCCTGTCTCTCCTAGGGGCTAACCCCACAGCCCTAGTCACTCAACCAGAACCTGGAGGTGGGGGAGGCTCTTCCCCTGTTAATCAGCTCACTGAGGGATTGGAGGGTTTTCCAAGGGGAATGGGGGATCAACAAAATAGAAACAGTAATATAAAGGGAAACCCAAATAACTGAGAGGCAAAAATGAACTTAAATCCCAGAAGGACACAGAGAGACAAGTAGGCAGAAACAAATCCAAAACCCCAATCCCATTGGCCCAACCAGGGGCCTTGCAGGCCTTAGACCCAAGTCAGAGCATCACTTAATGGTCTGGAAGACACCCCCCAGACACCTTGCGAGTATCAGGGTCAGGCTGAAAATCAGGTCCCGAAGGTCTCAGGTTGGGGTGACATCGCCAACGCCCCCAGGCTTCTCCAACTTCTCTAAACTGGCAGGGCTCACAAGAGGGACAGAGCTCTCAAGGCCTCAGACTTGGGAAGAGACCCTGTTTCCCAGGGGGGTGCCCCAAGTCCTCACCTCCAACTGCCAGGAGGAAGCCTGAAGCCGGAGTGGGGATAACCCTTTTACCTGCAGTCCCCACTTCAAAGCATCAGGGCTGCAGGACTAGAGGCCTTGGGCTTCACTGGGGGCCAGCCAACAACTCCGGGCTCACCCACCCTGCTCCAGTCTG
The DNA here is from genome assembly GCF_000754665.1 of Bison bison bison. Classification (NCBI taxonomy): domain Eukaryota; kingdom Metazoa; phylum Chordata; class Mammalia; order Artiodactyla; family Bovidae; genus Bison; species Bison bison. The sequence continues at coordinate 6,849,258 of NW_011494732.1, read as the reverse complement.
GCAAAGCCCACGAGGTGATGGGGTTCAGTAGACCCCAGGCCTGAGGAGGTGCAGTAAGTGATCCGGGGCGTCCCCAGCTCCAGAGCCCAACTGGCAGGGTCCGAAATGGCACGGGGTTAGGGAGGCTTCAGGCCTGGGGGGCCCTCACCCCAATGCCCCTGGGGTGACCCTGGCCCGCTGCAGCCCATCAGCCGTACTTCGTGCAGTGCAAGGAGCTGAGCCGGCTCCGGGAGGGGTAGAACGCGGCGCACCCGCCCTCCCTAGGTCCACCCGTCGGTCCCCAGGTCCCTCTGTCCGCCGGGCCCCTGGCTCTGCCCACCCTGGGGCTGGTGGTGGGCGCGGGCCGGGCCTAGGCCCAC
>NW_011494732.1:6848002-6848731 GCF_000754665.1 Bison bison bison | reverse complement strand
TCGGCCTCGTTTCGTCACCGGATCCCCTGGAATGGGGGACGCGGGCGCGAAATACGAACCCAGCCACCGGCAGCTCCCTCCCCACGTGCGCTCGGGCCTCGCCGCGGAGGACGGCCCGAGGAGGGGGCGCCTCACCTTTGCCCTCCATGGCGTGCACGAAATCCCCCTGGTACAGCTGGCTGCGCAGCTTTTCCTCCAGGCTGAAGCCGCGGGCGCTGACGATCTCCTCCACGTCCGACAAGTCCTCGTTCTCGTCGTATCTTTGGCGGTCAATCGGGCGCTGCGGGGACCCAAACCGGAGAGCCCGGGACATTATTGGGGGAACTGGGGGTCGCCTCTCACCCTGGGCCCAGCTCGAACAGGTGCAGGAGCCGCGCGCCCCCGTGCACCCCACCTTTGGGACCGGAGCAACTTTGCGCAGAAGCCAAAGATGCTGAAAATCGGGATAAGGAGAGGGACCCGCACCCCCCAGGGTCAGGCGGCGCCCTATACAGGGCACTCCCCTCCTACATCTTTGGAGGCCGTGGAAGAGATTTCTGGAGGACTCTCCCTTGCTTCCAGCCCCCCACCCCCGAGAGGTGTTGAGTTTTGCCCACTCGACCGGGAGCCTGGTTATGTAACCCGCGAGGGGGGCTCCGCACACGGGCTGGCGGGGCATTTGTAGGCCCCGGGAGGAGCCGCCGCAGCGCCCGGCTCGGCGGTAACAGCAGCCCTGGCGGCCGCGGCGGC
>NW_011494732.1:6847196-6847617 GCF_000754665.1 Bison bison bison | reverse complement strand
GCAAGAAACAACGACCAAAAAAAAATAGATCTATCATAAACCAGATACAGATTTGGAAAAAAAAAAAAAGCTACACACCAATCTTCTTCCAGAGTCTTTCTCTGCCTCCATTTTTTTAGGAGAGTTCACCAATTAATTGTCAACACTCCTGCCCCCTGCATTTTGGCGGAGGGGGGAAGGAGGGAAGACCAAAGAAAACAAACCAGAAAATAAATAAATAAAGCAAGCCAGAGCCGAGATCTACAAAGTTTTGCACCAACACTTAAGCAGATCCGTTTGCAAAGTCCTAGGAAACCATTTTCAGCAGTTGTGGGGGGGGAGGCGTCGACGTCATAATCCCCGGAACGTAAACATTGTTGCCGATCGCGCTCGGAGCCCGCGGCCGGGCTAGTAGAGGGAGGGGGCACTCGGCCCGGGATGG
>NW_011494732.1:6846241-6846950 GCF_000754665.1 Bison bison bison | reverse complement strand
AGGTGCAGATTTGCACGGCTGGCCTCAGCGGGAGGCGCGGAAATGCAAGCCGAGCCTGCTGGAGTGAAAGCCCCCGGGGCCTGGCACCCCCGAAAACGACCTCCCACCTTAATCCCTGCCCCCATCGCCCACGGCCCCCATGGGCGACCCCTCTTCTTCCTCTTCCTTCATTTACCCCACCTCGTTACCTACGTGGCTGACCCAAATTCAAAGCATTTTGTGTATATATAATTTTTTTTTTCTTTTCTGCTATGTCTTTTTTTGGGGGGCTGGCGGGGGTGGGGGGAGAAATCCTCTCTAGAGCCGTAAGCGGATCGGCCACACGGAGGAAGCATTTGGGGGCTCAGGAAGAAATTAGCGCAGCTCCATACCTGTACGGACTACATAACTTTTAAACTACTGGACTCAAAGGATCCACATACACACAGGTACAGGAAATACAGTCAGACCAAAGCCTTTTCAGACCCAAGCTGACCGGAAGACGTTGCCTTTCATTCATTCATTCTGCCCGCGTCTGTGGAGTCCTTTACTAGGCGAGAAGCCCTAGAAGAGAAGTTGGACATTTTTTAAAGGTCCCTGCGCTCTCCAAGAAGAGGAAATAGATGCTCAGGAGTGAACTACCGAGAGAATCGGATCTGGCGCCTCCTAACGCAGCTGGCAAACATGCGAAGGGTAAGCCCCTATTGGCGGGGTACAGGGGAAATGTGGG
>NW_011494732.1:6824331-6846141 GCF_000754665.1 Bison bison bison | reverse complement strand
CCCTATTGGCGGGTTACAGGAGAAATGGCGGTGGAAAGGTGCAAGGCGCTGGGATGGGGCCCGGGGAACTTTGGGTGCGCCTTGATTAATCCTACAGTGCTTCTTGGCGGAGGTATGGGCACCCTCTGTATATATATATGGAGTGTCATTAGATCTGGGAATACTTACCTGTCGACATACCCACCTCCCAAAACTAGAATGGTAAAGGTGTTGTCCTGTAAGTTCATCATGTACAACAGTCGGGTCGACTTTGTGAGAAAAAACTGGCCCTGACATTCTTCCAGCCCAACTAGGCCCGATCTTGAAGGTAAAGATCGTGATGAGATAAGGAGGCACCAGGGCTACAAGAAAGGAACCTTATACCTATTCATTGGTGGCTTTGCAAAAAGAACTTCCCATCCTTTTTTAATTTTACTTCTTTCCTGAACCCTGTGGGATAGTTGGAGCAGATCATTTTGCAGATGGGAAACTGAGGCTCAGAGAAGTTTTGAATCTGGTTGATTGCTCTACCCTCATATCCTCCTCATGTCAACACAATGATCAGACAGATAAGTGGAGAGGAAGTGGCTTCTCCATCAGCGATCAGATGTGAACCATCAGCTCAGTGTTGGTCACCCTATGAGACAGCTCCCCCCTCACTCACCTTGAAGTTTCCTCTCCTATCTTGTATCTTTTTCCGCCCACCCTCCAAAGACTACTGGTTGAAGTTTGTTTTAATCCAAGTCCATTTAACTGGCAAACATCAAAATTTTTTCCAAACTGAAATCGCCCACCTTGTCTTAATGGGGGTGGGAAGGTTTTTGCCTTTAGCCTGTGTCAAGAACCAGGGACTATTTTATTTGCTTCTTTCACTCAAGAACCCTTTAAGGTAAATAGTTTTGCAAATAAGGAAAGTGTGATTCAGAAAGGGAAAGCCAGTCCCCCAAGGTCACACAACTTATAAATGGGATTGCTGAGGCTCAGACTGGAGCCTGCCTCTGCCATCACATCCACTTTTGGATACTGACCCTCTTAACTGCTCCTACATAATGAAATGAAGAAGTGAAGTGAAGTCGCTGAGTCGTGTCCAACTGTTTTCGACCCCACAGCCTGTAACCTGCCAGTCTCCTCCGTCCATGGGGATTTTCCAGGCAAGAGTACTGGAGTGGGTTTGCCATTCCATCTCCAGGGGGATATTCCCTGACCATGCAGTGGGCTGGAAGGTCATGAGTTAAGTGCAGTAAAGCAAAAGTGTGAAGCAAAACACTTGGTCTTAATTCTCCTTTCCTCCCCAAGACCCTTCTGTCTCTCCATGTGGTCGGTCTCATGGTATCCCCAAAAGCTGGTGTCAAGAGAAGACCCGATGGCAGACACCTTAGTGTAAAAACAGTTAAGTCCATATATCACCTGGATGGGGAGTTCTGGCCTGTCAGAGTGGGAAGGGGTTGGGTAGTCACCTAATTTAATCCTGTCCCTTTACAAACCGCCAGGAAACCACAGACCAGAGAAAAGAATGGGCCAACCAGGGGTTTGTTCCCCTTTGATGCCCCCAGAGTGCCTACCCTGCCGCCTGGTCCTAAGTGGTCACTCCATAAATGTTGGGCCCTTGATGGATCACCTTCCTTAGCAATATTTGCATTTTCCCTTTATCAGTAATTGGCAGATGAAAGGCTTTGTCCTCCTGTTGAAAGAATTCCAGGCATTTGCTCAAAGTGGGGGAGGAGGTTATGTTGGGCCAAAGGGGGAAGGGCCAAGACCCTTGAGCTCCTTCCCTGGCTAATTGTCCCAGAGGAGTGGACTGTAGGTGAGAGAGGGAAGGGAAGCATAAGGTGATTCCCCAGGAGACAGTTTTTTGTTTTGTTTTGTTTTTATCTTGCAGGAAAAAAAAGACCAGGCCAGTTGTATTTGAAACAAAATAATAATGACTTTTGGACCTTCTTGCTCATTCTTACAAAAGGCCCAGTCAGATCCTGGCTGTGTTGGCCCCATTCATTCATTTCTTCATTCATCAAAGGTTGATTGAGCAGCTCTGTGCTCTAAAGACTTCGAGGATGGAAAAATCAGCTCCGATTGTAGCCTCTTCCTCCAGACGGGGCAAGAAGTGGGCTGCCAGCTTCCCAAACAAGTCAGGAAGGACTGATACTGGATGGAACCCCCAGAATCTAGGATTTTTCACACTGTTAGAAACTGAAGCTGTCATATTCATGTATCATTATAATAGCTCCTGATTTTTGAGAGCTTACTCTGTCTTTGAGCAAAAGCTCTCACATTTTGCTATCTCTTGAAATCCTCATCAAAGTTCTCTGAGAGAGGGTCTGTAATTGCCCATTTTTACAGCTGAGGCTCAAAAAGAGGTCAAGTCACTTGCCCACAATTTAGGGCTGCGAAATAGCAAAGACGGGTTTTGAATCCTGGGCTGGTAGGAATCCAGAGCCCAGAGGCTTCTGTCTGTCTAGTCTTTCCTGCAGGGCAGTCCCACAGAACACGAAGATGGAAATGTTCTATGTCTGTGCTAACAGAGGAGCCTCTAGCCACATGTGGCTGTTGAGCACTGTCCAAGAATTATTTAATCAGTTCCCCAAATTTCAGAATGAAATGTGAATAGTGGGATTAAGGAACTAAATGCTGAATTTTATTTAATTTTAATTAAATTTAAATACCTATATATAGTATCTCCCTTACTGGACAGTGCAACCTTAGAGTACAATCCAGAATTTGTCTTGAGGGGAGGTGATCAGGGATATCTACAAAGGTTTTCTAGAAGGAGCCATCTGTGCAACATGAATGGAGTGTTAGCACTTAAACCACCCACTCTGTGTGCCTGCTAAGAGCATGGCACCATAGGCCGCTGGGGATGCCAGCATGATATAAAATTGTCCCACCTGCCCAGATCTGACAAATAAACTTCTCAGGTACAGATGATTGGTGACAGCAGGAAGCCTTAGAAATGGATGACTACTTCCTGATATATATCCGACAGTCAGACTCAAACACAAAGATGCGATGCATTGTAGCCCTATGCAAAATAGATTTGGGAGAAGATTAAAAATGATCTGAAAGTTGGGGAACTGATTAAATAATTCTTGTATAGTTTGTATGCCCAAGGAAATGCTATCAAATCATTAAAAAGAACAAAGTAGCTATATATATATATATGTATATATATATGCATACATATATATTATGTATATAGGGCTTCCTGGCTCAGTGATTAAGAATGCAAGAGATGAGGGTTCTATCCCTGTGTTGGGAAGATCCCCTGGAGAAGGAAATGACAACCAACTTCAGTATTTTTGCCTGGGAAATCTCATGGACAGAGGAGCCTGGCGGGCTATAGTCCATGGGATCCCAAAAAGAGCTGGACATGATTTAGCAACCAAACAATAACAAACTATAGATACTGATGTAAAATGATTTCATGATATCCTTACATTAAAACAAAACAAGGTGCAGAATAATACCAAACTGTGATGACCGCTTATGTAAACCAAAGAGAATATATCTATATCTACAGTTTTTTACATGTGCAAAATTTTCTTTGGAAAGAAATACAACTTTTAAATGGGGGAAAGAACTGGAAAAGACAAAAATACTTTTTCTTTGGTACAGTGTGATATCTTTACCATATATAAGTGTTAGTGTTGCCTGATTTTGAACCTTATAGCTTTCATTTTATATGTTGTGTTATCTTTTGAATTTTATACTATGCATAGTATAAAATTGTATTACCTACTCAAAATTGAATTTCATTTTATTTGTGATTTTTGAGCCTATGAGTTTCAAAATCAGGCAAATCTAAACCAAATAAATATTATTTAGTTATACATACATAAGTGGTAAAGCATAAATAAAAGCAAAGGCATGATTAACAGAAAAAGCCGGAAGAAAGTCGCTCTGGGCTAGGGAATGTGAAGAGTGAAAGGTACTAGTGATTTTCTGTTTCTTAATCTAGGTGGAGGACACCTGATAAATTCTACTGTGTTTATGAAAGGTTCCACTCTTTAAAAATTGTTTTAAAATTGCTTTCTTCCTCTCCCACTCCTAGTTTCTCCTCTCCACACTCCCATCCCCAGAAAACTTAGCAAGTCTCTTGGGCATCCTCCCAGAAATGGTTTATGCTGTTACAAAACCTCTACATATATTTTCTTTTATTATTGTGTCACACAAATATACACCCTGTCCTTCCCCTTCCTTTTTCATTTAATATAATCTTGGAGTTCTTTCCATATACTATCTGCAGAACTGCCTCATTCTAAAATATTACTTTAAGGATGAGATAAATCTGAATCACATGATACAGAAAAATTCAAGATTGGTTAAGAAACATAAGTCACAGAATAACCTGTAATGATCCCATTTATGTTAAAACAAACTATAATGTATAGACATGCAAGAGAAAGAAAGAAAAAGGCTTGAATAGAACAACAAACCATTCATTGTTTGATCACTTCTGAGGAGAGGACAAAGTTTTGAGCGGGTTATATAGAGTCTATACTTAATTCTTTGCATTTTTAACAACCATTGTGCCCTGTTAAATTTATCAGATATTTTGAACATAAAGGCATAGAAAATAAATGTAAATAAATATAGAAAGAACTTGTGTATCTAGCATCTCTGTTTGCCAATCCAAACCCTAGAGTTTTGTCATATTTTGGGTCACTTTTGCAATTTAATAAATACTCTGGGACAACAGACCACACTATTACAGTTAAAGTGATTGTAGTTCCCAGAGACTTGTGTTTGTTTGGGTTTTTGTTTGGCTCCTCAGTCCTTGTAGATTGCAATATCTGAGTAAGAAAAACCATGGCCAAATTACACATGGCCTGAGTGTCAGGCTTTGATCCTTTGAGGAAAACAGGTTTGTGCCTAGAGTTCTACATATTATAATATGTCTTCCTTCCTGAAGGTTGGAAGGAAACTTGGAAATAACAGGTGAGTTAATCAAGGGGTTAACTCCAGGAAGAGAGTCATAAAAGTTCAAAGATGCTTTCAAAACTTGCATCTTTGGATTTATGGACAAGCATGTTAACCAATGGAAATCAAAATTCTGGCATTACTTCATCATGCTAAATTGTCATTGGCTGCCAATCGCTGAGGGCTGGACCGCCGGGCTGGCAGTTAACCCTTTCAGGGACAATCATGCCCTTTACATTCATTTTATTTTGAAAGATGAAGCAGGGACAGATGAAAAGCTTAGAAAGGTCCCCAGGCCTCCGAGCTCCACCAGAAGAAAGAGTTTCACCCTGCAGAGGAACACCCGGGGACAAATTTCCTGGAGAAAAGTTTTGAACTTTTAAAGTGTGGAATCAGCTGACCTTGCTTAGTAAGAGGAGAGGGGACGAGAGAGGAGTTTGATTCACTTTTTGTGCTGTCAGAACAGAAACCAGAGTTGGAGAGATTCCATTAATCTTACAGAGCAATCAGTCATTGAGAGGATTGAATTGCATTTCCTGCCCAAAGATGTAGAGACAGATGACCTTTGCAGCAGCTCTCAGACCCCCAGTTCACAGCTGGAGAGAGGATGTGTCAGCATTTACTTAGGGTCTCACCCTGCCCTTTGTTCAAAATTCAAACTCTTTTTGTGTTCAAGCTGCTGCTGCGTGGTTTTTTGTAGTTGTTGATGCTGCTGATTTTTTTTTTTTTTTTTTAACCTCCCACGTCTTGTAACTTATGAGAAACAAACTCTGGCTGATGATAATAACTGGAGGTGCCCCAGAGAGGAAACCAGAATAGAAGAGGGGGAATTTTAAGAGAGACCACTGGGCCTTTTGGTTTTCATTTACTGCCCCTTCCTGGGCTCTTTGAATGCTGCAGGCTGAACTGGATGGAGGCAGAAATCCAGCAAAACTAATAATAATGCTTCATGTTTACATGGCTGTATTACCAAAAAAAGCTTTTACATACGTTACTTCATGTGGGGGGGTGGGGGGAAGAAACTTCTAGAATGGAAGCATTTACATAAAGGAACATTCTAAATTCCCAAATGTCATGAGCTACATGACTTGGACCAAGGACCCAAACTGAGCCTCAGTTATCCCATCTGTAAAGTGGGGGTTGGAGGGGAATCATGATACCAAATGTTGAAGAATTCGTATGATGATTGAATGAGCCAGTGTTCTGGAACAGAGTGGTCAGTAAACCTTGTGTCTTCATTAAAATGAAAGCAACCACCCGGACTTCATAACTCTAACTAGTTGTGGAATCAAGAAATTTAGTTTGGGGACTTCCCTAGTGGTCCAGTGGCTAAGACTCTGTGCTACCATTGTAGGGGGCCAGGATTCCATCCCTGGTCAGGGAACTAGACCTTGCCTGCTACAACTGAAAGGATTCCGCAGGCCCCAGTGAAGATCCTGTGTGCTGCAACTAAGACCCAATGCAGCCAAATAAAGATTTTTTTTAAAAAGAAGAAATTTAGTTTTCCCCCAAGAGGAAGGCAGCCTGAGATGAAGGCATCAGCCCTGGTTTTCTCTCCAACATACTTTCTCTCCCCAGTAGGTCTCCTTCAAAGTCTGAACACACCAAACTACTTTGAATTCTTTGAATAAACCTGCTTTCTCTCCTCCTGACCTTTGCCTATGCCGGTTCCTCTGCTCAGAGCTCTCTCTCCTGGCAGCACTCCTCCTCTTATTTGTAATATAATAGTTCTTATTTATTCTCCTGGAATCAGACTAGATGGCTTCTCTTCCCTCATTCATTGATGTATCTTAAAGGCACAGTGCCAGGACCTACTCTCAAATAGTGTTTAATGGAAGTCCATCATCCCTTACACGCCTCTCCAAGTCCCCAAATTCTTCGTCTTCCAGAAAGCTAGGAATGAAAGTGCCAAGATCTTCTCTTTTCCTAGCGATCCATAGTATACCACTCTTTGCAGATGGAATCAGTGGCTTTTTAACTGTCCTTGAAATGGCATTCAGTAATTCACCAGTTCTTCACTGAGTGCCTCCTACATTCATCCACAGGGTGGACTTTATAGGAAACACTCCTCCTCACCCAGCAACACCTATTTATTGCTCCTGTGCTGTGCTCAGTCTTGTCCAACTCGTTTGCAACTCCATGGATTGTGGCCCTGCCAGGCTCCTCTGTCCATGGAATTTTCAAGAGAATACTGGAGCGGGTTGCCATTTCCTACTTCAGGGGTTTTTCCCCACCCAGGGATTTTGAACCCTCGTCTCTTAAGTCTTCTGCATTGGCAAGCACGTTCTTTACCACTAGCGCCACCAGGGAAGTCCTACTCATGGCTGAAAGCAGATCTTTCATGCCAGTGACGTTAGGATGGTCTGAAACAAGATGGACCGTTGGCTCTTAGCCTCAGCCTGAAGAGAGAGATCTCACCAGTTGCAAACCGAGAGCAGGTGAGTTGGCCCAGCTTACCTTAACACAAAGCCTTTCTCATCCAGAACACTTCTCACGATTATAGTATTCTGCTCATGTATTAATGGTCTACTGTCTGTCTCACTGAAAGAAGTCTCTTCTTTCAGAAGTCTCTTGAATGAGAACCTTCTGTAATAGCACAAGGAACTCTACTCAGTGCTCTGCGGTGACCTAAATGGGAAGGAAATCCAAAAGAGTGTGGATATATGTATGTGTATGGGCTTCCCTGGTGCCTCAATGGTAAAGACTCAGCCTGCCAATGCAGCAGACATGGGTTCGAGTCCCGGGTCAGGAAGATCCCCCGGAGAAGAAGATGGCAACCCATTCCAGTATTCTTGCCTGGAGAATCCCAGGGACAGAGGAACCTGGTGGGCTACAGTCTATAGGGTTGCGAAGAGTAGGACATGACTAAAGCGACTGAGCACCCATGCATATGTGTATATATATATATAACTGATTCACTTTGCTGTATAGCAGAAACTAACTATACTCCAATAAAAAAATAAAGAAATGCAAATAATGTCTGTCTAGTGGAACCCAAAGGTTATGGGTTTATGACCCTGTTTTACAGTCACCAGTTTTTTATCTAATTTAGCAGTCTAATAAATTGTAATAAATTTAATAACCCACCTCCACCCCCCCAAAAAGAAGGAAGTCGCTGCAACTGACCTTGGTATTACTCACTGCTTATCCTCAGCCCTTATGGCTTGGCTCATAAAATATACCTACCAAACATTTGTTGAACGAATGAATTCAGCAAACTCCACAATATGTCTATTTTCAGCTTGAGCAACTAAACCTTAAAGTGTACCTCTTTGAAGAAGATGCAAGGGCTCTAAGAGATCCTATGCTGTGCTATGCTAAGTCACTTCAGTCGTGTCCGACTCTGCGACCCCATAGACGGCAACCACCAGGCTCCCCCGTCCCTGGGATTCTCCAGGCAAGAACCTTGGAGTGAGTTGCCATTTCCTTCTCCAATGCATGGAAGTGAAAAGTGAAAGTGAAGTCACTCAGTCGTATCCAACTCTTAGCAACCCCACGGACTGCAGCCTACCAGGCGGCTCTGTCCCTGGGATTTTCCAGGCAAGAGTACTGGAGTTGGTCGCCATTGCCTTCTGAGCAACTTCACTTTCACTTTTGTGCATTGGAGAAGGAAATGGCAACCCACTCCAGTGTTCTTGCCTGGAGAATCCCAGGGACAGCGGGGCCTGGTGGGCTGCCGTCTATGGGGTCGCACAGAGTCGGACACAACTGAAGCGACTTAGCAGCAGCAGCAGCAGCAGATGGCAAATAATGTTAAAACATGCTGAAAATTTTACACACGGAGCTCCAACATGAGTGAGAACAAAGAATATCTATTAGAATAATAATCGGAACTTACCTGGTGGTCCAGTGGCTAAGACTCAGCCCTCCCAATGCAGGGAGCCCAGGTTCGATCCCTGCTCAGGGAACTAGATCCCACATGCCACAGCTAAAGATCTCAAGTGCTGCAACTAAGACCCAGCGAAGCCGAATAAGTACATAAATATTCAAGAAAGGAAAAAAAACAGTAATATCAATTGCCTAGTGTGTGCCAGGTATGGGGTTGGGTGCTGGAGCTCGAGTAGTGAGCTGAAATAAACATGGTGGTCATGACTTTCAGACTAGTGAAACTTAGCAAAAGGGAGATTGTAGCAACAGTTGCACAGACAGAGGGAACATCACAACTGATAAGTGGGTCACAGCAGAGCAGTATATGAGGCTTGAGATGTATAATATATGTTGGGGGAGAAGGGGGTTGACCTGGCTTGGGGTTGGGAAGGAAGTTAGGGAGCTGTTCCAAGAAAGTGAGGCACAGAACTGAGCTCTGAGGCAAGAGTTAGGCTGAGTGTGGGGGAAGTGTTCTCAGCAGAGAAAAATAGCAGATGCAAAGTCCTCGTGATGGGGGAGTATATATGGTAAAGGAACTGAAAAAAGGCCCGTATGACCCAAATGTAGTGAGCTGAGGATGGGGGTTAGGGATGAAATAAACTGGAAAAATAAGTAGGCACTTCAAGAACGAATTGAGGGGCTTTCCTGGTGGTCCAGTGGCTAAGACTCTGAGCTCCCATTGCACGGGGCCCGGGTTTGATCCCTGGTAAGGAAACTAAAATGTCACATGCCTCAACTAAGACCCGGCACAGCCAAATAAATAAAAATCTTTGAAAAAAAAAAAAAAGAACTGGGCAATATCCGACAAAACTGAAGGATTGGGTAGCCTATGATCCTGCAGTTCCATGCTGGGAAGATTCTAGAGAAACAGACACAAGTGCACCAGGAAGTATGATCAAGGATGGTAACCTCAGCCGCATTCTATGCAATCTTGGAGAACTTGGAACATCTCATGTTCATCGACAGGGGAGTGGACACATTGCAGGTATGTCTTTCTTGGGTTCCTCAATAAACAGAGTCTGAATCAAAAGTCTACTTTGTTGGGGAGCGCATTCCCAAGGAGAAAGAGTGCAGAAAAGAAGTGAGACAGGGAAAGAGTCAAATGAGGGTACCAAGGAGAGGCCATAGTTACCGTGGCAACTCAGGACAGTTCTGGGGAAAGAAGGGAGAGGAATTATCTCCTAGCTCCTGATCAAAGGTTTGCCCCACTGGGGTGTAAACACCCTCCTTCTTCAAGATTACCTATGTGTGAGCACCTAGGAGGCCCTCAGTATCACACAGGAAAGCCCCAGATAGAGGCTGTTTGGCCCGAGCCCCACAAAATCAGTCAATATGGTAATCAGTGGTTAGGATGAAAAAAATGGCAAAAGGAAATCACCCAAGATAGGCGGTTAAGGGCTCTGAAGAAGCCTATGGCGGGCACCTTGTAAGGTGGAATCTACGCAGCAGTGAAAAAAAATTGGCCTAGAGCGCTCCTTGTGTCTACAAGATGACTCTGACCAGAAAATATTGAATCACATGACAAGTTGCGTAAGTAGGCACAAGCTAAAGTTCTGAACTTTGTATAAATTTCAGAAATGGGCCAAAGTAACAATGTATATAAAAAGCAATGGAACACATAAAGGATAAAGGCCAAACTGAGAAAAGTAGTTACTTCGGGAAGGAGGAGGAGACTGGGTTGGGCAGATGAGAATTTCAAAGAGAAATGCTGGTAATGTTAGGGTTCTTTTTGCTGGTGTTTTTCCTTTCTCTCCTTTTTTAATGGTACACTTCACAGATACGCATGTCATCATCCTTGTGTAGGCGCCATGCCAATCTTTGTATTGTTCCAGTTGTAGTAGACTGCACAGTTTTTTTAAAAAAGTATTTATTTGGCTGTGCTGATTCTTATTTGCAGCACCTGGGATCTAGTTCCCTGACAAGGGATTGAACCCAGGCCCTCTGCATAGAGAGTCTTAACCACTGGACCACCAGGCAATTCCCATATTAACTATTTCTTAACAAAATGGTACATTATAAAAGCTATCTTTGTACATTATAAATGTTCTAAATGAACCAATCATTAAATGTAAGATCCCAATTAAAAAAATTATGAGTAAAGAGTGACTTATTTTTAATAAAATTTTATTTATTTGGCTGTGCCAGATCTTATCTGTGACATGTGGGATCTTTATTTGCAGCATGGGTGATCTAGTCCGCTGATCAGGGATTGAACCCAGGCCCCCTTCATTAGGAGCTTGGAGTCTTAGCCACTGAACCACCAGGCAAGTCCCAATAGTGACATCTGAAATTATTATTTAAAAAGAAGAGAAGCATGTTGATGGGGGCATAAGTGTGAATGTACTTAATGCCACAGAACTGTATGCTTTAAAATGATTAAAATGGTAAATTATATATATATTTAACCCCTATTTTTTTAAAAGGGGGGAAAGAAGGAGGGATGGAAAGTGGCAGATCAGGCAAAGCCTTGTGACTATGGTGAGGATTTGAATCTTTAACAATTTCTACCCACTGCGTGAATTTTTATAAGTAGATTTATATAGAAGTCCATGCAAGGAGTTATACCAAGGAAGGAGACCAAATCCTTCACTGATAACTGGAAAAGTCAGGTCAAATAGGAGGGTGGGTAACCTGTCAGGGGCCTCCAGCTGCTGCCCTCTTGCTGAATAAAGGAACAACTGCCAGTAGAGGATCAGCAGTAATCAGACAAGAGGCGATGACTGAACACACAGGACAGGCAGAGTACTTCCTGGGTGCCCAGGAGATGGACAGGCGAGTGAGTGATGGGTGAGTCCACCTGACCTTCAAAAAGCTAGTTCCCAGGTGAGAAGGTAAGACTGGTAAAGGTACCCACAAGTACAAGGTGATAAGGGGCCCCTTTGTACTCTGAACACACCCACATAATAGCCTTATCTTTCCATGTTAGAGTTATTTATTTATAGGCATTTTAGCAGGAAGACTGGGGGTTTCTTGAGGGCATTCATTGATTCAGGCATTTATTGAACGACTGTCTACGTAGGCACTGATTTGGGGCAGCTGGTATACAGTAGATATTTGATAAACGTACATTGCCTTGCATTCCATCATCACTCAAATGCTCTTTTTTTTTTTTTTCTTTGCTGCACAGATGTGGGATCTTAGTTCCCAAACCAGGAATTGAACCCCATAGCCCCTGCACTGGAAGGCAAAATCTTAACCACTGGACCACCAGAGAAGGCTCTCAGATTTGTTTTTAAAAAAATTTTGCTAGTTGCTGTTACAGAATGGCTTTAAAAGCAGAGACATCAGGGAGCAGTTTACTGCAGACCTCTCGGCAGGCAATGATGGTAGCCTGGTTAAGATGGAAGAGGCGATGCCGGCCACAAGAGCTGAGATTTTAAGAAAATGTGGGTTTCCTGATGAATTGTATGTGGTGGGAAAAAGGCAAGGGGAAGCAAGGACCCAGGGGTGACTCCTAGGATGATCAGCACCCCAATTTTCCCTTCTCCAGGGCCTCTGGAGAGAACCACAGAACCACATTGCACTTGACAGTCTGCTCCTGGGATGCTGGGCATTTTTATGTGATTAGGCTGGAATAGTTCTCTGGGAAATAAATGCCCTCAGTCTAAAAGGCTTTTACAAGCCAGGGCAGCGGATTAAAGGCGGCCAGGCTGAGGAGAAATTCCAAGGTCAGGAGACAGCTGGGCATGGAGACTTTTAATCTAAACCTTAAAGGTTTTTATTTTTCACTCCCTGAACCCAGGGTGTCACTTTAAATACGTGTTTGGCAACATCGGCTGTTCTATTTTTCTTTTTAATTATACAAAGAGAGATCCTGGAAACAGCTCAGCCCCCAGGCTGGGGGAGGCGAGGAAAGTCTGGCAACAGTTGGAGGAGGCAGACACCAGCTAAAAATTGAGTGGATTGAAGTCCGTCTGAAGGCTAGTGGAGACTCTACCCTGAACTCGGTGGGGGAGCCCTGACTCAGGGTTTCTAAAAGGAGACTGACAGTCACCAGCTTAGAATGGAGAGATGACAGATGGACAAATCTGCAAGATAAAAATATCACTAACACTAGCACGACTCTCGTACCTTGAGTTTCTTCCCAGACCTCTGTCCTCCTCCTTTCTTTCATCCTCTGAGCAGAAAACACTTAACTAGACAATTCATTCACATTTACAGGCTGCTCCCTACTCTATGCTGGGCTCCGGGTTCAACTGTTTGTATGTGTTGTCTTGGGATTTTTTTTTTTTTTAATATATATTTGTTTGTTTGCACCAGGTCTTAGTTGCAGCACGCAGGATCTTCCATCTTCATTGTGGCATGTGCGAACATTTTTTTTTTAAGGTTTTTGTTGTGGACCATTTGTTTTGTCTTTATCGAATTTATTACAATATTGCTTTTTCATTTTATTTTATTTTTGGCCCCAAGGCATGTGAGATTAGTTCTCTGACCAGGAATTGAACCCACACCCCTGCACTGGAAGGTAAAATCTTAATCACTGGACCTCCAGGGAAGTCCCAGCATGCAAACTCTTAGTTGCAGCAAGAGGGATCTAGTTCCCTGACCAGGGATCGAACCTGGGACCCTGAATTGGGAGCTCGGAGTTTTAGCCACTGGACCATCAGGAAACTGTTGATACCTTGTTTAATGCAGACAGCAATGTTGTGAGTAGATAATCATACATATTATTATCCCTATTTTCTAGATGGTGAATCTGAGACTTAGAGAGATTAAATATAACTCCAGCTCCCCAGTGTTGGGCCTGGGCTTGTTTGCCTTCAAATCCATTCCTTGCCCTTCCTCTGCTTAGCTCTGTATCACTCGGATGCCAACCTCTGCAGGCTGCCAAAAGAGCTGACTTCCTTTATAGATCGACCAATGGGAGGCAGTGATAGGAGCCTAGTAGGCGGGAAGAAGGGAGAAGCCAAGGTTTTTCTCCCTCTCTCTGTCTCCGGAAATAGTTCCAGGAGCAGCTGCATTTCCTGTGTCTCTACCTCCCACCAGACAGTGCCACTGTGGGTCCAGCTTCCACCTGGGGAGTCCAGTCCTTCCTGGGTACCAGAAACACCACCCCTGCCTCGGTCCATCCAACTCCAGGGGTGGTCCTGGCCTTCCTGCAGTTGCTAATCTGTAGGTTCTTCACCCTCCCCTGTTTGCCCGCTTCCATGGTTCTTCCATTACCTAGGAGGCAAATGCATACATTCTCCTAGTGTCTGCTTCTCCTGCTTGGATTCTCACTGATGTTCTACCTTTCGTGAATACTCACCATCTAGCCAATTCATCTGGTTTGGAATGACACAATCCTCTTTCCTTGAGCACAGGACATCCCACAAAACGAAAAATAGTAACCACTGTTTGTTGAGCATTATGCTGATTGCCAGTCAAATGTTCTTTCGTGGAACACTCATAGCCAAATTTTCTTTCTGCCAAATTCCATTAATTACTATCCCCATTTGACAGGTGGGGCTCAGGTTGAGTTGCTTGCCCAAAGGGGTACAGTTATAAACTGACAAAGCTGGGATTCACATCAAGGGACTCCTAAACCCATGTGACTTTCTCTAATCTCTGCTGACATCTTTTTGTTGTTGTTTTTAATTTATTTGGCTGTGCTGGATCTTAGTTGCAGCATGTGAGATCTAGTTCCCTGACCAGGGATTGAACCTGGGTGCCCTGCACTGGGATCATGGATTCCTAGCCACTGGACCAGCAGGGAAGTCCCTCTGCTGATATCTTGAACACACTTGCAGCCCCATGATAAACCCATTAGGACTCAAGTCCCTTGGGTGACTGAAGATCCCTCCTCATCTCAGTCCAGGGTACATATATGAGCTTTCCTAGTGTAGGGGCTTCCATGGTGGCTCAGATGGTAAAGAATCTGCCTCCAATGCGGGAGGCCCGGGTTCAGCCCCTAGGTCAGGAAGATCCCCTGGAAAAGGGAATGGCTACCCACTATGGTACTCTTGCCTGGAGAATCCCATGGACAGAGGAGCCTGGTGGGCTACAGTTCATGGGTTTGCAAAGAGTTGGACATAACTGAGTGACTAACACAGACACACAGGGCTGCTATAACAAACTATCACAAACTGGACAGCCAAGAACACAGAAATTTATCGCCTCACATTTTGGGAGGCCAGAAGTCTGAAATCAAGGTATCAGGAAGACCATGATCCCTCTGAAGTCTCCACGGAAAGATCTGACCCAAGCCTCTCTCCCAGCTTTTGGAAGTCTCAAACACTCCCTGGCTTGTAGATGGCCATCTTCACCCTGTGTCTCTTCATATCATTTTTTCTCTGAGACTCTGTGTGTCTAAATCTCCTCTTTTTATAAGCACACATCATACTGGATCAGGGCTTACTGTACTTAAATGATCTCATTTTAACTTGGTTGCCTCTATAAAGACCCTGTTTTTAAATAAGATAATGCTCGGACGTACTGGGAGTTGGAACTTAAACATCTCTTTTGTTGGGGGGAGGGACATAATTTAACTCATAACAGTCCTTGATGCAGGTGCTCTGTCTCTACAGTGTGGCCTCGGTCCATTTTCCTATTTTTGGTGGCTCTGAGAAGCTTGCAGCATCTTCTTTCCCAGGCCAGGGATTGAACCCAGGACCATGGCAGTGAAAGCACTGAGTCCTAACCACTGGGCCTCCAGGGAACTCCCACTCCTCTTTTTCTAATGGAGGATGCTAGATTTCCGGGAAGACCCCACCCCTTTAAGAGACTGCGGTAACTTCCAAGTCATGTTTGTATTCCAAACGTATCCCAACATTCTACCCCAAAATATACAGCAAGATGTAAAGCAACTAATATAGCCAAACCCATTTTGAAAAAGTAGGACAAAGTTGAAAGACTTAACCTATCTAACTTCAACACTTATTTTAAAGGTAATCAAGAGAGTGTATTCTGGCATATTAGAAAATAGAGCAATGGAATAGAATAGAGAATCCAGAAACAGACATTCACATATAATCGTTTGATTTTTGACAGAATGGTCCATGCGTTTCAATGGGGAACTTGCTTCTTATCTTTTAAAACTTAAAAAAAAAAAATTTATTTGGTTGTGGCTGACCTAATTGCAGCACGCAGGATCTTCAGTGTTGGCACGCAGGCTCTAGTTCCCCGACTATGGGTTGAACCTGGTCCCCCCTGCATTGCGAGCATGGAGTTAACCACTGAACCCCCAGGGAAGTTCCTCTAAGCTTTTTTTTTTTTTTTTTTTTAATATTTATGTATTTGGCTGCACCGGATCTTGCTTGTGGTATGTGGGATCTAGTTCTCTGACCTGGGATCAAACTCAGGCCCTCTGCATTGGGAGCACAGAGTCTTAACCACTGGACCACCAGAGAAGTCCCAAGGCTTTTTTTTTGTTTTAATAATTGTTATTTATTTATTTAGGCTACTCTGGGTCTTTATTACTTTTGCCCTGGCTTTCTATAGTTGAGGTGAGCAGGGGCTACTCATTGTTGCTTTGCCCAGGCTTCTAATCATGGCTTGCTGGGGAGCACGAGCTCAAGAATCAGGGACTCCGTAGTTGTCGCGCACAGGCTTAGCTACTCTGTGGCATGTGGGATCTTCCCGGACCAGGAATTGAACCTGTATCAACCCCTGCACTGCCGGGTGAATTCTTATCCAGTGTGCCATCAGGGAAGTCCCCTCTAAGATTTTTTAAAACTCTTGTGTTTTAAAGTTTTAAAACATAGGTGAATATCTTTATGAGCTTGGGACTGGCAAATATTTCTTAGCCAGGACACAAAAAGCACTAACCATAAAAGGCATGAGCACAAACACAGTCCCAGCGATGGCTTCTGACCAGGGAGGAGAGTGAGCCCTAAAAGGTCAGGGCCCGAGGGGCGGGAAAGTGGGGTAGCGGCTCCCCTGCACATGGTCTCTGAGCTTCGGGTGCCGAGGATCATTCTGAGATCAACACAAACCCTAAATCTGAATTTTGTATCCAGTCCCCTGCTTCCTTCCGTCACCCAGTTCTTTAACTCTCAAAGCCCCAGGATCACGCACTAATGCCGCCTTCCTGACGTCCTGTGGAGCTGGCACCAGGGGTGGGCAGCAGAGGGATTTCACACATTCTTTGTGACACCTAGAGGGAGTCACATGCATAGAAGGAAAACTTTTGAACTATTAAAAATAACTGTACAGGGAACCTCCCTGGTGGTACAGTGGTTAAGACTTCACCTTCCAATGCAGGGGTCATGGGTTCAATCCCTGGTGGGAGAACTAAGATCCCACATGCTGAGTGGCACATCCAAAAAATGAAAGAAAAAAAAAAAATGTACAGAAGGAGGGTACTTCCCATCACCAGAGGTATAGAAGCACTGGTCTATAAAGGCAGGAGCTCAAGAAATTATGGCTCTTTTATTATTATTAATTTAGGGCTTTCAAGCCTCAAGAGTAGTCAGAGGTAAGGCAGAGATAGGGGAAGGAAATAGAAGCAACCATCCATGATGGGCTCTGACAAAATGCTCTTATTTCAAACTGAAAGTGGGGAATTCTTTATGGCCTTATTGGGCAGGAAGGGGCAAGGGATTTCCTCTTCAGCTGGGCATCAGATTTACCCCTTCTAAAAATGTGCCTGGTGGTGGTGATTGGGTGTCCAGACTCGGGGTCCATGAATAGGTATTTGTAATCTTTCTTTTTGCTAAGAGTATTGTTTGCTCAGAGAGGTTAAGTAATTTGCACAAGGTCACACTGCAACTGACTGGCCAAGGGAACAGTCAACCTTAACCACCGCAGAAGACTAAAAGTATTTAAAACTGAAGCTTATCTAGTGTGGTGGTTCTCAAACTTTACCCAAAAAACTTGCTAAAAGGAAACTGCTTGGGTAGGTTTTAGTAACTTGCATTTAAAAAGAATACCTCTGGAGATTCTGATGCAGAAGCAGGGGTCACTTTGGTGGTCCTTAAACCCCAGATTCTAGAGACTTACCGACTCAGTTTAGTGTCCTGTACTACTACTTACTAGCTTTCTGTGCGTTTTTTTTTTTCATCTACAAAGTGATGATATACACCTGAAACCAACACAATATGGTAAATAGACTATAATTTTTAAATGGTGATATTAATATGAAAATGTAAGGAATTTTTTAGTTCAATATAATATTTAATACATTCAATACACTAAATAATAACAAAATCATTAAACATATTTTTAAAACATTAAATAAGATAATATAGATATTTGTTGTTGTTCAGTCAGTAAGTTGTGACTCCGACTCTTAGTAACCCATGGACAGCAGCACACCAGGCTCCTTTCTTCTCCAGTATCTCCTGTATCCGTGTGTGAGTCACTCAGCCTTGACTCTTTGCAACCCCATGGATGCATGGGGTCCTCACCAGGCTCCTCTGTCCATGGAATTCTGCAGGCAAGAATACTGGAGTGGGTGCCATACCCTTCTCCAGGGGCGCTTCCCAACCCAGGAGTTGAACCTGGGTCTCCAGCATTGCAGGCAGATTCTTTACTGTCTGAGCCACCAGGGAAAGAAAGAAAGTTAAGTCGCTCAGTTGTGCCTGACTCTTTGTGACCCCATGGATAATAGCCTGCACGAAGCTCCTCCGTCCATGGGGTTTTCGAGGCAAGAGTACTGGAGTGGGTTGCCATTTCCTTCTCCAGGGAATCTTCCCAACCTAGGGATCGAACCCAGGTCTCTCACATTGTAGACAGGTGCTTTACCGTCTGAACCACCAGGGAAGCCCCCACTATCTCCTGGTGTTTGCTCAAATTGATGTCTATTGAGTCCGTGATGCTATTTAACCATCTCATCCTCTGCTGCCCTCTTCTCCTTTTGCCTTTAATCTTTCCCAGCATCAGGGTCTTTTCCAATGAGTTGGCTCTTCACATTAGGTGGCCAAAGTAT
The DNA here is from genome assembly GCF_000754665.1 of Bison bison bison. Lineage (NCBI taxonomy): Eukaryota > Metazoa > Chordata > Mammalia > Artiodactyla > Bovidae > Bison > Bison bison. The sequence continues at coordinate 6,827,534 of NW_011494732.1, read as the reverse complement.
TGGAGCCTCAGCTTCAGCAACAGTCCTTTCAATGGATATTCAGGGTTGATTTCCTTTGGGATTGACTGGTTTGATCTTGCAGTCCAAGGGACTTTCAAGAGTCTTCTCCAGCAGAATTCAAAAGCATCAATTCTGTGCTCAGCCTTCTTTATGGTCCAACTCTCACTGTTGGAAAAACCATAGCTTTGACTATATGGACCTTTGTTGGCAAAGTACTGTCTCTCCTTTCTAATACATTGTCTAGGTTTGTTATAGTGTTTCTTCCAAGGAGCAAGCATCTTTTAATTTCTTGGTTGCAGTTACCTTCCACAGTGATTCTGGGGCCCAAGAAAATAAACTCTGTCACTGCTTCCACTTTTTGCCCTTCTGTTTGTCGTGAAGTGATGGCACCCGATGTCATGATCTTAGTTTTTTGATACTGAGTTTTCACTCTCCTCTTTCACCTTCATCAAGAGGCTCTTTGCTTCCTCTTCACTTTCTGCCATTAGAGTGGTATCTGCTTGTCTGAGGTTGTTGATACTTAATATATTTAATAAATTATCAATTACTCTGTTATTTAAGTATATTTTATATTACATATTTATTTATAATATATAAACTGTTTAATAATACATAATTTAGAATGGTGTCTGTCATTGGTTCAGTTCCGTTCAGTCACTCAGTCGTGTCCAACTCTTTGCGACCCCATGAACCACAGCACACCAGGCCTCCCTGTCCATCACCAACTCCTGGAGTTTACCCAAACTTATGTCCATTGAGTCGGTGATGCCATCCAACCATCTCATCTTCTGTCGTCCCCTTCTCCTCCACCCTCAATCTTTCCCAGCATCAGGATATTTTCAAATGAGTCAGTCCTTCGCATCAGGTGGCCAAAGTATTAGAGTTTCAGTTTCAACATCAGTCCTTCCAATGAACACCCAGGACTGATCTCCTTTAGGATGGACTGCTTGGATCTCCTTGCAGTCGAGGGACTCTCAAGAGTCTTTTCCAACACCACAGTTCAAAAGCATCAATTCTTCAGCACTCAGCTTTATTGATAGTCCAACTCTCACATTCATACATCACTACTGGAAAAACCATACCTTGACTAGATGGACCTTTGTTGGCAAAGTAATGTCTCTGCTTTTGAATATGCTATCTAAGTTGGTCATAACTTTCCTTCCAAGGAGTAAGTGTCTTTTAATTTCATGGCTGCAGTCACCATCTGCAGTGATTTTGGAGCTCAAGAAAATAAAGTCTCTCACTGTTTCCACTGTTTCCCCATCTATTTCCCATGAAGTGATGGGACCGGATGCCATGATCTTCGTTTTCTGAATGTTGAGCTTTAAGCCAACTTTTTCACTCTCCTCTTTCACTTTCATCAAGAGGCTCTTTAGTTCTTCTTCACTTTCTGCCATAAGGGTGGTGTCATCTGCATATCTGAGGTTATTGATATGTCTCCTGGAAATCTTGATTCCAGCTTGTACTTCATCCAGCATTTCTCATGATGTACTCTGCATATAAGTTAAATAAGCAGAGTGACAATATACAGCCTTGACGTACTCCTTTTCCTATTTGGAACCAGTCTGTTGTTCCCTGTCATTGGTAAGTACTGTTTAAGTGCTATTTTATTTTTTACCCCATGCCATGTGGGAGTTTGCTGCCTCCCAAGGTAGCTCATACCATCTTTGGCCAGCCCTGGGCTGTATCCATCCATTGGCCACAGTGGTGAAGCAGGTTCCAGTAGTCCCTTGCATCTCTATACCTACATATACAGAGTTGATTGAAAAATTCTGTTTGGCTATTTCAGATAAAAGTCCAAAAGGCTGAGAACACACCCACACACCCTAGCCACTAGATGGAGCCACACATAGTCCTTGGAGGCACTCCTGGGATGGGCAGCCCAGGTTCCAAGTTGGATTCTCCACTGGCTTCTTTGGTATACTTTGGTAAGGTGCTTTCTCTCTGGGGCAGCAGTTGCTATTAAGGAGGGGTTTGGAATGGGGTGCATCTTATGGCCCCAACTAGCTCTAATGTGCTGTGAGCTCAGTCGCTTCAGTCATGTCTGACTGTTTGTGATCCCATGGACTGAAGCCTGCTGGCTCCTCTGTCCATGGCAAGAATACTGGAGTGGGTCGCCATTTCCTTCTCCAGGGGATCTTCCCAACCTAGGGGTCGAATCTGCATCTCTTATGTCTCCAGCATTGGCAGGTGGGTTCTTTACCACCAGCCCACTTGGGAGAAAATTGATTAACCACTGACCCTTGAGGGCTCTAAGATTCTAAAACAGGAAGCAGGGTTTGCCCAGATGCCCACCCCATCCACCCACCAACCCAAGTCTTGATAGTATTTTTTTTTCTTCTCTTTTGCACTGTGCATGTGGCGCTGGGATTCAAACTCCATAGAATTAGAGTGGGAGACCTGGCCCCATCCCTACCCCAAAGCCCCCGGCCGACCTGCCACTGACAAGTCCTTTGGTTCCTTCTTAGTCAGCAAATCTTCCCTCCCTGCTTCAAGGTTCTTCTCTTCCAGACCTGCTGGCCCCACTCAGGCCCCAGGGGGCCTGTAAAACTGAGGGGGGCCTCTTAGAACCAAGACCATCTCATTATCTTTTTCATTAAACCTGTTCCTCTTGGGAATCTCTGTTGTGCCAGTTCCTGTGAGAGGCCATGGGTGATAAGGAAGTAATTTAAAGAGAGGAGAACTTTGCTCTCAGATAGCTTCCCAGATGGTTCAGTTCAGTTCAGTCGCTCAGTCGTGTCCGACTCTTTGCGACCCCATGGATTGCAGCACCCCAGGCTTCCCTGTGCATCAGCAACTCCTGAAGCTTACTCAATGTCCATTGAGTCAGTGATGCCACCCAAACATCTCATCCTCTGTCTTCCCCTTCTCCTGCCTTCAATCTTTCCCAGCATCAGGGTCTTTTCAAATGAGTCAGTTCTTCACATCAGGTGGCCAAAATATTGGAGTTTCAGCTTCAGCATCAGTCCTTCCAATGAATATTCAGGACTGATTTCCTTTAGGATGAACTGGTTGGATCTCCTTGCTGTCCAAGGGAGTCTTAAGAGTCTTCTCCAACACCACAGTCCAAAAGCATCGATTCTTTTGTGCTCAGCTTTCATTATAGTCCAAAGCTCACATCCATACATGACTACTGGAAAAACCATAGCTTTGACTAGACGGACCTTTGTTGGCAAAGTAATGTCTCTGCTTTTTAATATGCT
>NW_011494732.1:6820470-6824231 GCF_000754665.1 Bison bison bison | reverse complement strand
TACATGACTACTGGAAAAACCATAGCTTTGACTAGACGGACCTTTGTTGGCAAAGTAATGTCTCTGCTTTTTAATATGCTGTCTAGGTTGGTCATAGTTTTTCTTCCAAGGAGCAAGCATCTTTTAATTTCATGGCTGCAATCACCATCTGCAGTGATTTTGGAGCCCAAGAAAATAAAGTCTCTCACTGTTTCCCCATCTCTCATTGTTTCCCCATCTATTTCCCATGAAGTGATGGGACTGGATGCCATGATCTTAGTTTTCTGACTGTTGAGTTTTAAGCAGACTTTTTCACTCTCCTCTTTCACTTTCATCAAGAGGCTTTTTAGTTCTTCTCCATTTTCTGCCATAAGGGTGGTGTCATCTGCATATCTGAGGTTATTGATATTTCTCCCGGCAGTCTTGATTCCAGCTTGTGCTTCATCCAGTCCAGCATTTTTCATGATGTACTCTGCATAAGTTAAATAAGCAGGGTGACAATATACAGCCTTGACATACTCCTTCCCCAATTTGGAACCAGTACCCACCTGCCAATGCAGGAGACACAAGAAACGCAGGTTTGATCCCTGGGTTGGGAAGATCCCCTGGAGGAGGGCATGGCAACCCACTCCAGTATTCTTGCCTGGAAAATTTCATGGACAGAGGAGTCTATAATTCATGGTGTCACAAAGAGTCAGATACAACTGAGCAACTGAACGCACACTCATTTGTTGAGGGGGGCGGGGGTACAAACAGGTCAGTACATAAATAAACTAGGTGATTTCAGATACTGTAGTGATCAGAACTATCAGGGAAATAAAACAGGGTGAGGTGACATAACATGAAACGGGGCCTACTTTAGAAAAGGAAGGGCCCTCTTTGGAGGTGATATTTGAGCTGAGACACAGATGCTAAGTGAAAGAAGTGACAAGTACAAAGGCCAGCAAAGAAACAAGCCCAGTGGGATGAGATTTCAAATTCCAAGTTCCCTGGTCTTCATAAAAAACAGAGAAAGGACTCTGGAAGAATTCCAGAGGCTTTTGGGAGGGGGCCTTCAGGTCTATCCCATAATGTGGCTGAATGGAGGGGTGCCCTCTAGTGGTGACAAGAGTTAAATTTCACATAGCTGACCTGGAATGCTGCATGCTTGTGACTTGACTCTGGGATAATTATAAGTTTCACTCATTCTTGTCTCTCCCACACTTATTCATTCAACAGATATTTACTGAGCAGTGTGCCAAGCAACCCTCTAGATGCTAGAGTTGTGAAACCGACAGCGACGGTACCTGCCCTCCTGGAGCTGATACCCTAGGGAACAGTTCTTACCTCAGTACTCTAGCCTCACTTCACCTCTCCCCTCTATTATTCTGTAGCTAAATTGGCCTCCTAATGTTCCAACAGGCAGATATTGTTGCTTCAGAGTCTTTGTATCTGCTATTCCCTTCCGCCCCAGGAAAGCAGGTCCCTGCTTCTTTGCATTGCTGGTTCAGGTCTCAGCTCAAAAGTGACCAAGTCAGAAAAATGTGAACTTATTTTGTTCGTTGACTGCCTATTCTCTTCACTAATTTGTAAGATTCCGTGAAAGTTACTATTTTCTTGGAATCCCTCAGCCTAACGCTTAATCCGTGCACAGTAAACTTACTGAAAGGGCTTCTTATCCTGTATCCCAGCTTGTTTCAGAGGATAGTGAACTGTAAGTGAACGAACTGGACAAAACATACCACAAATCTCAGCCCTGAAAAAAAAAAAAAAAAGCCATTGCACACTATCTGTGCCCCCTTTCTCTGCTTTACTTTCTTTTCTTTCTTTTTGATCTGCTTTACTATTCTATACACTTATCACCTTCTAAACTATTATAACTTACTCCTTGGTGTTTGCGTGTCCCTGCTACTAGACTAGAATGTAAGCTTCACGAAGGCAGGGGATTTTGTCCATTTGATTCACCACCCGACCCTCAGTGCCCAGAACAGTGATGGCACCCAGTAGTCGCTCACTTTGGCCACCTGATGCGAAGAACGGGCTCATCTGAAAAGACCCTGATGCTGGGAAGGATTGAAGGCGGGAGGAGAAGGGGACGACAGCGGATAAGATGGTTGGATGGCATCACCGACTCAATGGGCATGAGTTTGAGTAAACTCCAGGAGTTGGTGATGGACAGGGCTGGCGTGCTGCAGTTCATGGGGTCGCAAAGAGTCGGACACGACTGAGCGACTGAACTGAACTGAACTGAGGCGCTCAATACACAGAATGAATGAACTCTATCTACATCACAGTTTGCTATTTCCTGCAGATCCTAAGTCACCTTATTCCAAGGAGGAAACGGGCTTCAGGAGGCGACCAGAGGTGAATTCAGGTGGCCCGACCCAGGAGTCCGAGCTCTGGGAGAAGGGCCATAAAAGCAGCTGCGGAGATGGGAGGTGCCGGCAGCAGGAACAGAGAGAGGCCCGGGGGCTGAAGCGCTTCCAGGAAGAGGCGCGGGCGCTGACGGCGCCTGGCCAGGGACTGTAGGCGGTACCGTCCGATGAGACGAATCACATGACTTACGATGACCACGCCCACCTCAGATGGGCGGGGCGCATGCAAATTAGTCCGGACGGCGGCCAATCGTGTCGCTCGCCGAGGGTCCGGGCCCGGGGGATCCGGGACGCTTGCTTGAGAGCAGGCTCTTGTCTCTGCTGCCCCGGGCTTTTGCAAGCGCCACGGCTGGCCTGTAAGTTTGTGCTGTAGTCGCTTCTTCGAGCTACTTGCTTTTGGCGGCCGGCCGGCTGAGGCCGGACCCGCGCTGGGGCCAGGCGGCGGCTTCCTCAAGCGGAGGCGGAGGTGCGGCGCGGGGTGGGGGCCGCTGCCCTAGCAGGCGCCCGGGCCGGCCCGCGCCCTTGCAGCGTGCTCCATGCATCCGGAGCCCGCCCCGCCCCCGAGCAGCAACAACCCCGAGCTTCCCCTCAGCGGCGGCAACAGCACCAGCGGCAGCCGCCGGAGCCGCCGCCGCAGCGGGGACGGGGAGCCCCCGGGGTCGCCGCCGCCGCCGCCGCCGCCCGCCGTCACCTACCCGGACTGGATCGGCCAAAGTTACTCCGAGGTGATGAGCCTCAACGAGCACTCGATGCAGGCGCTGTCCTGGCGCAAACTCTACTTGAGCCGCGCCAAGCTCAAAGCCTCCAGCCGGACTTCGGCTCTGCTCTCCGGCTTCGCCATGGTGAGCTCGGGCTGCCCTGCCCTGCCCCCTCTCAGGTCCTGGCCGCTGCCTCCCACAGCCCCGACGGGGCGCACAGGGGAGCTGGCTGGGAGGGCTAGAGGGTCGGGGGGTGAAGGGAAGAGCTGGGAGAAAGCTGTCGTGGACGCTGGGAGGACCAGAGATGCTGGACATAAGAGGTGGACAAGTGACACCCGTAGTGGGAGGTTGGGTATCATACAAATGTCCAGGGTTGGGGGGCTCAGATGGGCAAGCTTGATGTGGCGAGGAGGGAGAAACAGCAGGATGCTCGACGTAGATGTAAGAGTCCCAGGCATGTTGAAGTGGAAGGGAAACTGACGTAAGTAGTCTGATCTCTTTGGGAGCAGGTGTCAGGAGGTTGGGAGGAGAAGGACCCCTGAGCCATCTCCTAGTGCCCCCACACTTGAGGCCAGAAGAAATTGGCCAGCTTCCTTTATTATCTAGTAGAGGGGATTTCCTGATACGCTTTCTCCTATTGTATTTTCCGAGGGCCTCAGCCTGGGGGTTTGACAACCACTCCCCACCCTCAGTTTCTGCTCCAGAAACTTGTCACTGAGTCACTGGGTGT
>NW_011494732.1:6806103-6820283 GCF_000754665.1 Bison bison bison | reverse complement strand
TGTGTGCTGGTCGGAGTGAGAACCAGCCGTCTGGGGGTGGGGTAGGTGAGGCTGCATGTTGGGCTGAGAAGTGGCTGAGAGGATGCCTTCAGGCTGGGAATCCTGGAGTCTCCCAAGACAGCTACAGAACAGTAGCTTCCTGACCTCAGCCCGGAAGGATGGGGTCTGCCCCCACTCCCCCAAGGTTTTTAGTGCAGAGCACTCTTGCCTCAGGGGTGAGTGAGCTAAGCTCTTGACCTTGGGGGAGGGAGTGGCTGCAGCCTTTGAGTTTTCTTGGGAAGGGAGTGTGTCTGGGACTCTCCCTGGGCTCCACAAACTCGTGGGTGGTGCAAGGAGTGAGAACTTTTTAGAAGCCCTAAGCAGGCCCAGAGCACCCGGGGCCACGGTGGCAAGACCAGCTGTCTGAGGTAGGGGACGCACTTTCCTGAGTCTGTTCTTGCTGCCTGTGCAGCCTGGGACAAATCCCTCTGTAGGCCTTGATTGAGTCCTCAATTGGTGAATGAAGGCTGCTTCTCAGGAGCTTCTCTGAATTTAAGCATTTAATCGAGGACTTTCCTGGTGGTCCAGTGGCTAAGACTCCACTCTCCCTATGCAGGGGCCCCAGGTTTGATCCCTGGTCAGGGATCTCACATGCTGCAGCTAAGAGTTCATGTGCCACAACTAAGATGTGGCGCAGCCAAATAAATAAATAATTTTTTCTTTGAAAAAATTTAATCAAGGAAGCCTTTGAGAGGGAAGGATAAAATGTGTGTGTCTGTAAGAAGTGTCACTCTAGTTTTTAGTTTAGGTCTACAGGAAAGGATTCTCTTCCATCAGCCCCAAATCCTAGGAACAGCTGACACTTAGCCAAGCACCCACCAGGTACTTTGCACTGTGTAGATGCCCTAACTGACACACTAAGTCCTCCACTGCGCTTGGAGGTAATTTTGGAGTGGACCTTCCCAAGGCCACACAGCTCTCTTGCTGGAGCAGGATTTGAACCCAGGTTGGCTGATATGCAGAACTCTCTTGGACACTTATGCAGTTTGTGGTGTATGGAGCTCTGAGCCCCGTGCTGCCAGGGACCTCTTAGGACCAGGCCTTGTAGGGAATGAGAAATAGAGCAGAAAAACTTCTCTTGAGCAAAATAAAATGTTACAGTTAGGGGGAAGGGAGTGACGCCAGCAGCTGTCAGCTCGTCACAGCAGTGAATTGTTTCAGATGGTGGGGTACCTGTTCCCGTTTTTCTTGGGGTGGTAAATTCATAGCTGCCCAGGCCTCTTCCCATGCCAGGAGCAGTGAGGAGGCAACGGGTGAAGCTTTTCTGCCTTCTTGAGTAGTCTCTTAGAAGCCGGGCCTTCTGATCAGATGTCACCTCCCTCTTCCTCTTGCTAAAAACAGTGTGGGGAAGTCAGGCTGCAGGGGCAGCCGGCGGCACTTGGTGGGCCTTGACTCAACCAGACTGTCTCTTGGGGACCTTTATGCTACCCAACTGGGGTGGAGAAGGCTTCCTGGCTCCAATGATGAAATCCCCAAGTTCTGCCAGCGGGGAAGGCTGAATCCCATGCCCACTTCCATTCTGGGAAGGCACTTAACAAGAGAGTAACTGCATTTGCCGTGAGTCTGCAAACAACGGGGAGAAACGGGGTTGGGGTGGAGAGAAGGGCTCAACAGGGCAGGTCCGCCTGCACCCCGCCCCCACCACAGGCATCCAGCCTTGTGAATGAGCCTCAGAGAGGAAGGGGTGCCATGCAGCCAGGTGCCATGGAAACGGAGTGAGCAGGTTTCCTGGACTACTCTCCCTTGGCCTGTGAGTCAGCACAACCAACTTCCTGCCCCCAGAGGGCTTCCTTCTGAGAGACTGGGAAACCCAGAAGAAGTGATATGATGTGACCTTTGATTTCCAAGGGTCAGAGAGTTGGTGAGGTTGCCAGACTCAGCCGCACACAAGGTGAAATTGAGGGAAGGTCTCCGAGGAGCCTGGAGGGCATGGAGAGACTCCCCTTTCCTGGGCAGAAAGGCCTGAACAGCTGCCCTGATGTGCTGGGGAGATAGGCAGTGGGACCTCAGGCAAGTGCCTTTACTCTTTGGGGGCAGTTTTCTCGTGTGTACAAAGGAAACACATATCCTGCTCCTCCATGGACTTGCATGAAGAGTCGTTACAAGGTTCGCTTGGACCCACAAAGGGTTGAGGAATTGTCAGGATCTGATGATGGACCCTTAGGTGGGCCCTCTCTGGTCTACAGACAAGCATCCCACTACTGATGGAGCTTCTGGAAATAGCACACCTTGTCTGGGTTCAGCATCCAGACTCCAAAACCAAGGGCCCAGGATGTAGCAGAGGATCAGCAGCCTGCAGGTGCTTCTTGAGCCGAGGGTGCTGTGATTCAGGCCACCCCTGCCTCAGTTTACCTCTCAGCAAGAGGCAGCCAGCCTCCGCCTGACCCTGTCCCCTGGGAGCTATGGGGAGCGCACATGTGCACACACAGCAATCTTGGTTTCCTGGGGAGGGCAGCCTGTAACGTTAGCCTAAGCAGAAGATAATTGGGAAGGGCAGCCTGTTGCCATAAACAAAATGCTTTCCATGACCTGGGATCAATTATTTTTGGATTATCTGCCTCCTCAAGTTCTCTGCTTGCCAGCACCCTTTTGTTCCCAGGTTCCAGAGCGGGTTCAGAAGCAGCTTGGCATTTCTCTGAAAATGAGTTGGAAGGAAGGGCTCAAATCATAAGATGTTATTGAGCCTCTGTGACATGTTGGGAGTTCAGGGGGCATGGAGATGAGTAAGAAATTAGTATTACTGCTCATGGTGCTAAGTACTAGTGGTAAATATTACCACTGTTGATTGGGATCTTGGAATAGGTTGACACCTGCTAAGTACTCTCCTTGAACCGTTTCTTGTGAGCTTCAGAATGGGGAGTGAGAGTAAGTGCCCAGTGAATGACTTGTCTGAGGTTACCTGGCTGGGAAGCTTCCAGACCCTGTGACTGGTGTGGCCCCACTGCTGCGGGAGAGGAAGCACCAGAGAACGATGGAAGGACTGAGTTGGGAGGCTCGAGTATTGTAGAGTGAAGTAAAGAATAGGGACCCTGGAGCCAGACTGCTTGAGTGGGATCCAGGTCCCCGCTCTGCCACTTAGAACTGTGAGATGCTGGGGAAGTTGCTTAATGTCCCCGGGCCTGTTTCCTCAGCTGTGAAATGGGAGTAATAGCAATAACCAACCTCAATGGGTCAGTGTGACGGTTCATTTGTATCTGCAAAGCACTTAAAATACACGTGGTACAGGTGTGACAGAAACTCACTCACCCTTGTTCCCATAACGTTGAGACTACTATTTTTTGGCCAAGCAATATGCAGGATCCTAGTTTCCTGACCAGGGATTGAACTCCAGGCCCACGGCACTGAAACTGCTAGGAAATTCCTAGGACTGCTTTTATGAGAGTTAACTGGTTTAGAAGAATGTGATTCCAGCTAAGCCTTAAGGGTGGTGGAGTAGAGCTGAGAAAGAACCCTCTATCAGAGGAGGCATCAGGAGCAAAGTTACAAGGATGAGAAATGATAAGGTCTTAGGGAAGGAAAGGCAGAGAGTCTGGTGTGGCTGGAGTTGAAGCCATGTCCGGGAATAGTAGAGGAAGGTGACTCTTTCCAAACTAGACAGTGCAAGGCCTTCTGATACAGGCAGTGGGGAGCCAGGGAAGATTTTGGAGCAAAAGAGTTCCATGATGAATTTTTTTTAATATGTTTATTCATTTATTTATTTTTGGCTGAGTTGGGTCTTAGTTGCAGTACACCATGTGGGGTCTCAGTTCCCTGACCAGGGATTAAACCCAAGTCTCCTGCATTGGAAGGCAGATTCTTAACCACTAGACCACCAGGGAAGTCCCATGATGAATTCTTGAATAATGTTGATGATGTTACTATTTACTGAACACCAGGCATGAGCCTGGACCTTTTTTTTTTCCATTCATTTTTTAATCCTTCAGAACAGTCCTTAAAGGTATGTACTGTAGGTGAGGAAACTAAAAGGCTCACTGAGATTGCGATCATCCAGCTAGTAGATTTCAAGCCATGGTCTGTCTGACTTGGAGCCTTTTCCACTCAGTCACCCTCTCGCCATGTCCCATGTAGCTGGCTGAAAACTGGGTCTTCGAAGTCTTACAGATGGATCCTTCTGTACGCTGAGTCGGTATAAATGGAATTTTGTTAAATGCCCCAAGGGAAAGGCACTCCCTGCCTAGCTGAGAAGCCTTTTGGAAAACTTCACAAGTGCCTGTGCACGTGTCTGGGGTTTTCAGCCAGGGTTTGTGTTAAGCTCTGCTGGTTTCTGGGTCCAGGGCTGGTGAAGCAGAGTTCTAGGGTTTCCCAAGATGACACTGTGGTAATCAGTGTTGGGAAGCAGTTCCCTTGGAAAAATAAAACTGTGACAGTTTATGGAGCGTCCCTGGTGGATAAGACTCCGCCCTTCTACTGCTGGGGACGCAGTTTCGATCCCTGGCCAGGGAACTAAGGTCCCACATGCCATGTTCAGTTCAATCGCTCAGTCGTGTCCGACTCTTTGTGACCCTGTGGACTGCAGCACTCCAGGCTTCCCTGTCCATCACCAGCTCCTGGAGCTTACTCAAACTCATGTCCATCAAGTCGGTGATGCCATCCAACCATCTCATCCTCTGTCGTCCCCTTCTCCTCCCACCTTCAGCCTTTCCCAGCATCAGGGTCTTTTCCAGTGAGTCAGCTCTTCACATCAGGTGACCAAAATATTAGAGTTTCAGCTTCAGCATCAGTCCTTCCAGTGAATATTCAGGACTGATTTCCTTTAGATTGGACTGGTTGGATCTCCTTGCAGTCCAAGGACATAGTGCTGCCAATGAATAAATAAATTAATTAATAATATTAATAAAAACTGTGACAGTTTGCACTTTTTAAATTTCTTGGCCAGGCTGTGCAGCATGGGGGATCTTAGTCCCCCAACCTGGGATTGAACCCACGTCCCCTGCAGTGGAAGCACAGAGGCTTACCCACTGGACCACTAGGGAAGCCCTAAAACTTCTGAGAAAATTTAACCAAGAGCAAGTTTCTCTCTGGTGGAAATTCTTCTCAGGGGGCCTTTAATATGCTTCCCAGAAGGGAATGCCCCAAACTGATAGAACCACAAACTCTTCAGAGGAGAATCCTCTGGGACTGTGGTTTGACATTCCTTTTTAGGAGCATTGATCTAACCCAATAATGGCCCACCTTTTTCTGTGAAGTAAATGTTTTCAGCTTTGCTGGCCACATGGTCTCAGTGGTAACTACAGGTGTCCCCCCCCCCACTTTTCACAAGTTCATTTTACACCTCCTCGATTTTACAGAAGACCTGCATTTGTACCTGTTTTCACTAGCCCAAAAGAAACCCAAAGAGAATTTTTACTTTTACCAAAAAATGGTGAAAGTTGAAAATAGCATGCAGCATTTGGTTTGCAGCTAGCGGTTATAGAGGCAGCATGCGCCCTGAGGGGTAAGACTGATACCACCAAGCTCCTTTCCCAGGAATCACACTCAGCATCTCAGCATCAAGCTGTTAGAGCTCTGAGCTGTGTCTGAGCACCAGTGCTTTAATCTCAGTTTATTTGTGCATATGTTAGCAAAATATCTCCTAAGGTAATTGCTCCGTCCCTTTAGCCATTTCAGCTCGTGAATGGTTTCAGAGATACATTACAGAGGGAAACCTGTCCTCAGTTCTGTTCTAGCTTGAAAGCAGCCACCGACCTTAGGTGAGTGAGTGGGCGTGGCTGTGTGCTAGTAGAACTTCGTTTGCAGAAAATACATTGCAGGCCAGTTTGGCGACCCCTGGTCTAGGCGGTGGTCTCCAACATTTTGAGTGCACACCCCACTCAAAGTATTGTCAACATTAGACTTAGAATCCATACATAGATATATGGTAATGTATGATATGAGTGCTAATAAAGCCTGAGTATTAAAAGGTACATAGGCAATCCAGTGGTTAAGACCCTGCGCTTCCACTGCAGGGGTTGCGGGTTTGAGCCCTGGTTGGGGAGCTAAGATCCCTCAAGTCACACAGCATGGCCAAAAAATAAAAATTTTAAAAATAAACGAATTATTTTAAGGTACATAGGAACTTCCCTGGTGGTCTAGTGGTTAGGACTCAGCACTTTCACTGCCAGGGCCCAGGTTCAATCCCTGGTTGGGGAACTGAAGTAAGTAAAGACACAGTATTGAAAAGTTTAAAGGATGAGCTAAAAAAAGGAATGTCATGAGAGTTCTCCTATGGCCTTCTGGTTTCCAGTGGATCACATAGGATTATCTTCAGGCACTTTAGAGACGCTGGGTCAAGTCTGACCTTCATTTATTCCTTTAACATTCATGAGGCCCCTAGAGGGACAAGGGAAGTGCAGGGAAGCTAGAGAAGCAGGAAAGTAGAGTGGAGGAAACCGGACGTGTCGTTACATCTTCAGAACGTGTTCGGCAAGTGCAGTGGTGGAGGAGCGTTAGTGAATGGACGCTTATCACCGTCTGAAAATACCTGCCTACACCTTCAGTGCCTGTCATCCTCCCTGAGGCAGGGATTCTTCCGTCTGTCTTCCTGCTTTCTTTGTCTCCAGCAGAGCCACAAGATCCTCCAGGCACATAGTAAGTTCTCAGAAAAAGTTCATAAGGGCAATTCCCTGGCAGTCCAGTCGTTAGGACTTGGCTCTTGAACTACTCAGGGTGCAGGTTCCATCCCCAATCAGTGAACTGAGGTCCCATAAGCCTCGCAGCACCACCAAAGGGAAAAAAAAAAAATGTCCATGATTGAATGAATGGCCCCATCCTCACTTGGAGGGCCCTGGAACAGAGGTTACTTGAGAGATAGAGACTGGAGGTGCTCAAAATTAGCCGGATGAACAGGAAGACTAGGCCTGTTCTCTGCGCCCTCCTGCAGCTTCAGCCTGTTAGTGACTTGTGACAAAAAGTGAGTCGCAACCAGCATTTTAATTTTTATTGGAAGAAGAGTAGAGTGAAATAGAAAGCAGCCACATGTGTCATGTGTTGTAAGAGTAGACTGGATTAGCATGCTTTAAAGATAATTATTGTTTGGGGAAGCTTGTTTCTGTTATAAGTGGGTATGTGTCTATTTATGGAAACCTTTGGAATACTGTGCTGTAGTGGTCAGAAAAGTTTGTAAACTCTTAGAGGAGCGCTCGATCCTCTCTTAGTAGATGGTTTGCATCTGAGGTGGGGGCCGCAGGCTCAGATGGCCCTGGGTGACCCGGGGTGACTGTGGCTTGGCGGCCTGAGTGATCAGGAGAAGCGCAGGCTGGGGAAGGCAGAGTTATGTCTCCCAGCTGTTGGGCACCCGGGTGGAGCCAGGCATGGGAGGGCTGCCTCCGAGGGGCCCAGCCTTCTAGGCACCAGGTGGCAGGGGGTCTCCAGGGAGCCCAGCAAGAGTGAGGAGAGGTAGTTGGCATCCGGGCATGGTCGGCAGACACCTGGCAAAGCCAGCCAGGCCCTACCCTTCTTGGGATCACAGGTGCCTCTTAGCCCATGGGTGAGGTTTGATGTCCCTGTGGGGGGCGGGGGAGGGAGGTATCGGAGGTCCACGGACCAGGGTGACGTGGGGCCGGGGGTCCCTTACCCCTCCTCACCCTTTAGAACCCATGTGTCCAGGTTTAAGCAGGCCCGTGGCTGGCTGGGAGCTGTTTATTTTGGGTTAGCGGCCCAGCACTCTGGCTATATTTACCTTGCGAAGCTGCTTGCAATCTGATCTGATTTGATCTCTCTGGGACTCAGCTGGGGCCCTGGGAGTCGCCTGCCAGATTCCACGAGGCCCTCCTGGCTTTACCCTCCCTATTCTTGGGGAGATTTCCCAAGTGGGACACATTCTGAAAAAAGCGGTCGTTTTTCTGCTTATGAACAGTTCTCATCAGGAGACCTGATCTGTGTCAGCCATTCCTTCCCACAGCGCCAGGACATGGAGCTTGGTCCCCCAGGTGGGGACAGTACCTAGAGCCAGCCAGTGTGGTCAAGTTCCAGGAACTGTAGAGCCCAGCACAGTTGATGGGGTTTCTTCTGGAGCCCATCCTCCTCCTTGAAGGAGCTCAGTTCGCACGCTGAGCTGCCCAGCCTACCTAACCCCCTCGTCCCAGCTTAGGACCTCAGGGGAAGTTCTAGCGTCCCCTGGCCAGGTGTGTCCCAACAGCTGCAGTGTTCTGGCTCTGGGGTGTGACAGATGGTGTGGCAAGGGTGGTTCCTGTCCCGCTGTGGTGGTCAGCTGTGCTTGGGGGCACACATTCTCCTTCTACCCAGGGTTCCTAGCACGGACAGCCTTAGAAAGAGGCAGACTGGGTCCAGAGTAGGGCGTCTGAGCCCCTCCCCCTCCCTAGGGGACAGAATGTGGGGTCAGCTCTCACCAGCCTCAGCTGAGGGCGTCCAGGAGCTATTCGTCTTCCACTTTAAGCCCTGTGTTTTTCTTTTTAACTGAGATTTATTGAGTACCTTCTGTGGGCTGGCCCTTTGTTAAAAACATGTCAAGACCTCATTTAATCTCCTTGGTGATTGTCTTTGTCTGGGCTGCTAAAACAGAATACCACAACCTGGGTGGCTTATAAACAACAGATATTTATTTCTCACCATTCAGGAGGCTAGAAGTCTAAGATCAAGGTGCCAACAAATGCAGCATCTGGTAAGGGACTGACTTGCTAGTTCATAGACACTGTCTTACTACTTGCTGTGTTCTCACAGGGCAAGAGTGGTGAGGGGGTCCCTGGGGGTTCTCTTTTATAAGGGCACTAATCCTATTGCAAGGGTGCCACCCTCATGACCTAATCACCCCAAAAGCCCTGCCTCCTAACGCCATCACCTTGGGGGTTAGGATTTCAAATATGAATTTAGAGTGTTCACAGACATTCAGTCTGTAGTAGCAGGTGTGAGGAAAATGCTGTTAACCCCTTTGCACACGGGCTTTAGAGCTAAGTGGACTTAAGTATAGATCCTCCACTCAGCAGCAGAATAACACTTGGGACTGCTGACTTCACCTCTCTGAGCTTCAGTTTCCTCATTTGTGAAAACGTAATAATAGTGTTGCTAATAATCATTGATGGGCCTCCCAGGTGACTCAGTGGTAAAGAACCTGCCTGCCAATGCAGGAGACACAGGAGACGTGAGTTCAGTCCATGGGTCGGGAAGATCCCCCAGAGGAGGAAATGGCAACCCACTCCAGTATTCTTGCCTGGGAAATCCCATGGACAGAGGAGCCTGGCGGGTTACAGTACATGGGGTCGCAGAGTCGGTCATGACTGAGCAACTAACACACACACACACACACACACACACACATATACACACATAGCCAATTAACAATGTTGTGATAGTTTTGGGTGTATAGCGGAGTGACTCAGCCATACATATACATGTATCCATCACTGACGCTTTATTAAGTGTAATATAGATGTATATATGCATGCCAGGTCTTATGCTAAGGGCTTTATTCATTAATCTGTTGAATCCTTGTAACAACCCCTGTGGCACTGAGAGCTTACCAGTGGAGGACTCAGTTTACTCTTAATGGCTCTCTAGAGGTAGAGATACCAGGTTTAAGGGAACAGATTGGTTACTGTATATGTTGGCATGTTCCCCCTCCCCTCCCCATATAGGCACCCAGCTCTGGGCCCCATGTACCTGATGGGTCTGGACATTTCCAGTGAGTGAAACAACAGCCCGTGGGCCTAGAGCAGCTAAGCAGCTGGCTCTCCTGTTTGTCCTTTCTCTAGTTTCAGCTTCCGGGGCAGCAGGCCAAAACAGGAAGAGGAAGTGCCAGGGGTGGGAAGGAGGCAGGAGGTATGCCCTGCTGGGGGTGCCCCCCTTTTCCAGCATGGTCAGGCCTGAGGACAGAGACCAGGGAGCCTGGGTACAGCCCTTAACCTGCTGTGCCCTGATGCCCTAAGTGCTAAGAAATCTCAGCATTGGCCTTAGGCCACCAGTGATCCTAAAAATGGCCCAAATCCTCATGGCGCACTGCCCCAGATTTATGTGAACTTAAAACATTTTACAAACTCCTGGGCTGAGAAGTTTATACAACCATCAATTGTGGGAATTCCAAGACAAAAGTCTGCGAATCCTGTTGAAATTGTCTGAAAAGTCCTATGACTATATATACCTGGGTGTCTTAAGAAATATCCAGTATTTTCACCAGATTCTCAAAGTATCTGACCCCATATCAGCTCTAGATGGTGACCTTAATCTTGCCACATCCCCTCCTTTGTCAGAGACAAAGGGAAGATTCTTGACCAAGGTCACCCAGGGGGAAGCAGTGGTGATTCTGGAGCCAAAACTCAGGCTTGCCAATTTGGCTTTGGTGTCCTCAGCTCAGGTTGGGGGATAGAAACCCAGCCCAGGCAGGGGGGGTTCATATAGAGATGCTGGGATTGGGAGTGAAGTTTTTAAACTGAATTACAACAATACTAATAAAGCTCCTTTTATTGAGGGTTTACTCTAGGCCAGGCACTAAGGATTTGAAGTGAAGTGAAAGTCACGCAGTCGGTTCGACTCTTTGAGACCCCATGGGCTGAATAGTCCATGGAATTCTCCAGGACAGAATACTGGAGTGGGTAGCCTTTCCCTCCTCCAGGGGATCTTCCCAACCCAGGGGTCGAACCCAGATCTCCCACATTGCAGGCAAATTCTTTACCAGCTGAGTCACAAGGGAAGCCCAAGAATACTGGAGTGGGTATCCCTTCTTCAGCAGATCTTCCCAACCCAGGAATCAAACCAGGGTCTCCTGCATTGCAGGCAGATTCTTTACCAATTGAGCTGTCAGGGAAGCCCAAGGATTTGATGTGAGATTAATTCCGTCCTCACAACTCTCTGAGTTATGTCCTAGTATTCTGTTTTGGGATTTGGCTGCACTGGGTCTTGGTTGTGGTGCTCGAGATCTTCAGTCTTCATTGCAACACATGGAATCTTTAGTAGCAGCATGCAGACTGTTGGCATGTGGCACTCGGAATCTAGTTCCCCGACCAGGGATCAAACCCAGTGCCCCTGCATTGTGAGTGTGGAGTCTTAGCCACTGGACCACCAGGGAAATCCCTGGGTTTTTTGTTTGTTCAGCCATGCTGTGCAGCGTGCAGGATCTTTGTTCCCTGACCAGGGATCAAACCTTGACAGTGAAATTGCTGAGTCCTAACCCTGGAGTGCCAGGGAATTGCCCCTATAGTCCCTTTTTTTTTTTTTTTTTTTCTTTTTTTTACAGATGAGGAAACTGAGGCTCAAAAAGTTGAAGGAACTTGCCAGAGTCACACAGCCTAATAAAGGGCAGAGGAGTCAGGGCTTGAAGCAAGCAGCCTGGCTCCAGAGCCCATGCTCCTAACCACTGCCCCACACTGCCTTTCCAGGCCTCAGAAGGCTGAGGAGGTACAAGAAATGAAAGCAGACGGGGCCAGGTATTACAGACAAGAAAGCTGGAAGGAAGGAGCCCATTCCCTCCCCAGGAATAAGGAGGGATCAGGGCAGGAGCTTGTGGGTACATTTTAGCCTCAGACCTCCCCCTTCTGAGCTTGGCACATACACAGCAAACCCTTTACAAAGGGTCATTCTCCTTAATGGTATTGCCATTGGCACTTGCGCCCCAGTCTCTGGCCTCGGCAGGCAGCCCCTGGCAGTGTGCCCACCACCCGCTTCTCCCAGCCCAGATCTGATGAGCTGGCTTCTTTACATGGGGGTGATTTGCAAGGCCCAGGTGAGAGGGGGTGGGTGGCGGGGCCTGGAGCATGCCCCTGGTAACCCCGGATCCACAGGTCTCCAGGAACTGGGGAGCAGCTAGTACGTCAGCCGTGGGGCTCTGAGCCCAGCCCTGGGGCTGGAGGAGGAGATGGCCTCAGGGCTTGCAGTCTGCACCGCAGCACCCTGTCACAGCCCGTCTCTTCTGGGAAGCCTGTCTTGATTCCTTTGTGGTTGGTGCTCTGTGTTCTCAGAAAGGGCCTGGTATGACCTGGGAGGGCCTTCATCCCTTCACCCCACGCCTCTTCTTATGCCCAGAAGCAAGGCAAGAAGAAACCTCTCTTTGGGAATGGGAGTGTGGCTCCAATAGGGAGGGTGCCTTTTTTCATTAATGTTAACTTTTTTTTCTAGTCATAGTGAAATTTACATATAACTTACCATTTTAACCATTTGTGGTGACTACTATTTGGAGGGTATTTGTCATGTACTGAAAGTGTTAGTTGCTCAGTTGTGTCCATCTCTTTGGGACTCTCTGGACTGTCGCCTGCCAGACTTCTCTGTCCATGAAATTCTCCAGGCAAGATACTGGAGTGGGTTGCCATTTCCTCCTCCAGGGGATCTTCCTGACTCGGGGATCAAATCTAGGTCTCCTGTGTTGCAGGCAGATTCTTTACCGTCTGAACCACCAGGGAAGCCCAGTACTAGGAACTCTCACTTAATTGTTAAAATGAGCCTATGAACTGATATGATGTCCCTGTTTTACAAATAAAAATGCTGAGGCTCAGAGAGGTTCAGTGACTTTCCCAACGATCAACAGCTCAAGAGTAGCAGAACTGGGATTCAAATCCAGGCAGCCTGGCCTTGAGCCTTTTCTCTTTATCAGTACTTTCTGCCATTTCTCAACCCTAAGTGGGTGGGTCTATCATCCCCGTTATAACAGAAGCTGAGGCTCAGAGAGGCCTCACAGTGACTTACCCAGGGTCCCAGAGCCTGACGGGAGGAGAGCCTCTGAGCTGTGACGGTCCTCGTCACTCAGCCCCCCTCTCCCCGCTCTTCCCCGAAGGTGGCGATGGTGGAGGTACAACTGGACGCTGACCACGACTACCCTCCGGGGCTGCTCATCGCCTTCAGCGCCTGCACCACGGTGCTGGTGGCCGTGCACCTGTTTGCGCTCATGATCAGCACCTGCATCCTGCCCAACATCGAGGCCGTGAGCAACGTGCACAACCTCAACTCAGTCAAGGAGTCGCCCCACGAGCGCATGCACCGCCACATCGAGCTGGCCTGGGCCTTCTCCACCGTCATCGGCACGCTGCTCTTCCTGGCCGAGGTCGTGCTGCTCTGCTGGGTCAAGTTCTTGCCCCTCAAGAAGCAGCCAGGCCAGCTGCGGCCCACCAGCAAACCCCCGGCCGGCGGGGCGGCCGCCAACGTCAGCAGCACCGGCGGCATCACCCCAGGCCAGGCCGCCGCCATCGCCTCCACCACCATCATGGTCCCCTTCGGCCTGATCTTTATCGTCTTTGCCGTCCACTTCTACCGCTCACTGGTCAGCCATAAGACAGACCGACAGTTCCAGGAACTCAACGAACTGGCCGAGTTTGCCCGCCTGCAGGACCAGCTAGACCACAGAGGGGACCACCCCCTGACCCCGGGTAGCCACTATGCCTAAGCCTCCCTGGGCTGGGCAGTTCAGAGTTTTGGCCTTACGCCCTTCCCCACGACCTTGTCCTGCCCCAGCCTCAAGGACAGCGTGTGCAGGGGGCTGGGCTTTCGTCAGGGAGGGGCAGAAAGTGGAGGAAAGAGGCTTTTTTTTTTAAAGAGAAGTTACTGCACTTTGAAACTTTCCTCTAAGAGAATAAGTACTTCCTGTTCTTCCAGCTCCAGGGTCACCTCCTGCTCAGAGGCCACCACCGAGAGCCAGAGTGGGGACAAACGCTCCCTTTGTCCCTTCTCCTCCCCCGAGCAGGTACCACCTGGATGCCTCCTGTTCTTTCCGTCTTGACCCTCCCTCTCCGTTCAGCGTCAGTTGTGTGCGTGTGCGCGTGTGTGAACACAGAAATATACTCATAAGGGACACCTCCTCTTGTGTCTGTATTTGTTGGGTCTGAACTGCCTGGCCTTTCTCCCGGTGGACCAGTCAGGTGAGCCTCTAAGCGAAAAAAAAAATTCAACGTTTTGGGATATTTCCAACCTATCTGAAAAAGTTGCATGAGCAGTAACTGAAATGTCTATGTAGGCAGCTCTTATCATTCACAGTTGTTCTGTTTTATAGTTACAGGACACTGAATTAATTGAATGCTGAACCACTGCTCCTAAGAGAAAGGGGTTAGGTTCCTGCGAGCATCTGGTCACTTTTTTTTTTTTTTTTAGTTTTTTTTTTTTGTTGCTGTTGATATGGACCATTTTTTAAGTCTTTATTGAATTTGTTACAGTACTGCTTCTGTTTTGGTGTTTTGGCCAGGCAGTATGTGGGATCTTAGCTCCCCACCAGGGATCGAACCTGGGTCTCC